>NC_141288.1:21840566-21873066 GCF_037954325.1 Fistularia commersonii | reverse complement strand
ACAATGAAGTTATAGGAAAGAGTAGTGGAAACTAGACTGAGAGCAGAAGTCAGCATTTGTGAACAGCAGTATGGCTTCATGCCAAGGAAGAGTACTACGGATGCAATATTTGCTTTGAGAATGCTAATAAAAAAGTACAGAGAAGGTCAGAGGGAGCTGCACTGTGTTTTTGTTGACCTAGAAAAAGCATATGACAGGGTGCCAAGAGAGGAGCTCTGGTATTGTATGAGGAAGTCTGGAGTGGCAGAGAAGTATGTTAAGACTGGTGCAGGACATGTATGCTGGCTGTGAGACAGTGGTATGGTGTGCTGTAGGGGTAACAGAGAAGTTCAAGGTGGAGGTGGGACTCCATCAGGGATCAGCTCTGAGCCCCTTCTTGTTCGCAATGGTGATGGACAGGCTGACAGATGAGGTTAGACAGGAATCCCCATGGACCACGATGTTTGCGGATGACATTGTGATCTGCAGTGAGAGCAGAAAACAGGTAGAAGAAAATCTAGAGAGGTGGAGGTATGCACTAGAAAGGAGAGGAATGAAAGTTAGTCCCAGCAAGACAGAATATATGTGTGTGAATGAGAGGAACTCAGGTGGAACGGTGAGGCTACAGGGAGTGGAGATCAAGAAGCTGGAGGATTTCAGGTACTTGGGGTCAACAGTCCAGAGCAACGGAGTGTGGAAAAGAGGGGAAGAGACGGGTCCAAGCAGGTTGGAATGGGTAGAGAAAAGTGTCGGGGTACTATGTGATAGAAGACTTTCAGCCAGAATAAAAGGAAAGGTGTACAAGACAGTGGTGAGACCAGCGATGACATATGGCCTAGAAACTGTTACAATGACTAAAAGACAGGAGGCAGAGCTAAAGGTTGCAGAGATGTAGATGTTGAAGTTCGTTTTGGGAGTGACCAGGATGGATAGGATCAGGAATGAGTCCATCAGAGAAGCCAGACTGAGATGGTTCAGTCATGTACAAAGGAGGAATAGAGAATATATTGGTAGGCGGATGCTTGAATTGGAGCTGCCAGGCAAGAGGTCTCCCAGGAGACCAAAGAGAAGATTTACGGACGTAGTGAGAGAGGATATGAAGGTAGTTGGTGTGAGAGAGGAGGACACAGAGAATATGGTTAGATGGAGAAAGTTGACACGCTATTGTTACCCCTGAAGGGAAAAGCCAAAAGAAGAAGAGGAAGGTAGGAGGAAAAAAAGAGGCAAATTCTCCGTCTTTGAGCAGAGTCAGTAAACAAAATGAAGCGGAGTACTCACTCTTAGAGAGGAATCAATGTCAGCGTTCTTTACTTCCCCTCCTGACAGTGCAGACTGGAGGAGTCGGCAGAGGCGGCAGGCGGGAAGGGATGGTCGCCGTTTCCCTCGTCGCCAGAGGAGCTACCAGGCTTTTCCTGGTCACCTGGAGCGCTATCTGGGCTGCCGTGGAAAACCTTTGTCCCTCGTCGCCAGAGAGGCTACCAGGCTTTTCCTGGTCGCCTGGAGCGCTATCTGGACCTGCGTGGAAAACCTTTGTCCCTCGTAGCCAGAGGGGCTACCAGGCTTTTCCTGGTCACCTGGAGCGCTATCTGGACTGGCGTGGATTGTCGTCCAGTTAGAGATACAGTTAGCTTAGCCAGCTAACTAACACGACGGCAAAGTCCTTCTTTGACGTCGTCAGAGTTTGTTTTTTTCTTGTCGCGCCGCATTTCAGTCACTGGAGCAGGTACAGTGTTTGACCGCTCGGCACTTTACATCAAGCAGATCCTGAACTTTTTCCGTCCAGAAAGTCCTTCAGCTGCAGCTCTCCTGCTCCTTCTCGTCTCTCCCTCACACCTAAACCTAGTTGCACCTCACCCTGCCTTACTCCCGCCCCCCAGCCAACTGGAAACAGAAAAACTGACGAGAAGATTCAATGCCCAATCACAGGTTGCAAAAGTAACGCTGCTAGTTGCATACTCCACCACAAGATGCTTTGATTGGTTAAAAACAACAACACTAACAACTAACAACAAATATAATGCAAATCTCTACAGCAAAATTACGTTCAACATGAACAAAACAGTAGAGTCTAAAAATACTGAAATTCCTTGAAACCAAAACAAAAATATATGATGAAAGAAATACCAAATTTCCCAGGGGCTACATGTACAACTCTGGATCTCCAAGGGCTCTACGGCAACGTTTCGGGAATCCTCGTCTAAAGTCAGTGCATGATTGCTGACCTGGAATCCCCCCTCCACGCTACCCCCACCTTGACTCTCCCACTCATTCTCATATGCATGTCTGGAGATCCCGGAGCCCCACGCCGATGGTCCGGAGATCCGTGTCCGAAGAAAGTGCATCATCGCTGGGCGGGGGCTGCCCCCCCCCCCACCACCACCACCACCACCACCACCACCACACACACACACACACACACACATTACCCCCTCCTTAACTCCCCCACTCATTCTCATGTGCGTGTCTGGAGGTCCCGGGGCTCCACGCCGACATCCCGGGGATCCGTGTCCGAAGAAAGTGCATCATATCTGGCAAGGGCTGGACCCCCCCCCCTCCGCATGCGCACGCACACGCACACACACACAGGCGCTACGACTCTAAACTCGTGCGATGAGCTATAATGAAGATAAGCATGTTTTAACAATACATTCATACATTTTCAAAGGGGGGAGGGACAAACCTCTTTTCTTTTTTTCGCTGCGGTGTCCCCGTCGTCTGTCATCTTCCGGCCCCGGGAGTCTCTGCTTGTGTCGTATTTGATGGTGGATGCGTCGGTGCCCCTGGTATTCCCGAACCGCGGGGCTTAGTTTAGGGCGGTCCGGACGGCTCGCCTCCCCGGTATTCTCCGTCCCGCCGTTCTCTTAGCGTGCACGTTGCCCGGCGGGAACCACGAGGAGGTGAGGACCTGTATGGCTCCCAGTGGTATAAACCAACCGCTGACGGATTCTACATTACCTGCCCAGGGTAACCCTAATCCTAATCGTCACCCTCACACTACCCCCTAACCCTCTGTGACTAAATTTACCCAAACATTTACTTGAACATTTTTCACACTAGTAAGCTCATGTTGTCTCTGGATTCCCTGGCTCTCATTTCGGTGGTTCCCTCGGATTGTGGCTCAATCTACTGCCCTAACCCCTAACCCTAACCCTAACCCTAACCCGGCCGCAAGCCACCCATATTTATTTCTTTTTTGGCAAATAAAAGCCATTAGTGTATAATTTCACCAGAAAAATGATACTGCTTGTGCTACTGTTATAAGTCTGAGATCATTTTTGCCCGTCCCTCCCAGACCTCCTCTGCCTCTATCACAGTTTCTCACAGTTTCTAGCCTGAACAGTCAATAAAGAAGAGAGTTCGCAATGAGCTCAGATCTGTTCAAGGTTTGTGGCAAGGGTCAGTTTCTCCTGACCGCTGTCACAGAGTGCTTGCTCGCGGGGGATGTTGGGTTTCTTTAAATCATTTTAAAGAGTGCAGTTAGGGTCAGGGTTTGACACTTTGACACTTTGACACTTTCTAAATAAAATCTGACTTGACATGATAAAAAAAAACTTTCTATTTTGGTAGAAAGCAAGTCAAATAAGGACCAGGAGTTTGTTCGTTCCAACAATTTGAATCTGTTTCTATACATGAACAATGTAGTATCATAGAATGTAAATCATGCCTCCAGCCTGATATTGCCATTCAAATCGTTTTCTTGTTACCATCACCAAAAAGGAGCATTTCGACAGGCTGGCTGAACACCTGAATTTGATTCTTTTGTATGCATTATGAACTAGAGAGGTGAACAAGATCAATGACGTTACATAAAAAGATATGGAAGTGATTCCAGGACTTTTTTTGACATAATGCTCGCTACGACAGATAATGCAGATTCTGTTTACATCTGTTACAAGCCATATTTACAATCTATGACCTTAATTTCATCTGACTGGTTGGTTGCACTGTATTCAAGTTGTCCATGGGCACATTTGATTAATTTCCATGTTCTGCATGGCTTGTCATGCAAAAACACAAATTGATCTCAAATGTAATCGTTTTACGTATGTCCACCTGAGCTGTGCGACAGCTATAATTTTTCCAAACTATTGTAAGATAATATAATTACTTCTGAACGTGCTGCTGCTGCCTCATCTAGAAATCATTACTTACGTATTGGAACGAAAGACATGTGGAAAGCAAATGGCTGAAATCTATTTTGACTCAATTTCTCTTGATCATAAATGAAACAAGGTCTTGTCAGACTGATGTTTACACGGTTTTATTAGTGCCATTTTAGAGATGAGCTCAGAGGCTTCGGCATTGTGTCTGATCTTTTTCCTAACTCTCCTTTTTTTTTTTTTTTCCAAAACAAAAAAAACACACACTCAAATATACGCACTTGTCAAAAACTATTCATGAAGACAAGCTGCAGTCAACCTTTATCATATATAATTCAAGCCACGTAGACCTTAAGGATATGAATATATGGCAATAAATCTGTTTTTGCTTTTTTGTATTGTTTGTCATTTTTAACAAGACAGCTGTTTCTTTATTTTTTTAAATAATTTACCTGATTTAATTTGAACAATCTTTCATTGTTTAAAACAATTAAAAAAAATTAAAGTTAGAAAAAATATCCATTGTAAAATATGTGTGTTGCTTTCACACTTCAGATGCCACAGTCTGATATTGGAGATTTTAATTCAAGTTTATTAATAGAATCCAGGAGTAGTAGACAGCAAATCTATTGTGGTATTATAAATACCAAAATACTATATGATTACAAAATTGCGGCTATAAGCTATACATGTAACGACTTAGCAGGCGTATTATTCCGTTCACGTAATACTTGTGTATTCTTTGACAGACTATGTACAAAACTAATTAAAATCAATTGATCTAATCGTTTCTTTCTCCCATCCTTTCTGTTTTGCAGATGAGAGCTTTCACGCACGACCAGATAGATGGTGGTTACTCTTGAACTCTCTCGTACAGATGTGTCGGACAAAGACATGTTATTTTCACGCGTGCTCACTTTCCTCGTGTCTGCATGCTCTCCAGAGTTACGTTAGGCCTTTGTCAAATTTGAGAAGGTCAAGGATGGTTTCATAAACTGCAAAGACTTGGGGAATCTGATGCAGACCATGGGTTACATGCCAACTGAAGTGGAGCCGATAGAACTGAGCCCAATCGTGAGTTGTGCCCTTTAGTGCATGAAGTTAACGGAAAACCCGACTATGAACCATAAACATGCCCGGTTATATCCACACAGGTTGGTGGTAAAAAAATAAACATGTAAAATATTTCTCTTTCTTATGAAAGATGTAGTGTTTTTTTTGTTTGCTTTTTTCTTAAAGAAACAGATGTTTGGCCTTACCTCTCCAAACATATGCCCAATGGGCCTTCCTGCATCCATGTTAATGTGTTACAAGCAGTGACCTCATGAAATATAATAGTATAAGGAATAATCGAACATTCAAATATACTGGTAATTGTCATTGCAAGCTGATAAAATGTATGACTTCTACATCTACTGTGTGGATTTACCTGAACGGGTGTGCACATAATCTGATGGATGTAAGCAGAGAAGTGCAAAAAAAAATGCACATTCAAGTTAATTTTCATAAAGACTAAAAATTGTCATCAAGAAAGAGTTTCTTGCAGGAATGTGCAAGACCATTTTTTGACCTGAATAGAATTGACATGATATGCAAGTGCTTTCATTTGCATAAGCTCCTTGTGCCACAAGAACATTTTTAAAATGTTGATGTGGCCCAGTGAATATCATCCGGTGTGTTATTACAGAGCCACAGATTTCAATAAAAAGGAAAGAAGACTTGAACAAGGTTAAAGACGAGCTCATTTGTGCGTGTGCGTTTTTTTTGTTTTAATTTTAAATATTTTGAACTTTTGAGAGTGTGAACCCCTTTATGTCTCATCACAGAATGCATACAAGCTAATGAATGTTAGAAAATGAAATTCAAAAAGAATGCTGCTTGTGACTTTTGGGCCTCATTTACATGATTTTAAGGCGATCACAAGACAAACAGCACGTTCTTCCCACCACCTTTAAAATGTGCTCCACAGTTTGACTGACTACACAAGAGGTGTCAAGTGCATATTGTCAAAAGCCCTATGCCGAGACAAGACAAAAAGGTTTCTAGAAACCATTTATATCCAAAATAACTGAAAATAATTCCATATACTAAGTTGATTTGCTGCTGAGAAGTCTCAGTTGGTTTCTTGCATCACTCTAACACACACACATACGCACTTGGTTATTTTGTTTATATTGTAACAGTAGGAAGACAGGAACAAGTGAGGTCTTTGTGGAACTGATGACCCCCAAGCTCCAGGTATGAAAACTAATTTCTTTGTGTTTATTCGTATATTTCTGTGGCACTTTGTCATGTGATAATAAGCAAATGATTAACTATTTTTTTAGGGCACAATCTCTGGAAAACACTTGATATGGAGGTTGCAGAGACCCAGAAGACCTCGAACGCAACAGCTGACTCCATAATTGAAGTCCAACGCTACCTGGCAGGAGCAAACAGAAACCAAGACCTTTTACTATATTGGAAATGGAACCAGAAAACATATCCACATCTGTATCAACTTGTACATAAAACCTTCTGCTCACAATCGTCATCTGTACCATGTGAAAGAGTATTTTCTAAGGCTGGGGAGCGGCTGTCTAAGAGGAGAAATCTCCTTGGAGCTGGGACACTCCAAAAACTTTTGTTCCTCACTTAAAATTAATAAACTAATCACTTTTTTGTCTTTTATTTCATATGGTTTAACACTTAAGTTAACAAAAATGTGTAGATATGTTAAAAATTGTAACTGATTTGTAAATCAAATTTGCTATATTTTACATACCAACTCAGTTTAGCATTTACACAAACGAGGAATTTCTTTACCTGCAATGATTTTATAACTACTGCAGAGGTCACTGTTGGGTTACCAACACAGTACCAATGCAGTGCCGACACAGTTTGTGTAGTGTGTCAATACACTCCTTGAGGTATCATCTAGATTCTGGACTGCTCATCAAGTTGACAACAAAGCAAGACCAGTGACCCAAGGACACAACAAGTAGTTGGTGTAGAGCTGGACCATAGACATATGGCTTCAATTGCTGAAACAGGACAGTTGCGACAATGATGCAACTGTCAACATATGACCTCACAAAACATACAGACCAGTCATGGACAACGTGACAAAACGTGGCAGCCAGTGAAACCTCAGCACAGCATATACATATACACCCAAATGGAGAACAAGTGAACTCAATCAAGGGGCCAATGAGAGGGAAACAGGTGCTGACAATAAGCAGAATCGTCATCATGACAACATCCTCCCGTCAAGGGGGGCTCTAGACATCCCCAAACCAAAAAAACAAAGCTGGAGCTTCCCCATCCCTTCTCAATGACAGGTACAGACAAATCCCCTGATGGGGACACCTGGTGAGAGGTGGGAATCCTGTGGAGGGAACCAGCCGGGTTGATTCTGGCAACTTAGCCCATTGATCCAAGACCTGGCAGGAGATGGTCGTTGCTCCAGGAATTCAATGAGCGGGCTCGAGGTTGAGACAGAGCTCTTTTTGTTTCTTTTTAATCTCTTCTATGTGTGTCCAGTGTGTGAAGACACCCATTATTTAGTGACTGCTATTTATCATAGATTGTAATAGATCATAATAGATTATAATATTAAAATAGATATTATACACTATATTAAAATAGATATGTTCAGTGAAATGGTGTAAGTTCAATTTTTTTTAAAAAAACTAAAGTTTGTTTTTAAGTTGATATTTGTATTTTCAAATGTAACAGTTAACACGCCTACTTTCATTGGTTGAGTAGGAATTCGTCACATTTAACCTAGAATACTTTTCTGTTGCTCTTGCCTCCGTTACACACTGGTCTGTAGCTGATCACCAAACGAGACCAGCATGGAGACTCCAGCCTGAGCCTCATCCGGGTTCCTGAGTGTCTTACGTTGTAACTTGGTGTCGGTGTTCCAGTATTTCCCCCTCGTGTTTGGATGCCTCTATTCGTACTGTTTTTCATGCACATCAGATATCAAAGTGATTAAATGAGCTTTGTTTGAGTACCTCATGTGGGGTCGTGCTGTAATTTGGTCCAGAAAATTCACAACTCCTGACTGGAAATGCTATTTCGTTGGGTTGACTTACAAGAAGTCAGTTACCCGTTAATGTGTTTCACATATGCTTTATCTGCTTTCCACCTGCATCAGAGGTGAAGATCTGACCCGGTACTCTGTCATAGTTCTGCCCGTAATCACCGATCCTTATCATACACACAACAGTCCTGCCATCAGGCTCCTCGAAGTTCAAGGGCTTTTTCATTAGATAACTTACTTCACCTGTATATCTTACACTGTAATGAGGAGCCTGTCTCACAAAGACTTGGCCCTTTTGTTTTTTGTTGGAAATATTACATTTTGTAAACATTCCTGTTGATGCTTTTTGTTGAAACAAAAAATAGTGCGTTTTCGATCGTCTAGAGTTCAACAGTCTCAGGGCCTGCGTCCCTTAGCTCGCCAGCTCAGACAGGGTATAGTAGTGTAGTAACATAGTATAGACTGTGAGGCTTTGTCATTTTGTTCTGCCTTCCTTTGGCCACTAGGACTCAGCAGAGTCTCGGAATACTCAGGGACTTTCACCAAAGAAACCCCGCAAATGTCATTGAATATTTCCCTAATGTCATTAAAATGACAATAAATTTTAAAAGCGCATTTCAAGGCAACGCAAAGTGTTATTTTCAAAAAACAAGGCTCAGGATACCAAAGTCTATGGGCTCAGGGGTCGAGGCTGACCGGTTCAAAGCCAGAAGGGCACCACCAGGAGTTGAAAAGAAGTCCTTGATGGAGAATGGCATTAGGAAGGAGGCGTCAGAGGAGAGCTGAAGCTCAGTCTACTTTGGTTCTCAGAGGAGGCTTTGGTAAAGTTGTATCAGTCTTTTCTCTGTCCAAAGCTAAAAGTGAATGAGATGATGCGCACACATTGCCACTTACCACAAAGAGAGAGTAACCTCCCGTTGGTGTGGAGCCGCTGCCTCCGCTCCAGACCATCTGCTGGCTGCAGCAAGAAAATGCGGGCCTCCACCTCGACAAACAGCGGCGGTGAAAGTGAGCTGACATCCAGATGTTGCCGCCTCATTGCTGGCCACCACCGAAAACCCGTCCCCGCTCTGAGGGGGGGCCTGACCTGGTTACGGCCTTCCAACAATCAACACAGCGAAGGTGCCGCTGCCCCCCCCCCCCCCCCCCGCCACGGCTAAGGCTAAGGCTGTTTGTGTACTGTCCCTGCAGGCTGAAGGCCTCCACACAGCCACTGAGAGCTTCTGGAGCAGCGCCTTAGAATAGAATAAAATATTCCTTTAATCATCCCAGAGTGAGGAAATTTCACACAAGGCAGAAAGTGGATAGTGCAGGAGAGTAAGATATGAAAATATCAGGAGAAATTTAGAAAATTGCAATGAAATAAAAATGAAATAAAGATACAGAATATAAACAATACACAATCAGTATAAACATGTGCAAAAAGTGGCAACTAGCAGCGTACAACAATGTTTCAGCAGCAACACCTATGGGTGGATGCATGTGACTGAGAGAGTGAGCAGGCGAATGAAAGAATGAATGTAAAGACGTCAATTGAGAGCAGACCCAAGTGTTAAACAGCCGAGCAGCAGCTGGCAAGAAGGACCTGCCAAATCTCTCTTTTGCACACTTGGGCTGAAGGAGTGTGTGGCTGAAGGAGCTGCTCTGTGCTACAATGATGTTCTAGGTTGAAACGTGGTCCGTCAGAGCCCGAAGCTTTGCTACCCTCCTGCTCTCTCCCACCACTAGCGCCGAGTCTACGGCACCCAGGACAGAGGTGGGCTTCTGCTGTAGGTTGTCCAGTCTCTTTCTGTCAGCCGCTGACAGGCTGCTGCTCCAGCAGACCACTCCAAAGTAAATGGCTGATACCATCACAGTCTGGAGGAAAGTCCTCAGGAGAGCACCCTGCACTCCAAAGGCCATAAGTCTGCTCTGACCTTTCCTGCACAGAGTGTCATTTGTGTGTCATTTGTGCAACCTACAGCTGATACTAAGACCCACAGATGCTGGGAAAAAGACGGAGACAGAAAAGGTCGACAATCGTATGAAAGGAAGCGCGTCACTGAGAAGTGACGGCAGTCTCCCTGGTTCAGGGAAAATGGCTCTGTTCCTCATCTCCTTGGAAGAACGGGAGGAAAATCCCAGGCACTGGTGAACTTGTTTCACAGAAATCTCGCTTTCGGCAGCTTGTCCAGATAAGGTTTCAGGTGGGGGTGAAAAGGGCAGCAGCCAGTAAGAGACCCCAGGATTAAGACGAGGATCAGACCAAATAGTGTTTCTCATGCATTCAGAGGACCTTCAGAAGATGGAGGGCGATCTTAGACAATCGGCTGATATTTCAGGTGTCGGGGGAGAAGAGAACGACTTTGCTCTGAGTGTGGTACCAGGCCTCATGAAATGTTCTGTGGACATGAAGCTCCGGAGGAGGGGTCACACGAGGGCACCTCGCCAGGATGCTGTCCTGGCCACTGAGCAGCAGATAGAGCTCCGTAAACACAGGCGTGGTCCGCAGACATCCATTCATCTTCTGCTGATATTTTACACCGCACTGAAATGTCAGGCTGAGGAATAACCGTGCTGCTCTCCATATTTGAAGTTCTACCCTCGCGGGTTCCTCAGAGAATGGGGAGGGGAGGGTAATCTATATTTCCTTTGGATCTAGTCCCTTCCTTCCCTCTCTGCGCTTGCTTTCCTGAATTCTTCTTAAAGCTCATCGCAAATTCATCATTTATAGCAAACGTTTGGAAACGACTGCAATTTTTATTCCTTTTGAAGAGTTTTGTTGAGAACTGTTTAAAAAATTTAAAAGCTTGAAAGTCACAAGTCAAACTACTTGCTTGCCACCTTACAAACATATATACATATACATATACATATACATACACACGCCACAGGAGGTCTTTCCTCCCCGAGGCGATCAGACTTTTTAATTCCTCTCCATTCAGCCGCCGGCAACCATAACAACCTATCTTTAACTTAAAAACAAACAAAAATGTGCAATATCTCATTTCTGTGCAATATTCAGAAACTGTGCATTATTTCATCTCATAACAGCTACACTGTGCAATATTTCATCTCATCCCATAACTGCTACATTATAATGTTAAGACACTTATAGGTTTATCACTGCTAACTAAGACACTTTATAGTTTCACTGAAACACTTTATAGTTTATAGTTTATTTTTATTTCTAATTCTGCCTTTCTTTTATTATTTATTACTGTTTTATATTCTGTAACTCTGGCACTGCAATTTCCTTTGGGATTAATAAAGTTGTTCTTATTCTTATTCTTATTCTTATATACATATACATATACATATACATATACATATACATATACATATACATATACATATACATATACATATCAGAATACTTTATTGATCCTTCTTCTTTCGTCTTTTCCCTTCAGGTGTCGCCACAGCGAATCCACTTTCTCCATCTAACCCTATTCTCTGTATCCTCTCTCTCTCACACAACTACCTTCAAATGCTCTCTTACAACGTCCAACCATCTTCTCTTTGGTCTTCCTCGAGACTTCTTGCCTGGCAGCTCCAATTCAAGCATCCGTCCACCACTATATTCTCTATCCCTCCTCTGTCAATGACCCAACCATCTCAGTCTGGCTTCTCTGACCTTCTCTCCAAAACATCTAACATGTGCTGTTCCTCTGATAGACTCATTCCTGATCCTATCCATCCTGGTCACTCCCAAAGAGAACCTCAACTTCTTCATCTCTACAACAGTTTCTAGTCCATACATCATCGCTGGTCTCACCACTGTCTTGTACACCTTTCCTTTTATTCTGGCCGATAGTCTTCTATCACATAGTACTCCTGACACTTTTCTCCACCCATTCCAACCTGCTTGGACCCGTCTCTTCACCTCTTTTCCACACTCTCCATTGCTCTGGACTGTTGACCCCAAGTACCTGAAATCCTCCACCTTCTTGATCTCCACTCCCTGTAGCCTCACCGTTACACCTGAGTTCTTCTCATTCACACGCATATATTCTGTCTTGCTGCAACTGACTTTCATTCCTCTCCTTTCCAGAGCATACCTCCACCTCTCTAGTTTTTTTCCTGCCTGTTTTCTGCTCTCACTACAGATCACAATGTTATCTGCAAACATAATGGTCCATGGAGATTCCTGTCTAACCTCATCTGTCAGCCTGTCCATCACTGTTGTGAACAAGAAGGGACTCAGAGCTGAGCCCTGAAGGAGTCCCACCTGCACCTTGAACTTCTCTGTTACCCCTACAGCACACCGTACCAGTGTCTCACAGCTGGCATACATCTCCTGCACCTGTTTAACATACTTCTCTGCCACTTCAGACTTCCTTATACAATACCAGAGCTCCTCTCTTGGCACCCTGTCATATGCCTTTTCAAGGTCTACAAAAACACAATGCCGCTCCATCTGACCTGCTCTGTGCTTCTCTATTAGAATACTTTATTGATCCCCGAGGGGGAAATTGCTTAGACATATAAGTGTGTGTGTGTGTGTGTGTGTGTGTGTGTGTGTGTGTGTGTGTGTGTGTGTGTGTGTGTGTGCAGGCCAGTATCAATCATCAAAGTTCAGTTTTAAATGCTATTACAAAAGACTGTTCTCATTTTGTGAAATGTATCCAACTCATTTCCCAAAGGCCTTCTGACATCTTTCTCTGTTTTATTTCTTGGTAATTTTCTTAGAATATCCATTATTCTTTAAGAGATCATGGACTCTATCAGAGAACAGCATCTGTTCTTTTGGAGCTGCTGCTGGTAATCATCTCCCCCTGCAGATCTTTATCCAAACCCTAGGAAACTCTGGTAGGAAATGAATTTAGATTGTTTTGCTTTGACTTTTGAGTCTGGGATTGAGCTATGGAGAGTGCGATGTGTATCTGTATATGGTTGAACACACATGTACGCACGCACACATACACACTCCAGTCCAAACACACACTCTTGACACTTGCCTTTCCTCTGTTAGCACCTCTGCCTCTCTGGGTTTCCAAATCCCGCAAACACTGAGGTGCGAGGTCAGGATGCATTTTGTCATCACTTGCACTTCGACCCCCACTCGCCCTCCCCGCCGTCTCCTTAGCCACTCCCAGGAAGGCACCGGAGCCCAGAGGCTCAGAGACTCAGAGGCCCAGAGGCCCAGAGGCCCAGAGGCCCAGAGGCTCAGAGGCCCAGTGCAGGAGGTTACAGAGCAGGGGGCTTCAGAGGGAGCTGATATCGCTGCACATTCATGTTCAGTCTGTCTCAAAGTGCAAGAGGAAAAGGGAGGATTCCTTTGCCCCTGCTCCTCAACACACCTCATTGCCCTCAGTGAATAAACAACAACTGTTTAAGGTGTGTGTGTGTGTGTGTGTGTGTGTGTGTGTGTGTGTGTGTGTTTGAGTATATCAGAGGGGTGTGATCAGGCGACAGTAGCAGCAGTGACAAATGTCATCAGAAGAGGAAGTTGAGCCCAGAGTCACGCCGCCGTTTGGACCCAATGGGGATGATGAGGTGTCGTGGCTGCTGGTCTGCTGCACCGTTCTGTGGGAGGAGGGGAATGTGCAGGGTCACACCAGGAGCCCTGGAGGTAAAAATGTAACTTATCTCATCACAGAATGTATTGGGAGTTGTAAGAGATGATGAAGAGCAAATACAAAAGCCATGCAAAAATAAACAGCCAATGAGGCAAGAGATAGAACTAATTGTGTGTGTGTGTGTGTGTGTGTGTGTGTGTGTGTGTGTGTGTGTGTTCGAGAGCTGTTGTGGGTTGGTGTGAGGAATACCCTCCTACTTTGAGTGCCTCCTCAATCCCCTGGAGAAGCAGCGAAGTAGATGAGCCAGGCAAAGTGAAGGCGTTCCCTCTCTGAGCCGGGTCTCCAGAAGGAGTCTGCTTGGGCACACACACTTTGAGCTCTCTTCTTTTTCCCTGAAACAACATCTATTGATGCCTTTGTGTTTCTCCCGATCCAGTCCTCTGTGTTTTTGTACCTCTGCGTTCAGACTGTCCGTTCTCTCCGTGTAGGTTTCATAAAGGCTCATTTCTCCCTGATCTCAGACCGCCCTATGGTGGCCACCGCCGGCCACCTGCGTGTTCAAAACAAACATCTCAGGGAACCCGGCCTGAAAGGCGATGACAAGTTTAAAGTCAAGTGTAATGTGTAGATGCCAAGGTCCCACGGTGCACTTAGCCGCTCCCCCGCTTGCTTCCCTTAAAGTACCCTTCATTACCGCAGAGCGTCGGGAGAGAACATGGAGCCGATGACGGATTCATCTCGGCTGCTGGTCCCTGCAGAGAGGCCTCCTGGCCTGATCCCCTCCTGGCCTGATCTCCTCCAGGCCTGATCTTCTTATTACCGGCCCTGGACCCAGGGCAGGAGAAGCTGCACAGTGTCCCTTTGCTCATCTCAATCTCTGCCGCCAGCACCTCCCATACACCAATGCAATGAAGCACACTGGTCCTCTGAAAAACCTTCACCTGGACATTTGAGACGTTTATCAGGAGAGCCTCTGATCAAGTGCCGGTCAATGAGCTGCACATTTTCCAGTCTTCCTGTCAATCTTCCCTCCATCAGGGCGCCGCCGGTCGCCGTGTGAGCAGGGTCATGCCGAGGCCCACAAGAGCCGGCCTGCCGCAGCTGGGGTCACGGGCGTCCTCGCCCCCCTGACTTTCAACCCTCAGCTTCTGCTCCAATTCCCTGCAACAACCTGCAGAGGACCCGCCGCGGTCCACACACAACTCCCCCCACCTCAGGCGGTCTGGCGGCCCGCGTGGGTTTGGGTACAAACACAGTCGAGTGGACGGAGCTGACAGAGCCCCCCCTCGGGGGGGATTAGGGGCTTCACGTGCTGCAGACATCTTTGAAGTGAAGCGGCTTAGCTTTCAGTTCTGCCACCGCTCTTGTTGTTTCTTCTAACAGCATGATTGAAGGAATACAGCAGGGTTAGTGGAGGAAAGATGAATTTGCCTCCCACCAACCCCTAACCCTCCCCTCAACACCCCCTCCACACACACACACACACACACACACGCACACACACACACGCACACACACACACACACACACACACACACACACACGCACGCACACACGCACGCACACACACACACACACACACACACACACACTAGCAGATCAACAGCTCTGGAGCAGCATGCAAGCTAATTATTGAACAATGAAAGTGAATAAGAAAATAGGAAAGGAGTTTTGAAGTTGAATCTAGGCTAACATACAACTGGGCTGTAAAAAACAAAGGGATGAACAAAGGTATGAGAAGAACAAAGAAAAGGTTTAGATAATGCAAAAGAAGTTTTAATTCTTCAGGATGGTTTTTGTACAAAGCCTTAAAAACAGCATATCTTCTTCTTCAAAAATAAATAAATCACCTTCTTAGAAAATATGTACAGTTTTGCTGAAAGCCGAGGAAGTTTCGTACGTGCCGCTACTCAAGGTGGCCTCCCGACGCTCACTTCTCCAAGGCGTCCTCGCCAAGGCGGACTTTCTCGTCGCTGGAGATGCTGTCCACGATGGAGGAGAGCCGCAGGAGGCTGGAAGACGCCGAGGACTCCCTGGTTCCTGGACACACAGGCAGGGACTTCAATTCCGCGTTGAGCATTTCACACATTCATGTGTTCATGTCGGCCCCGATATTAGCCTTCACCTTCTCTCTGGTTCATCACCGGCTCCGTGGAATGATCAGCAGAGGTCGGCCACGCCCCCGGGGAGCGCGTCCAGTGGTTTTCATGGCCTGCTGCCTGGAGAAACACACACACATACACAAGCGCGCATGTGTCATCAATCCTGAGTCATCTGATGCAAAAAGTGAGATTAACACACACACACACACACACACACACACACACACACACACACACACAGATTCAGGCTATCACCCAAACTAACACACATATTTAGGCTTACGAACACTCTTTGGGGCTATCACCCCCCCACACACATACACTCTTTCAGGCTATCACCCAAATACACACAAACACACACTTTCAGGCGATCAAACACACACACGCACACAATCACACACGCACACACACACACACACACACAAACATACACACATACACAGACACACACACACACACACACGCACACACACACACACACATACACTTTTTCAGGCTATCAACCAAACACACACGTTCAGGCTATCAAACACACACACACACACACACACACACACACACACACACATACACACAGACACGCGTACACTTTTTCAGGCTATCACCCAAACACCCACAAACACACACTTTCAGGCTATCAAAAACACACACGCACACAATCACACACACACACACGCACACATACACACATAGGCACACACACACGCACATACACGTTTTCAGGCTATCACCCAAACACACACAGACTCGATGAGGTTCTGCCGCCTCCATTTTGTTTTCAGATCTTTGTCCTCCGAGTCCGACCAGCTGTTTCTCAGTTCTCATTTCTCGCTCCTTCATGCAGCTGAAGGTTTAATAACACGTCGAATTCTGATACAAACAGGATTAGAGCCAGGAACCTGAAGATACATGAAATAAAGAAGACAAAGATCCGAATTCCTTTGAAGGAACTGTAAAAACATCAGCGACGTCCTCCTTGGTCCAAACAGCAGTGAAGACCCTGAGCGGGGCAAGGGATTATTTCTGCAAGAAACTGGGGATTAAACGGATCTCTGGACAGTGGGAATCCAGAAGCTGCTTACATGGTGGTCTTTAAAGTCATAAGACGGTCCGTTCTGAGTTTTCTCCTGCTGGTCCAGAGTGTGTAGAAGGTCCTGCAGGCTCTCAATGTAGCTGATGGCGCTGCGCAAGATCTCCACCTTGGGCAGCCTCTGGTTCGGGTTTGCCACTGTCTTCCTCTTTAGTGCGTCGAAGGCCTCGTTGATCTTCTTCAGCCTCCTCCTCTCCCTCAGCGTGGCGGCCTTGCGCCGGTCGGTCGGCGCCGACTTCCTCTTGCAGACCTTGCAAGCCCACATGAGGCACTGACCCTCGCAGTGGGCTCGCAGCCCCGGGGGGGCCAGGACGTGCTCCTCCCCGCTGCTCTCGTCCCCCGTCTCCGAAGGGACTCGGTCCGGTCCCGGGGACGGCGGGCTATCGGTGCCGGTGTAGAGTGGAGACACGCCCTCCATGTCCAGATGCTGCAGAGGTCCATGATCTCCGTCCTCCAGGTAGCGCAAGTCGTTGAACAGATAAGCGTTGGTCTCGAAAAGGTCCATCATGTTGTAGCGACGCCTCTCCTGCCTTTGGACAAACGGACGCTGGCATTTAAATAGAGCAGCCGGGACACGAGGCCAGGCTTAAATATAGAAGGTGAAACTCTACCCGACGCTCTGGATGCCACCAGCTCCCCGGCCCCACGGCCCGACCCCCCTCTTCTAACATGGCGCAGGAAGTCCAGGCTGTCAAAGCGTCGTAGCCGGCTCCAGCACCACAGTTTGTGTCGGGACGAGACGGAGGAAATGGCACTTTTACCTGAACGACCGCAGCAACTGTGCGACGTGCGGCTGCCGGATGCCTGCGGCGTGAACACACGGTTCCAGCCTGAATCGCAGTTGACAGATTGAAGGAGATGGAGAAGCTGTGAGACAAGCGTTTTCAACTTCTCACACAAACCCAGAGAAGTTGTCCTTGATGCACCAGAACCACTCCTTTTTCCTTCATCAGCCATCATAAATGTGCATTCTTCCTTGTTATCAGTTGACAAAAAAGGGACTTTCTGCCCGGCCGATAATCAAATCTGAATTTCCCGCTGCCCCTCAGCAGTCAGCTGAAGGAACTCCAAGCGATCTTCAAGCGATTTTCAGAAGAACCACCACCGATTCCCATGTCCTCCAAGAGCAAAGGCCCATCTCTACAGCTGCAGATACGACAGAAGGAGCAGTCCTGTATTAGAAGTCTGTTAAAAAAAACGGTCATTGCAGGCATGGTTTAGCTCTGGAGGGCCCTCCAGGAGCAGAATTGTGACAGTTTGCCAATAAAACCCTGGAGTACACGGTGGTTTACACGGATCGCGGTGACACTCCAGTTTTAGCCGGACGGACGGGCCAATTGTGAGCAGCAGAAGAATTCCAACCCAAATAGACGGGAATGTGCAGAGTCAAAACGGCGAGCAGAGACGGCTAAAAATAGAGCCGCCACCTCATTCATATAAACAGAGAGGCCTATGAGGAGTTGACATATAACCCCGGCACCTTTCTGTTTGCATCCTGAAAGGCCCCTCTGGAAAGCCGCCATTCCTTTTTTATACATCTGCCTGACCTTTTGTTATGAAATGAGGCACATCGGCGGCTGGCGAGGAGAGAAGATATTCATAGGTTTACGACGTGCCGGGCAGCTTCAAATCACTCACATCTGAAGGCACCTCGGGGGGAGCGAGTACTCGAGTAATTGCTATTTCCCCATGACGTCCAGTGGATTGTTACCTCTGCCTCTCGTGTGCCTCCACTGCAACCGGAGTGCCGTGGCGGTGAAGGCATCCTCCCGAGATGCTCTCACATTCGGTCAGGGGGTTCCTGCTGAAGACAAAGACAGAGACCTGGTCTGAGTTTCATGATCAGCCTTCTCAGCTGAAGCCACTGTACACCTTCACAATTTACCTTCCCTGAGAATTCATGCAAAAACTTCTGCCAACTCTTTTTATGCATTAACGAATTCCCAGGCCATGTAAAAACATCCAGTCACCACTGGGAGCTGTCCTGGACCATCCCTCCCGCCCCCTGCACCACCAGCTGTGGCTGATGTGCGGCTCCTTCAGCCGATGATTCATCCAAACCTAACGCTTCAGATGTTATTTTTGTTGATTTATTTTATTCTTGTTACTCTATTCATATTGTTGTTCAGTTCTGGTTGAGTATTTTTCACCCTTACTGCTCCTTCATGTTGTCCATTATTAGCCCTGATGTTGTCGCTGTTGTTTTCCCTGCTGTCTAGTTATTAGCTTTGCTATCTTCTGTCTTCTAACTGTATCTCTATTTATACTAATACTCATATTTATTTTTGACATTATAACTGTTACACCGCTGTGAAGAAAGAATTTCCCCTATAGAGATCAATAAAGTCTATCACATCTTGAAATTTGGTCCGAGCAGCAACCGCTGGCAGATTTTGTCTTTTTCAGACGAGTCATTGATGGGGGCAGGAGGGCAAGAATAGCCACAGACAGAACATTTTTTGGATGTTTGTGTTTCAGTCACTCCAATCCCAAGGGTGGAGCAAACATCTCGATCACAGCCTTCAAAACGTCAAAAATCTGTATCAAAACGTAAACTACAGACAGGGATATCAATCTTAGAATTGGTTCACGTGAATGTATTGAGTGAAAAGGTTCAAACTTCTGAGAACAATTGTGATGAGCGGGTTTGGTGAAGGCAAACACAAGAGTTTCATGACATTCCTCAGTGGAGGGAGCACGTTCTCTGTGGGCATCATGTCTATCTGCAGGACCATCTGACTGTGCTCCTCCCACCAGCTGCTGGAAGGGGGGACCACTTAGACCTGGTGCTGACATTAAGGGGGTCACAAACCCAGCTGTTAATGAACATGAACCGGGGGACCTCTCGTCGTGGACGAGCCCCTCCACCACCTTCACCTGTTCATGGTGAGTTTACATCTTTATGAGCTTTCATCTGAGATGTGGATTTGTTTACTGCTTTCGGTGGTTTCGGACAACCCTTGCTGTGTGCTTCTTCCTACAGCACGCCATCCAGCTGTGTTTATGCATACGTTGTCTTTATAGTTTCTTGTTATAAATCAACAAAAGGGGAAGCAGGTGTGACTATTCGCAGTAGCCATAAACTCTGTGCTGTTAGTTGCATTCTTTGTAATCAAACTTCGAGGTTAGAGGCCATTTCAGGAGTTATCTTAATCTGAGAATACTGAACTGCCTGAAAAATGTTTCTATCGGCCTTCATTAAATGACATGTCCAAGAGGTTAAACAGAACAAATCTTCTTTAGCAGATCCCACCGTGATCCCAAAACTAAGCCCTGCCCCGTCTCCGTCTCCTCTCAGTCGGGCCGGACAGTTGATCTCCAGACCGGTGCGGGTCGGTGTACCAAGTTGGGTTTTATAGTCCGAAGCGGACAAATTCTGGCACCAATGAAAACAGCTAGAATGACCCAGAGGGTGGGTGCCTCTGGCTGGAGCAGCGCCAATCCATCACGCCGGCTAAAGCCTTACACAAACAATGGCTCCCCTTCTTCTGTCCGGACCCAGCTCGTCCACAGCCGGGATCCCGAGCCTCCGCTGTCCGCAACGATACCGCCCCCCCCTTAAGACACGGCTAATCTCCTTGGCCCGGTTCCCTGCGCCTGGCAGGGCCAGACTCCACGGTGGTCAAACAAAGCGGCGAGGAACTGTCTCTGGAGCTAAGCTAACAGACGGCTCCACTCACTCGTGCCCTGAGCTCGCCGCTTAGAAGCAGGTCTTGGGTTTCAAAGGCGGAGACTGCAGGGTTGCTGATGGCATCTGCCTTCCTTCTGCTGGAAGACGCGGGGATTCAGTTCAAAGGTTGAGCGGCTGAAGTGCATCAATTAGTGCGGAAAGAGCTCGACGGCGCTGCCTGTTTGCCAGCGATGACCTCAGAGCTTTACTTCACCAGGCAGGACGGGAGTCGACACGTCGGCCGGCAAATGGACGGGTATTGACGGAGCGGCTTAAATTGTTGTTCCTCGAGATGGACGCGCAGAATAATAAGTCGTACTTAGCGGGGAAAGAACAGGGGAGAAGCTGGGCGGGGTTCACTGTTCACGGTTCACCCGCGCGATGGCCTCCAGCGGTTCAGCTCTGAGGCTGGGCGGCTGCTGCAGGTCCTGTGAGCATGCTGCCACATAACTCAGGAAAAGTACTAATTCCAGACTGAAGAATACTCAAGTAAAAGTAATCGATGACTACACCATCAGTAAAACATACAAGTAGTGTTCATTGTGCAGATTTTTCTTCACCCGGCTCTCCACGAGCGTCCATCTCAGATTCTTGGAACCTGAACCTTCTGGTGTTGCCGGCCGTCTTTTATTCTCTTTTTCAGAGATTCAGCCCTAATGCGTAACCAGTAGATGACACAGCAGTGCTACTTTCAGAGACGTTTACGTGACAATCTTGAAAAAGGCACCAGCGTTTTACTGGAACTGCATTTTGTTTCCGTCTGAATAATCTTTAAAATGAAACAAAGCGGCTGGACACACAGGACCAAGATTATGTGTCTCCTAGTGAATTGATCCATCATCTACAAATCAAACTGTTCCCAACCTGTTTTTTTAATTCCTATTTATTCTTTTTTAAAGGTTTAACAAACTTAAAAATCAAGGTGTGAAATAAACAACAAATAATCACAAATGAGTGTAGTACTTAACTAATGCGATGTCAGCATTTGAGTAAAAGTGCTCAGTTACTGTGCATCTCAGGCGGTGTTTACCAATCTTTGGGGCGGGGTGCCGCAGCCTTGACCCCGCCAGCAGACGATCGCAGATCAGGTCTGGCCTCCGAGGTGAAGCGTTGACCCCTGTGGCACCAGCGTGACCGGCGGGGCTTCAGTCCGTCTCCCGGCTGGGCAGCAGCCGACATCCCCCTGGAAAAACACAAAGCAGACAATTTCCAATTTCAAAGACGCTGGAGTTTCTTTCAACTTTTTTTCTTCACGCTTTGATGTGGCGCCCTGTAAAACGATACGGCGATCATCAGCATCGTATCTGGGAGCCGGCCCACGTCGCGGGCGATAACACGGGGGCAAATCCCGTCATGAGCAAGTGTGACTGTTACCACGGCGACCTTGACGACAGTGATCCGCCAATATTGGTTTTTCCTGAGGAGCTCGAGTGCAGAACAAAGCGTGTTTAGTTACGGGGAAAATTAGACGCTTGGATGACAAAAACAACAGAGTTGTTCTGGGGGGGGGGGGGGGGTTGATCTCACCGGCTCAGGGAAAATCTAATAGGGTATTGATAAATGTGCGGTTGACAAGTGAGAAGAGCAGGTCTGCAGTGCCATTAAAAAAAAAAAAAAAACAGCCAGTGACTCCCTCCAACCGGACAGCAGCTCGGTGGGCGTGAAGTGGCAGTGGGTAAAGACCATGCCGTGTCCGAGAGTGCCGATTCACAGATTTAGCCACGGTGTATCTTCTAGACCAGACTTGGGCATTTCATGGCCGGGAGTCAAACGTGGCCCTTTGGGCGTCCCTGCATGAGGTCAATTAGAACATGCATGAGAAAACATTTATTCTGTTCATGTCATACAAGTGTGGTGCTTTTCTATTATCATTGCTTTGGCCCTCCAACATTCTTCAGGTTTATCATGTGGCCCTGTGTAAAATATAATTGCCCACCCCTGTTGTCAATTCAACATGCTTCAACACGGTCCTAGTAGAATCGCACCAAAGACCTCGTCCAACAGAATTTTAAAGCGATTTGAATTGATTTGTTTATTTGGTTTGAATTCCCACCTGAGTGAAATCCGTATTATTTGAGTTTTTTCTGCACATCATGGAGTGACCGTTCAAAGATAGAACTACAAACCTGAAGGTACCAGATGGTGATCCGGGTCCCGTCTGGTCAAGAAGAACTTTATGGTCTACATGATTCTTTAGGTTTTCCCGGACATGTACAGATTTTTTTTTAAAACTGTGGCTCATAAATACATTTATGTATTGAACTGTACTGATTGAAGACCAGAGAGGATATGTATGGATAATGCAGCCTCAGGGTGGCACTGTCCCGTGTCTCCCCTTGGGGGGTCACACAGCAGTGTCTCCCTGTGCTGGTCCCAAGCCTGGATAAATGCAGAGGGTTGCGTCGAGAAGGGCATCTGGCGTAAAACTTTTGCCAAAACCAAACATGCGAGTCAACCATAACTATACCATACCGGATCGGTCGTGGACCGGGTTAACAATGACCGCCATTGGTACTGATGACCTACAGGGTACTAATGGAAATTGGGCTACAGAGAGGAGGAAAGGAAAGAACCTGGAGAGACCTGATTGAGAGTAGGGACTTTGAATATTGGGACTTTGACAGGAAAAGGTAGAGAGTTGGTGGACATGATGCAGAGGAGGAAGGTGGATATACTCTGTGTCCAGGAGACCAGGTGGAAAGGTAGTAAGGCTAGAAGCTTAGGAGCAGGCTTTAAGCTGTACTATTATGGTACAGACAAGAAGAGACATGGAGTAGGAGTTATCTTGAAGGAGGTGTTTGTTAGGAACGTCCTAGAGGTGAAAAGAATGTCAGATAGACTTATGAGTCTGAAATTGGAAATTGAAGGTGTGATGCTCAATGTTGTTAGCGGCTATGCCCCGCAGGTGGGATGTGAATCTGAAGAGAAGGAGAAGTTCTGGAATGAGTTGGATGAAGTGATGCAGAATATTCCCAGAAATGAGAGAGTGGTCATTGGTGCAGACTTCAATGGACATGTTGGTGAAGGCAATAGAGGGGACGAAGAAGTGATGGGCAGATTTGGTATCCAGGATAGGAATGCAGAGGGACAGATGGTGGTAGATTTTGCAAAAAGGATGGAAATGGCTGTAGTGAACGCCTTTTTCCAGAAAAAATAGGAACATAGGGTAACTCATAAGAGCGGAGGTAGGAGCACGCAGGTAGACTACATCTTGTATAGACGAGGTAACCTGAAAGAGATCAGTGACCGCAAAGTAGTTGTAGGTGAGAGGAGAGGCAGCGGTAGATTTTCTGACTGGATTATTCAACAGGATCTTAGAGAGTGAGAAGATGCAGTGAGGCTACAGGGAGTGGAGATCAAGAAGCTGGAGGATTTCAGGTACTTGGGGTCAACAGTCTGGAGCAACAGAGAGTGTGGAAAAGAGGTGAAGTGACGGGTCCAAGCAGGTTGGAATGGGTGGAGAAAAGTGTCAGGAGTACTATGTGATGGAAGACTATTGGCCACAATAAAAGGAAAGGTGTACGAGACAGTGGTGAGACCAGCAATGATGTATGGACTAGAAACTGTTCCAATGACCAAAAGACAGCAGGCAGAACTAGAGGTTGCAGAGATGAAGATGTTGAGGTTCTCTTTGGGAGTGATCAAGATGGACAGGATCAGGAATGAGTCTATCAGAGGAACAGCACATGTTAGATGTTTTGGAGAGAAGGTCAGAGAAGCCAGACGGAGATGGTTGGGTCATGGACAGAGGAGGAATAGAGAATATATTGGTAGACGGATGCTGGAATTGGAGCTGCCAGGCAAGAGGTCTCGAGGAAGACCAAAGAGAAGATTTATGGACGCAGTGAGAGAGGATATGAAGATAGTTGGCGTGAGAGAGGAGGATACAGAGAATAGGGTTAGATGGAGAAAGTGGATTCGCTGTGGCGACCCCTGAAGGGAAAAGCCGAAAGAAGAAGAAGAAGAGGATATGTATAGATGGAGTGGAAGAGGGCAGGAAATCAGGTTGTGTGAGAGGATAAGACTTTATTGATCCCAATAGGGGAAATTCATTTGTCACGGCAGCGCAACAATAGAACAGTAAGGATAAAACAAAAGGAGAGGGTCGCATGAAGACAGGGTGACTGGCTGTTTGTCAGGTGAAGACAGGTGATTGGCTGTGGCGCCCCCTGGAGGGAGCAGCTCTAACAAGGAGAAGATAGAATCTATGAAGGCAGAGTGATGAGCTTCAAAAAAAAAAAGCGTGGCCTTCCAGCCAAACTGTATTTGGGAGTCTGAGCGGCCTCACAAAGGGCTGTTACAAGGCTGACGGATGGCCGACGGTCCGGCATGTGTGTGGGCTGCAAATTGTAAGACAATCTGCAGATTCCCGCTTTTGACACCAGCGTGAATTATTTTCAACAGGTTTCTCTCAGCACCCTCGGACTAGCATTACTGTCCAAACACCAGCCTGGGGGGGAACGTGCACGTCTGTTCGAGCGTCATCCTTTAAAATAAAATGGTATCAACAGCAATGATGAGCGGATCTCAATGAGCAATCGCCGGATCATTTGGTTCCAGTCACGGGAGAACTTCTTTATATCCACCTCTTTTCAATGCGACACCAGTTAAAATGAAGGTTGTTTTATATAAGATAGTCCATTTGTCTGGCAGTGGGGACATTGACAATATCAACAGTCACAGTAACATTTAAAGCCAAGTCACAGTTTAGACATCCAGTCCTGATGAGGATAAATTAGAATTTAAAAAGAAGTCCAAATAAAACAAATATTGTTCAAAAATAAGAAAAAATGAAAAAACAATGACTGACAGGTTTAAAACCAGTGAATTCCCACTCTGAATTTTTCTGTTGCGTTTTTCTCCCTGGTTTCATTCTGGAGCAGCAGCCGGGAGAAAGTTCTGTGACGCTAAGAAAACAAAAACCTGAAGCAGCTGAACCGTCCAGAGCCGCAAGCAATCAGCACAATTTAAGAAGAGAAAATCCACAAAGTCATTCACCACAAGCAAGAGTGAGGCGTTGCAGGCGTGCACACGCGCACACAGTGCGCACACAGTGTCAAGGTCAGCGCCACCTGTTTGATACAATAAAAATTCTAGTGTTACTGTTGTGGAAGTTATTAGAGCTAGAGTTTCATTGTGTGTGTGTAAAATGGAGGTGCAGGTGCATTTGGAGAAACCGCGCAAGTTTTCGGCTTGAGACGCGGTTCAACCGCAGCGCCGTCTCACATCGCAGAGACAACCAGGAGGCCTGTAGGGGCCATTGTTTTTGCAGGGAGCACGAAGATAATGAAGTCGATAACTAACCCAAGCCACAGGAATTAATTGTGTGTTTCAATGGAAGGTCAACACACACACACACATACACACACACACACACACACAAACACACGCACACACAGGCCACCTGAAACGCCATCAGTCACGGCAGGGAATGTGAAGTCTTTATGGGATGGCTCCCCTGTCAAGATGGCTGTCAGAGGCACTGCACTTTTCAACGGGGTTAAATGAGTGAAGACTATGTTAGTGACCTGGAAATTAGAAGAAACACACACACGCAAAATTTAGAGCAACATTTTTTAGAAAATGTAAGACAAAAAATCTGCAGAGGAGCAAAACTGTTTCCAAAACTTGCAGGAAAGCATTAAGCAACAAAAGGTGCTTAGCTTAAACTGTTTGTGCATATACGTGGAGGTTGGTGTGTGTTTGAAATCCTCACTGGCCTCGCTGTTTGGTTTGGCGGGGTCTCCGGGGGCCCGGGGAGGTTGTGGGATGGCCCTCAGCAGAGGAGCCCGAGAGGCTGACATGCAGGCCGGGGTCCGCGGGGAACGGCGGCGAAGCTCCTGTTACCGTTGGCTTCGTCACGCTCTGTGAAATTTATGTGTAGAGCAGCGGCCAGAGCTCGGGTTGCATGATAACACCAAAGTGACGCGATATTAATCCCCTGCCGGATTGGACCTGGAAAGCCAGAGACACACAACCATTTCAATCCAGTGTGTTATAACCACTGAAAGATGTGCGCGCACACACACACACACACACACACACACACACACACACACACACACACACACACACACACACACACACACACACACACACACACACACACACACACACCTTTGGAAAAAGAGCAAAAATTGAAATGATCCGATAAATTCTCAAGATATTACTTGAAAAACAACCTGCAAGCATTGGGCAAATTCTTAGAAAAACAAAACATGAGTAAATGCCTGAATAGCTGCCGAACGACAAACGAATGACAACAACATTAAAAACAAGCCAACGAACCCAAAACAAAGAAAACTAGCCAAAAAAACTGAAATTTGTGAAAAATGAATGCCATCTGATCCATGAATAAATAAGATCCAGGACTGACTGACCTTGCTGACCCGTTTCACATTTTGAAGATCCCTAAAAAGAGCAGCGCCGCTGACCTTTCCCTCCGAGAACTGCTCATTTTTAAATCTATTTTGACACTTGGAGATTTCGCCTCTTCTTTAAGAAAAGAGCAGATTTGAACTAGAAACACACTCACACACACCAGGGGTGGGGCTCAATTGAAAAATAATCTGGAGTTGCATTTAATCAAAATAAGAGTCACTTTGACCGATGAATAAATGTAGACGAGTTTCCATTTCAGAATGGGGTTTCTCTCCAATGATTGTCTGCACAGACTGATGGCGGTCTCTATTTCAGGACCTGGTAGCTTCTCTTCCTCCTCACTGCTCATGGATATGTTAGACACAGTCCTTCTGGACGGCATTACTTAATTCCTCTAGGCCGAATCGATCTCCTTCGAGCCCGTCCTCCAACATGGAGGAGAGCGGTCTGCAGACCACAGCAATCTAAGCAACCTGCACGTCATGTTCATTTTTTTAACACATTTCTTTAGTAAATGTTTAATCACCAGACATCAGTCTGTAACGGGATGCGTACGGACCGAATCGCACAGACAGAGAAAGTATCCAAGGACTTCCCTGAGGCTCGGGAGGAAGCAGAGCAGTTCGCGATTGCGTCGTGGAGACGAGGGAGGGCGGCTGAGGACGGCCGAGGACCGGCAGGAAAGTTTGACGAAGGACAGGCGAAGAGGGGAGCGCAGAGCTGCTACTTCTAAAGGACTGCTGATTGCCAGTGATGAGATGCAGGTATGAGTCCAGTGATGACAGACAGCCTTCAGCTGAGCAGTTTGAAATGTGACATCTATCTATCTATCTATCTATCTATCTATCTATCTATCTATCTATCTATCTATCTACTTGGAAGTATCAGATATGTGAGACAAGAAGAAATCTAAAGGGTAAAATGAAATGTGAAGGAAGCACTGAGTCTGAAATCGACATCGGAAAAAGAGTGAATGTTGAAATCAAAATAGATGAAAGACAGAAAATGATCTGGGTGTTTGGAGAGCAACTTCTAGAAAGCTGAACACTGATGGCAGCCGTCATGGCGAGCAGCTTCAGAAGGACGTCACTGTCACCAACTTCCCATCGCCAACAAGGCTGGAGACACAAATGTTTCCACAATATTCTTTGGCACGGATTTGAATGTATCCGGGCCGGGCCATGCATTGGACTCTACCGTAGGTTGGACTGTTCCGTCCATTGGACTCTACCCTACGTTGGACTGTTCCGTCCATTGGACTCTACCGTACGTTGGACTGTTCCGTCCATTGGACTCTACCCTACGTTGGACTGTTCCGTCCATTGGACTCTACCGTACGTTGGACTGTTCCGTCCATTGGACCGTACCGTCCATTGGACCGTATCGTCCGGTCAGCCTATGCTGGTGGCGGGGGGACCACACAGCAAGCACTCGTTCCCGCCGGCATTTGGACGCAGCGCCCATAATTGTGTTGTTTCACGCTGTTCGGCGTCAGGTGGGCGGAGCCAGGCAGGACCACCACCTCTGTGACCCAGGCAGATCGGGGCAGGGGGACAGGTGGAGCAGGACCTCCCATGCTTCTCCAAAGACCTCCAGGAGGAACCGGGGGGGCTTGTCTAAACAACAGGAGATATAATAACAGTTCTTAACAACGGGAGGATTCATATAGTTTTAGTTTGTGTCTCTACAATTTATATATTTATATATATATATAAAATTATACATATACACATACACATCTTCTTTGCAGGTATGACATGTTTAACGGCCCGGTTTCCTCAGAAAAGTAAAAACCACCATCTATTTTCATCTATTTATCTATTTTTTTGGCAATCATTAGAATTATCATCATTATTATTTGCTGTTTGACATTTAATTTTGTAAGTGCCAGTATTTTTTTACTGGTTGATTTATTGTCATCTCTGACACGGTCGAGGCCTGCCTGCTGGTTTCAGCTAAATACATAATCAGACCAACGGTTGAATTAACAATGATCAAAAACATTCTAGAAAAACAGGTTTTCCTCTCTGACTCACCGACACACACACTCACACACACACACTCACACACACACACTCACAGTCGGATCATCAGCGGAACTAAAGCTTTGTTATTACACCTCATTCCATGTGTAGGAGGTTTCAGCATCCCTGTGTATCATAACTGGGGGTGGGAGGAGAGCTGCACACACACACCACACATCACACACGCACGCGTGCACACACACACACATACACACACCACACACTTACACGCACACACCATACTTACCGACACTTCACACACACACACTCACACACACACTCACACACACACTCACACACACACACACACACACACACACACACACACACACACACACACATGCGCACCTCTGAATGGATGCAGACCACAAACAGGCAACATAAACAAGGCAGAGTCTGCCTGGTGTTTTATCTCCGTGCCACCCACAGTTTCTGTCAGCAGGGAGCTGAGACCCTGAAACCCTGAAACCCTGAAACCCTGAAACCCTGAAACCCTGAAACCCTGAAACCCTGAAACTCTGAAAGGCAGTGCTTGGCTTTGTCCTCCCCCCCAACCCTCCACCTACCATCACCAAACCCAGGACCATCTCAAAAGCCTGGCTCCGGCCCATCGGGCCTGAGCCGCCCCCTGGCTCCCGCTCAAATTATGATAACACAAAGTGTAACCTTAAACGGCTGCGAAACGCAATTTGAGTTTCCCACCGGCCCGGCTCCTCGCCGGTGAAACATCCAGTCTCCCCTTTGGAGGGATTCAGACATTGTTTGAGAAGAGTAGCGCTGGTGCTCATTTGGACATTCTTTGTGAGTGAGGAGCTCCTCTGGGGCCGATGTTTGAATTTGGACCGGTTTCTTCACGCTTACCCCGCGGAAAGAATACGTCTGAGACGATGAACAACGGGAGGGAATGGAGTCATCTCCGAGCCTCCTTTTCCACCCCCGCTGACCTTCCCGACCCTCCGCTTACCTACATGACAACGGAATGTGCGTCTTTGCTCGCCAGTCCCTCCAGCGAACACCACCGTTGATCCCAGATTACCGCCCCGATCGAAGTTTACGCAACAGGGCGCGGTGATCGACGCTTCGTTTGTCGAGCACGTTTTCCCTGATTCCGTCTCCGCATGTGGTCCCCGCTGGCCTGTTTTCAAATGGGGGGGCAGGAGCTCAGCACGGCAGCTGAGCGTGTTCGTGTGGAAACACTGAGCTCACTGGCAGCGGCACAGTCGACCCGCGGCACCGAGGAATGCCGGCGCTGGCGAAGGGAGGCTGAAAATCCCTGAAATAAAAAAAAATAAAACAGAATAATATGATACCGCAGCAGATGTGAGAGCTCTTACAAAGGGGCCGTTCCACACGAACGTCCACCGACGTGCGCAGATGTCAAGGTTAAAACCGCGCTGCTTTTAGCCGACGAGCTCAAGTGACAGGCGTAGTGACTGTGAGGCGGAGGAGCAGGTGCAAGAGATGGAGTAACAACGGCCGCGTGGAGGTGAGGACTCCCGTCACGGGACTTTCACGGCGGGGTCCGGACCCAGCCTGGGGCTGACCGCCACGAGAGCCGCCCGACTCCGAACCTGGAAATGGTCAGATTAAAAAAACAGAAGAAGGGAAAGTAATGGGAGCGGGATCTTCTCCCGGAGACCCGGACCTGGGGCGGATCCAGAGGAAACATCAATCGGGTTCAGGCAATAGGTTGACGGTCGCATTCCCCCTTTCAATTGCAAACAAAGGGTAACTCTGGGAACGAGCGCCGACGGGAGAGAGACTTTTCTCCGCCCCTGTCGATCAAGAAAGGATCTGGGCCGCCGGCGTCGGCCGGGGTGGAGCCCCGGCACGTGAAGGCCTCCGCATCCCAGATGACCTTCTCCCAGCAGCCCGCTGTCAGTCACATCAAAAATGATTGCCCTTTTGTTTAAAAGCATGCAATCTTTTTTCTTCCATTTTTCCTCCAGTCAAAGCACTTTTGTCCTCGAGCACTGCTTTGCTCGAGGACCAGTTAGCCGCGGGTCACACCTGAGACCCGGCATCCACGCTCAGCCAAGGTGGGACGCATGGATACCGGCTGACCTGATTGGCTCAGACTTTGAAAGTAACTCATTGGATGAATTACCTGTTCAACACTGCAGTGAGAGCAATGTCTGTACACAAACACACACACACACACACACAAACACAGAGCAATAACTCCCGGATAATGTTAGCTCCACCTGCGCTTCTGCCGCCATGACAGGTCAAAACGTCTGCTGTGAAAAGTGGCCTTTCTTCCAACTGTTTCAGAGTCCGTTCGTGGACGAACCCCTCGGCTGACGAGGGTCTGCGGGCAAAAGACTTCGGCCTCTCGTCAGACGGTCGCTGCTTCTGCAGAGAGGAGGATGGAGGGCTGATATTTTACTTATTATATCTGTCTTCATTAACATTACATTACATTCCAGTCATTTGGCAGACGCTTTTATCCAAAGCGACTTACAAAAAGTGCAATTCAGTCACCGAAGATCGGAAGTACCAGTAGTCGGAAGTCAGAGGTGATAAGAGTAAGTTATCAAGTTATTCATGGATGGAAATGCAACCTTCGAATTAAAAACCTTTGACTGGTCTTCTTTTGAAGCCGTCCAAATATTAAGCATCCCGTTTCCAGCTGATAATTTGAGGAGCTTTAACCGAATGCAGCTGTATATATGTATATGATGTACAGTACATATTGGATATGATGGAGTATTTACTGTCTGTGGAGGAGCAGAATAAAATGCTTCAAAAGAGGGTTTGTTTTGAGCATCTTTTGGAGTTTCGGATGAAACCCTGAGTGTGGAGGCCCCGCTGGAGGCCTTGCTGCTCTTCTTTCCTTTTAAAAAGGTTCTCGCTGCCGATGCAGCCGGCGCTCTTCCGCAGCCGTGTTCCCCTCCTCCTCGCCCGTCCCAACAACAACAAACACCGTCAGTCCTGGTGATGCACCCGAAGGAAGACCACAGCATGTGGACGTGGACCCCACGGACAGAATCCGTGTTGAATTTCCACAGAGCAAGTGATGAAGATGACTTGAGCCCACGCAGCCCCAACTTCATACCATGGCCTCATAGCCAAAGCTTCATACCCCTAACTTCATACCCCCGGCTTCATACCACGGCCTCATGCTCCCGCCAGGTCCTTCTACTCCGTCTGTCCCGGGAGTTAAAGTTACATGATGGATGACGGTGTGATCGGATCGGCTTACCAGCGCAGAGAAGACATCGGTGCCCTGAAGACCAGCGAGGGTGGAAGAAGTTCTCCACAGCACAGCAGTGGACGGAGGGGAAACAGACACGCTTCTTCTGGCGCATCATCTACGAAAACAACGTCCTCACCATGAAAGCAAGGTGAGGAGCGGAGCCCAGACGGCTCGGGGTGACGGGGTTAGAGGGGATCCGGGTGTCACCGCTCTGTTGAGCCTTCATTGAGCACTTGATGGATGCTCTGTAACCAATGGAGGTAGAGCGCCCCCGCAGCACACAATCTCCTCAGCAGATTAACTCCCACTGATTTATTGAGATTTACCTCAAGAAAGAAAACAGCTGGCAAGGAGCAGAAATACCAGGACTGGCAAGGCATAAATCCACGGCGAGAAGAGCCCGGCTCATTCGTGAGCAGAGATACTT
>NC_141288.1:20998066-21213066 GCF_037954325.1 Fistularia commersonii | reverse complement strand
GGACGGCGGTTGAGGCGTGTCTCCGGAGCCGCCGGGGCGCCCGCCAGATCACGCTTCTTTAGACAACAGATGGGGGCGGCGGGGACTCCGGACGCACAAACACGCAAATATCAAGCATGTATAGCTTATTAATGAGGCTTTATTAAAGTTGCCAGCTGTGCAGAAACTAATCCTCCTTTCATCGTGATGAAAACTTGAATTGCTCACAATTCAAACGGCCGTCTGGTCCCCCCCCCCCGCACGTCAGGCTGATTGTGAGCCGGCGGATTGACTTTCTTTGGCCGCGCGAGCAATTTATATATTTACTTTACTATTCCGCTCTGATGAGCAGCAGTGTTCTCTGAAGAGCGCATTCAAAGGCAATTTCGATAAGACTGACCCCCCCCCCCCCCCCTCCTCCCGCCCCCCGCCCCCCCGGTCCCGCTGGCCGCCTGGCCTCCTTATCCCATTTTGTTGTTTCCTCTGTTTCCTCACTTCCTGCAGATAGCGGTGGTTTTAAAAGAGCAATCACGGCTTCTTTTATGAGTGCATCTTAGCGGACGGGGGGAAAAAAAAAATTGTAAAAAGGCCTTCCGTAAAGAGGGAAAATGAGAGGGAGGGATTATTGGCCCGATGGCACAAGCGGCGGTTGTTCCTGGAGCGCTGCAAATACATGTAAGCATATGTAAAAGTTTGCATGGCCGCCTGTTTTCTCTGCGGTGGCTTGTTTACCGAGTAAAGTCCTCCTCATCCTCCCTTTTCTGCCGCGTCTGTCTGGGCTGAGCCATGTTGGCCCAGTTGGGCAGCGACTGCAGAAGCCGGCTGATGTCCTCGTCTTTGGACCAGGAGGCGCTGATGGTCAGCTTCTCCTCGCACTGGACCATTCCCCTGCGGACACAAACGGAAGCCAGATAGGAACCTGATTAGGGCTGGACAGGATGGGCAGGAGGAAGAGTTTGTGGCGCAGCCCGTGAAATGGCAGAAGAGAGAAACACGGCGGACGGATTGCAGTGTTGTTTACAAACGGCCCACCATCTACAGCGTTTCCTGCTCCTGTCGCCTTCTCCCATACATTTAGAAATATGTTAGAATGCATTTTGCGCGGGAGCTCGTTGTAGTCAGACTGTTTGGATGGCGGTGCTTCAGAGAAATGAGGAAGCATCTCCAAGGACGTGACATTAGAGGTCATGAAACACCGGGAAACGGGAGAAACACCGACGAACACGTCCGGTTGCTCGGCCTGAGAGGCGCGCATGTCTGGACGATCTTCCACAATAAAAAGTCTACAAGTGAACAACTGTGCGAGTGACATCGGCACTTATGCACAGTTCTGCACGCCGCTTCAAACTAAGGGGCCAAAAAACGCTGTTACGTTGTGTGACGGGAACGGAGTTCAGATAATAAAGCCTTACGGTCACATGCAGTCTGGAAACATAACACGTGTAAATACAAATAAGCAGATAAGAGCACCGTAGAGGACGGCGGGTGAAGCTGTGGAGACCAGAGGCTAATTTCCACCTGTTTCTACCAGCATACGACCGAGGTAAGGAGGATGGATGGACCGCATTCACCCCGATGGCGTGCGGCCTTCTGTTATGTCGTCCGAATCCCACCGGCGATCCAAACACAGGTTAACTGCTTAACACTGATAAATAAATACGGCTCGCGGCGTCCGGTGTGTGTTTGCGAGCGGTTGGACACGAAGCGGACTCTCAGCGGGTCTGCCTCGGCGTCCCGGCGGACCGGGCAGCCCGCCAGCGCGCGGCGGCGGCGTCTCTGCGCCGCAATTAATATAATCCTAATACCTTGTACGTGAAATTCGAGCACGGCGGGGGTTTTGTTTCCGAGCGCGAGATGAAGGGGCTCCTATTGGCCGAGGTAGAGGCTGGTCAGCGGCTGAATGCTAAAGCAAAAAAACACACGCACAGTTTGGCAGCCCTTTTTGGGCTGGCCTTTATCCGTCGGAGGCCCCGGCGAGACCGAGGCTGACCTGTGACGGAGGCCAGATGGACCACCGGTCGCCCGCCAGCTCTTTCCTGCATCTCCTGGCCTGAGCTTCCTTCCCTCGCGTTTCCCCTCAGCGCTCTGCAGACCTCCTTTTACCTGGCCAGGTGTTACGTGGTCCCAGGGAACCTTAGACGGATGGCCTTTCACAGCACTAGCAACTGCGCCAATGTGTGTGTGTGAGCGCGTGAAAGGGTGTGCATGTATAATGCATTTACAACGACAACAACGAAAAAAAAAAAAAAAGGAAAACACAGATTTCACATCTTGGAGAGTAAAGACACTTTCCTGTCTGGAGCGAATCCTTTGTAGAAAATCGACATCAATCATACAAAAAGCCCAAAACACACATTGGCCGGCTCTCTGTGATCCTCCACAAGAAAGACGGAAGAAAAAAGAAAAAGCGCCAAAACCTCAGCTGCACTTGCAAAGAGCCGGCGTCTCTCATCTCGTACCTGTAGGCGGTGTTGCATATTTCCTTGTACTCTTTGAGCTTGTCGCAGACCATTTCCAGGAACTGGTTGGAATAAGCACTCAGGTCCTGCATGAGGCTCATTAGATCCTGGATGGACTTCTCCACCACCACTGTGCTCTGCAGGGGGGGGCGGGAAAGAGAGAGAGAGGGAAATATGAGTCCGTCGGTTTTATTTTGCCGACGACCCCGGCGCCGTCATCCGGAGTCGACCCGGCGGTTCACCCGCCTCTTTCTTCCCCCGCCGGCGCCTCATTATTTCGACCCCGTGCACCCGGGCCTTTCCGCCGCTTCTTTCAACCCGGCCGCAGCGCGGCGGGCGCCGTCCGCCCGCAGGGACCGTCCACCGTCTTCGGCGGAGTTTCAGCGGGGACTGAGAGCTACTTGGACGTTACCGATCACCACTTGTTTACTTCACTCGTGTTCAAATAAAGATCGCATTTCCCGAGAAACCGGCTCTTCACTTGACGCGCGATGAAGAAGCGATGGAAAATAATAAGGTGGGGTTCAACGGAAGCATCCACAGGACGGATTCACCTTCAGCCGTCTTTGGATCACCTGCAGCTTTAACGCATTTGGGGGAATAGATGAGTCTGTAGATGTGAGTCACAGTGACTGGACATATTTTGTGTGTGTGTGTGTGTGTGTGTGTGTGTTTAGAACTTTGCTGTGGTGTTTGTTCTCAGACCGAGTGAATTTTGGTGCAGTGTGAGCGTCACCGGCAGCCACAGCAGTGCTGTGACAGCAGCCATTACAGATTAGCCACTCCTGCGTGACTAATAGCCGGCCCTGGAAGAGCAGAGGAGCTCTGCAGCCACACACACACACACACACACACACACACACACACACATGCGCACACAGCAATCATGTCAAAACACACACCTTTGGGCAATTCGGGAGCTGTTAAATGAGATTACAACTCAGTGTGTGTTCCAGTTTCTTAACCAATCTTCCCAGCGTCCCCAGTAATAGTCATATCTTCCTGCATCCACTCTGGGACGGCAGAGGTTTGTGTCGGAGCAAAGCCTGACGATCCCCCTCTTGTACGCCGAGATACTCATTCCTTCATTCATTCATCATTTACGCCATTTAGCCGTCACTCAGGGTCGGGGGGGGGACTGGGGTCTATCCCGGCCGGGATTGGCCGAGAGGCGGGGCTCATTTCCGGACCAATGGGCAGAGACACGCCGCCGTTCGCCCTCTCATTCACGCATTCGGGTCTCCTGAAGCTCCTGCATGTGTCGGGACTGAGGGAGGAACCCGGTGGAACCCCACGCAGACCTTGGGGTTCCAAGGGAATCCAACCTGGGAGCTTCTGGCTGAGACACTCCTGTTTGCAGTCATGAAGGAGCTGATGCTAAAACAACTCTTATCATCCAAGCCTGAATAAACTAGCTCCATCGTGGACTAGGATTACGTTAATCATCCATTTCCTATGGCTGGATTGGATGCGTGTAAAGACGCTGGAGGCGGCAGCACTGAGGGCAAACATTGATCAGAAACACACAAAGTAAAATGACGGATCCTCCTCGGTCAGCCCGCCGAGGTCGGGGGAAATACAGCGACCTTGTCGGGGGGGTCAAGTTGTTGGCAAGCTCAGCCGAGCCCAGAGCGTCCCGATGGATTATCACCACTTTCTTCTTGCAGCGGCGGCACGGCAGATGGTTTTAAATCGTAATAATGAGGAAAACAAACACTCTCTGCTTTTCTAAATACACCTGCGTAGTTTCTGGTCAGCGCTTCGGAGTCGGGAGGGGTGGCGGTGGCGCACTTTGAAGGACTAAGTTGGCGTTCTGCAGAATGAGAGAATAAGTAGGATCACAAAGAAAGCAGAGACGCGGCGCAGGAGAACGATGCTGCTCGTGCGTCAGATATGTCGGCATATATTTCCATTAGCATTCAAATACAACAAGAGCGTCCTGAGCTGCAACCGGGCCTGTGGCTTTCCTGATCCTGAAGAAACATAACCTAATTGGGGAGGAGGGGGAGGGGGGCGATAATAACAACAGGCCTTTGCCAAAAAAATTTGACGCGCCGGCGGAATCCCGCCGCCGGGGCGCCGCTCCCGGTGCTCCCGCCTTAAGTAATAGAGCTTGACAGCGAGCCAAGCGCGTGAATGGAGAAGTGTAAACAATGGATCCTCCATCCATTACTGGTGCTCTAACAAATGCTCCGGCGCTTCGCTCCCTTGTCTAATTCTGCTCATTTAACACAGCCATTTGTCTTAGGCAGCAGAAATCATTAAAAAGTAATCAAGAGACAGATTGAGGGAGGGTGGGCGAGCGAGGAAGGGGTGCCGTGCGACTCCACTCCGTCTTACCCGGCCGGTGCACGGGAGACGACGGCGTGGCAGGGCTTTCTCTCACGCTAACGTGCACGCTTAAAGGTCAACGCGCCGTGCAATCCTGTGAAAAACACCCGCGTTCCTCCTGTAATGGCGTCGGCCCCGAATCCCGCGAGCGCGGCCATCGGGCGACGTTAGGACTCGCCGCTCAACGGGATGGATCGGGGGGATTCGCCGCGATGCGTCCGTGTCGTTAATACGGGGGCGTCGGCGAAACAGCGGCAAAAAGGCGCCTCGGACGTTCGTGAGCACGCCGCCGCCGCGTGTGCGAGAAAAAATAAAACATGCAAGACTTCTAAGAATGCAAATGTCATGGAGGCAGATAAAGAGGGAGGTCCACGAGGCTCGGGGCTGAAGGTGTTTCCAAGCTATGCTACGACGAAAGGGCAAGAGGGGGAAACGGATCACAAATCCCCCCTTTGGAATGGATGTGCCGGCCTCAAGGTCACGCCGGGGGTCGCGGTGTTTAACCCCTCCGGCCACGCCGTTTCACTCGCACCTTCCCCCGTAACTGCGACTCGTGTGATGCCGCGCCGCCGTGCCATTCACACGGGGATGCCGGAACAACACGTGCACGATAAGAAAAGCGTGCACGAGGATGATCTCCTCCTGGAGAAGCCGTTGGCTGCACGGAGCCCACCTGCCCGCCCCTCTCCGGGGCAGGAAGGGATCGGGGCCTGAGTGGGACGTCGCCCTGACAGATCATTCATCAAAGTCAGAGCGCAGTTACACTCCAGAGACCCGCCGACACACACCGGATGGCACGCTCGCACGCTCGCTCGCTCGCTCGCGCTCCCTCGTCCGAAACGCCCGACCCCCCCCCCCCCCCCCCCCCCCCGCGCTGCGTGTGAGTGGGTTTTGCATTCAAGTTTATTTTAGCTGTGACAACTCGTCGCTTTGCTTTTGTCCTCTGGAGCGCGTATAGAATCATCTATAAAAAGGATTCAATCGCCCCTGACCCTTGTGGGAGTCGCAAGCAGGGATATGATCTAAAATTCAAATGAGTCTGCGCACGTGATCCACGGCTTTCTCCTTCTACTCCAGCGCTTCAATCCTTTTGTCAAACTCTGTATAATTACAACGACGCTTTCATGGGCGTTTTTTATGCAAAAGATAAAAAAACGTGTTACGTCGTGCGTCGACAGAAGACGACCCCTCCATCCAGTCCTACGCGGTCGCCTCCCTCACGGGCTGCGGCGTTAAACAAAATATTGATTACCGTGACGGACCCGTCGCTACGGACATCTGTTTCTGATACAGACGAGAGCCGCGGTTCGTCACGCCGCCGTCCTGATGCGGGTGATCGGCAGGACGGCGGCGCCGAGGAGAACCGTCATGAATACATTAGTGTGAAATGAAATCTTCCAAGAGAGGGAAAGAGGAAGAGAGGAAGAGAGGAAGAGGAGGAAGAGGAGGAGGAGGAGGAAGAGGAGGAGGAGGGCAACCAATGGGGAGGAAAAGAAATCCCTTTCATCATGGCCGTCATCTTTGATGCAAACCTTAGAGCGCTGTTTGTAAGTATTCTAATTGAGAGATGAGGAGCAATATCACACTCGGCTGATTACAGATGAGCTTCCACATTAGCGTGCGCGCACACACGCGCACGCAAACACACACATAATACACACCGCTCACGCCCACGCAGGCTGAAATACGGGGCCTCTACGCAAACTCATCCGAGAAATCACCGCTGAATTAAGACTTGCAATTTAATTCCCCCCCGTACTAATATAAAGCTCGATTTTATTAATAATGATTGTATCATCGCCCGCTAATGGAAGTCGGAGGGAGGGCCTCACACCTTTAACACAATTCATTATCCAAAATCACACACGCTTATTTGTTGTTTTAGCAACTAAATGAAGTGGTACGAGAGCGAGGATGGATGTCACTTCAGCCTCACTGTAGAGTCTGCATCTAAGGGTAAAAGTGTGTCTGCATGCGTGTGTGTGTGTGTGTGTGTGTGTGTGTGTGCGCGCAGCCCCCCCCCTCCCTCCAAAGGTAAAGACGATGTGTCTGCCTATCAGCCTCCTCAGGCTGCAGCGGCTCGGCCTTTGTGACTCTTCCACCAAATCACAACACACGACACACACCACACACACACACACACACACACACACACACACACACACAAACACCGGTGTTGATGCTTTTGTGCGTGTATGTATGTCTGCACGCACAAATACGCATAGGTGTTACATGGATAGACATGTTGTCTGGAGAAACAGATACACAGATATATATATATATGTGCGCTGTAATGATCTATAAATATAACAAAGCGGAGTGTGTGATATTTGTGGAAATGGAAGGTTCCTCCGAGCCCGGGGTGGCCGGGTGGAAGCCTCGGGAGGACATGTGTTCGGTGCGAGATAAACCACGAGAAGGTAGGTGGTAGCAAGTGTTGCACCTTAAGCAGTAATGAAAGTGGCAGAAGAAGGAAGGAAGGCAGCGAGAGAGAGATCTTGAAAAAAAAATGTAAAAATGATTTGGTTCTGGGAAAAAAAAAATAAAAAAAAATCGCTTATAAAAAAAAAAAAAAAAAGACCGGAAAACGCTGCTGTAAAAGAGATCGAACGCGCTATTTAGGAAACATATAGCGAACGCACATAACTCATCTGTGATGCGATCAGACGTGTGTGTCTGTGCGCGACGCCATGCAAACAACCCCAGCGCACGCCAGGGTTCGGCAGCTCGAATCTAATCACCCCGGGAGTTTCTGCCGTCCTGTCAGGCTTTGTTTTGATTGGCTGCTTAAACATCCCCTGGTGTTTACACAGGAGTATCAGCGCCTCGGCCCGGAATGGCAGGCGCAACACTTTCCCAAAGTTTGCCTCCAAGAAGGAGCGGCTGAACTTCAGAACCCCGAAACGATGGCGTTCGGCTTCGCTACGAAAACAAGGAAATGGCGCTTCCATCGATACACTTGCTAGATGGTAAAGAAGGGAATCCGGACGAAAAGAAAACCCAGATGCGGGCGCAGAAGGCCGGCTAGCAAAGAGACCAGAGTGGTGGAGCGAGAAGATACCGAGCGTGTCCATTTCACACGATCTCATTCGCGTCGAACGCGGCCAAATAAGCTCGGACCACATGTGCTTTTAGCTGCGTGGCGCCGCCTCTTTTTCCCCTTAATATTGCATAACAGATGCAAAATTGTCAACTGGATGCTTTAGACACAATCTGCTTAATGCCAAGCAACATCGTCGGCACTCCAGCAGGGCATTTGACGAGATGGAAAAGCATTTAGATTCTTTATTTCACCGCCAGCGCCAGAGGAAATGGATACTATTTTCCGCCGAAGCGCTCGAAACTGCAAAACACAGGGATGGCTTTTAGCGAGTTGCTCTTTCTGGTAATGTTTTGGGACGGGCTGCTCTCTGTGTGCGGGTCTTGCTCGTTTCTGTGTGTGTGTGTGTGTGTGTGTGTGTGTGAACAAAAATGACCCTCACGCCCTCCTTCCTCCCAATCCCACTTGTGTCCCAATCAGAGGGCGAGGCTGACGCTGCTAACAGGTGTATTGTGCTGTGATTGCAGAGATTGCCGATGGGCGTTTGTTGCTGCTTAATAAAGAGAATCCCCCCATCTAATCTGTGCATATGAGTGTGTGTGTGTGTGTGTGTGTGTGTGTGTGTGTGTGTGTGTGTGTGGGCTGGGTGTGGGGGGGTCCAATCAACAGGAAGCGATCAGCCTACAAATAAGCTTTGCCTGCACACATCATCCCAAATAAAAAAGGTCAGTGTCATTACAGTGACTGGAGGCAGATGTGTGTGAGCACACACTAACACGTGTACGTATGTTTGTGTGTGTGTGTGTGTGTGTGTGTTTCCAACCTCCCCTCTCTCAAAATGCTACATGTGAATATGAAAATCAAAAGGTCAATGTTATTAGCGAGCCTCCGGCAGCCGAACGTATCTGTGGTGGCGGACAGAGAGCTTGTCAGATCAATCTTCATCTTTCTCCTGAGCCGGTCACGGACACACACACACACACACACACACACACACACACACAAACACACACACGTGCACGCCGGTGTTGAATCTGAGCTAAAGTGGAAAACAAACAATGCAAAAAAACAAATGTCTCCATCCTCTGCAGGCATGGCAACAGCCGCCACAAGGATGCAGCACGGATGTGTATGAACATGAACACGCTCGAGCCTGTGGGACATGGAAGGTGTGTGTGTGTGTGTGTGTGTGTGTGTGTGTGTGTGTGTCGACCAAGATAAATGGAGCCAATCTCTTGATCTGTCCAGCAGAGTAGCCGTCCTCTCCCCAGTCCATTCCCCGGTGCTCCTGCACCTCTTGCCCCTTTCCCTCCATGCAACTCTAATTAAATGAATCTATCAGCAGCAACGCCGGAGCCGGACAGATCGCATCCCGCCACTTCTGACGGCGTGCACAGTTTATTCACGACGTCTATGAAAAAAACAAGACAGGTCAAAGAGAGGAAGAGAGTTGCGCACAGAAAAAATAAAAATAAAAGCAGATTTGTACATGAGGGAAGACGTGGACTGGTGTTGTGTCTGTCTGTGGCTCCCCTCTGGACGGACGCTACAGGCTACGCTATCTCTCAGACACATGAACGGCCATTAACCTTCCCCCCTGAACTATATATGGTGTCCCAGCCAGCTCTTATCTCACGGCCTTCGTGGACATTACATATCGCCGGCGCCGGCTTGCAATCATATCATTGCTGTATAATATACATACATGATCTGCCGGCCGTTCTGACACAACTGCGCGCCGACGATAGGCGGATCACGGTTCATATCAATATTACTTATTAACCAGGGGCCGGTCCGAGTACTACAGGCTACTTATCACACACCCTCCTTGACTGTCGCGCCGCGCTTTCCGCAATGTCCCTTTGGGCGTCTTGGAGATACGATGGACAAAAGGTCAAAACGGACACGGTCAGTGTGTTGAATAGCAATTTTAATGCTATGGAAGTACACCGGTGAATATCGTGAAATAAAACCTATCAAAGGTAATCCCACCTCATGCCATTCGTCCTTACGTTTGTACGACTGATGATTTTATGGCGACAATGAAAAAAAAAAAGTGTTGTGACACGAGGTGAGATCTGAGACAGGAAGCGAAGCGTCCCGGCTAGAAGCCGAGGTTCTGCTGACGTTTACCGGGATACGGGAGTCCTGAATAAAAGGCGTAAGCGCTTGTATTTGACGGTTCATACGGCGTTGCAGCCATGGAGACCCCAACAAACCCCGACGCAGAAGAAGTGGACGGCGGCCAGGGCAGGGCCCTTCCAGGGGCCGCGGCTCCTGAAGCTTCCGCGACTTCACGGCGACAATCACTTAGCGCCGGTTGCTAAGGTTACTGATGATCTCATTCCCACAACAGCATTTTTATACCATGACCTCAAAGATGGGCTGCGGTTTTAACGGGCCATCTCAATAGAATTCATGCGTGAAAAAAAAAGACGGATGTCAGAACTATTTTTTAAGAAATGCTTGGGTTTTTCGGAGTTTGAGAAAAACAAAATGCAACTTGTTGGTCGGTTTCAAGAATGCAGATGATAAACGGTGGCGCTCACCAGATCGGAGCTGCGGAGGATGTGTTCCAACCGTGGCGTCTTTATCAAATACTTGAAAGACGGCGAAAGAGAGGGAAACCCAAGCGAGTATCTGCGTGGACCGAAAACAGTTCTGCTGTGCTAGCGGCATATGCGCCAGCGCTCTCCTACTTCTGTTTGGCTGCAAAGCGCAGCGCTTCATTCCAGAACACGCAAAATCACACATGCTTAACACTTATGTCTTCCTCCAATTTCAAATTGGAGGAAGGTTCTATTGCACAACGCAGAGCAGATGCGTCCATTAAACGCGCTCCCCCATGGCCGAGCGCTCGACGTGTGTGTGTGTGTGTGTGTGTGTGTGTGTGTGTGTGCTTAATGTGCTGTAGCCATCGGCCCCCCCGCCGTCCCGTCCCCCCCCCCCGCCCCGGCTCGGCTCCGGTGCCAGCGGTGTCTGAGCCTGATAACACCTGGCGTGGAGCATGGCGGCGCTTAGAGAGAGCTCAGACAGTGCATATGGGCGTGGAGACAAATTTGCAAATGCACGTGGACACGCACACACACACACACACACACACACACACACACACACATGGTCAGGTCTGATTGGAAAAGTCACGCAGCCATTACACAGCACTGTCACTATAATCTTTAATCATCCATAGCAGTCAGAGAGGAAGACAGATTCGCCACCTGGCCAAGCTATGAACTCCAGACATAAAGTGCTTTGTGCGAAACCTCATTTACTTTATACTCTCTGGATAAAAGGGTGTCGAACCCCTTTATCAGAAGCTCTCCTCACAACCCGGAGAGCAAAAGGCGCCCACTGTGGAAGAGAGCGCTCGCTCCCAACAGTGACAGCGGCGATGAAGGCCATCAAAGAAAACAGTGGGACGGCTCTCCAATCGGAGAGCAAACACGCCGTCCCACGAGGTAACACAACCGCCGTTCACACCGATGCAGAGGCGCGCACACACACACACACACACACACTCGCGCACAGATGCCATCCTGACCCTCAAATGTGAGTGGCAGGAGGAAAAGTGTGGAAGCTTCTTTTATTCAGCCCAATTAAAAAAAAAAAAAAGGCAAAAAAAGAAGCAAACAAAAGCGGTGTTTTATTACACTCCCCACTATCAGCAGAAAGGCTCATTAGCCGCGGCAACATAATTAGCAAGATGCTGCACTCCTCGTTAAGGAGGGGGCTGAGCCGTAAACAGACCCCGCTGAACTCCAAACACCCACCGCCTCTCTCCCTGTAATGAACCGCCACCGACGTTCCTCCCTCCGAGAGCCGGCGCCGAGGCAGGACGCCGCCGACGGAGAACGTATGCAAATCACCACAGAAACCACCTGACCGTAGGGAACCGTGTCGTCCATGACAACGGGACGGACAAGATGTAGGTTACACTCCGACGTCTGCTTATTTGAAGCTTGGAATCCATTATTCAAATTGAAAATATGAATAAAGGCGGGACGGGAGTTGCAGCTTCCTCCACCTCGCATCCACGAGGTCCCTGCTTGGCTTTCTGCTGGAGTCTACATGTTCTTCTACATGAACAGATCTCAGATTGGCTGGCCAAAAATGTAAAAAGAAAGGTACTGAAGTGATACACACACACACACACACACACACACACACACAGATGCATCCCTGGAAGAGGCACATACTCATTGTCCTGTGTGCTACATGCTAGTTCCGATGTGTATTTTCATATTACTGATAAAATGGACCTTCCCGGACCTGCAGATTTGTGCCGTACAACATTCAGAAAATCAGACCCTCCCTGACCCAACAGTCGGCACAGCTGTTGGTTCAGGCCATGTTCATCTCCCGCCTGGACGACTGCGATTCCCTCCGAGCTGGACGACCCGCTCGTGCAATAAAACCGCCGCAGATGGTCCAGAATGCTGCGGCACGGTTGGTATTCACTCAACCCAAAAGGGCTCATGTTACACCTCTGTTCGTCCAGTAGCTGCCAGGATCGAGCACAAGGTCCTGACCCTGGCCTTCAAAACCACCTCAGGAACAGGTCCAGCATATCTGAACCAAATGATAAGACCTCCTCTAATACAAACCTACTAGCAGTACCTTCTGCTCGCTCTAAGCGATCTCAGGCAAAACTGTTCTCAGTTCTACTACCTCAGTGGTGGAACAAACTTCCGGAAGCAACAAGACTCGCATCATCTCTCTCAACCTTCAAGAAACAGGTAAAAACTGTTCTCTTTCAGGACTTTTTACTGCGCTGATGCCCCAGATCAGGTTAAGCACCAAGTTAGGCTATGCAGTGTGTGTGTGTGTGTGTGTGTGTGTGTGTACATATGTGCATATTTTTGTCTTAAAAAGAAACAAAAAAACCAAAAACAAAACTAACCCAAGCTTACTGTTCTGTATATTTCCTGTGCATCTTGTATTTGCAAGTGTTATTTGCAGTGCTTATGTCCTCTAATGTAAGTCGCTTTGGATGAAAGCGTCTGCCAAATGTAATGTAATGTAATGTAAAATGGAACGAGTCTCACCTCTGCTCAAAGCCAGGGTTTACAGAGTGTGAGAAATGACCGTAGAAATGACTCCAGGTTCTGGGAAAAGGTGGCGTATGTTGTGCGGTAAAAGCACTGCGTTTGATTTCAGCAGGCGACTGAAACACTGGTCGCAGACTGTATCCCTGCATCTGCTGCGCTTCCATCACACCAGGTGAGACAGCATGCATACGATGCAGTTCATCTACAGCTTTCAGTGTGAAGGACTTGAGTGGAAAGAGTAAAGTGGGAACCCTTGGTTTAAGTCGCACAGATTTAGAAACTCAATGTACTCCAAATATCGTTTTTCTTCCTCCAGTCCGCAGTGACTAAATGTAAGGTGTCACCTCAGGGTGGGATCTCACCGGCTCCACCATGAAAACCCACAGCATTTGTGTTTTTGCATCCGTCCCTGGTCCTCACCTGCAGCAGCGGCCTCTGCACGCCCAGGACCTTCATGGTGTCGGCGGTAGCCAGGAGCTTCAGGGGGTCGGCCGCCTTGCTCACCGACTCAATTTCTTTGTTGATTTCAGTTCGCACCTTAAAAGTTCGGGACGAGGTAAGAAAAACATATTTCGTTATCAGCGTGGCGCCCTGAATAAAGCTGGGTAATCTTACAATATATCCTGCGCTCCGCTGTTTTGATTTGATTTGTTATTTGCCAAAAAATACGATTCTGCTAAATCACTCCATCCAAGTTTGAAGCGGACGCGCCGCCGGCCGGGGGTCGGCCAGGACCAGGCTGAGGGATTTGCTCTTGAGGAATGAAGTCCAAAAAAAATCCCAAACATTGAGAGACGGCGGTTTCCCGGAGCACCCACCTGATTGAGGAACAGGTCGTTGATGTAGTACGTGAGGAAGGTCCTGAGCTGGCACTGCTTGGCCTGGCCGGGCCCCATGTTCATCTCGATCTCCTGGATGAACCTGTGCAGAGAAGACGGGAGGCGGGTTTGACGAGCGGACGAAGGCGAGGAGAACTTGTATTTGGAAAAGCCGCGGCGCTCGGGCGTGCGGACCTTGGAGGTCAGATGAGGTCAGACAGTAACGTATGGCTCTGCAGAGGCGGGCCGACGCCTCGTTTGTCAGGGAATCACCGGCGTCGTCACAAAGCCGACCGACGGGGCTCGGCACGCAAGAGGGAGCGCCTCCTGGAGCGGTCGCCGCAAATAAATGCACAAATAAATCAAACTCCTCGACGAAAAAAAAAAAGAAGAAAATCCTTGACCTACAAAATTTGTAGGTTGAGACCGTGACGAGTCTGCTGAGCGGGGCGAGGGAGGAGCAGAAGGCTTTGGTGGATCAAGGCAGGGACACTTCAGGGGGGTTCAGGTGGACTCACAGAAGCTCCTCTCGGTGGCTTTCCAAATACATTTTCAGAGACACTTTCTGTGAGCGGCGTCCCCTGCATCAGAACGTTGTAGCTTCAGGGAAAAATGCGTGGAGGTTTTAAGAAATGCCTAACTTATTATATCTTCTTCTTCTTCTTCTTCTTTCGGCTTTTCCCTCCAGGTGTCGCCACAGCGAGTCAACTTTCTCCATCTAACCCTATTCTCTGGATCCTCCTCTCTCACACCAACTACCTTCATATCTTCTCTCACGACGTCCGTAAATCTTCTCTTTGGTCTTCCTCCAGACCTCTTGCCTGGCAGCTCCAATTCCAGCATCCGTCTACCGATATATTCTCTATCCCTCCTCTGTCCATGACCCGACCATCTCAGTCTGGCTCCTCTGACCTTCTCTCCAAAACATCTAACATGTGCTGTTTCTCTGATAGACTCATTCCTGATCCTCTCCATCCTGGTCACTCCCAAAGAGAACCTCAACATCTTCATCTCTGCAACCTCTAGTTCTGCCTCCTGTCTTTTGGTCATTTGGTCATTGTAACTTATTATTTCAAAGAATGATATTCCGGATAATTCCTGTATTTTGCCACAGGTGATGATAAGAAGTGAAAGAATGAATGAATGACGGCGTCAAGCAGAGTGCAAGGATCCTAACAGCGGATCCATGGGTGGAAATGCTTTTACATTTACATTTCCTTCGGACAAATTTCTAAATCTACGAGCCCGAAGAGCGCGAGCGTGGAATATATTGATGCAAAGAACGCCACTATATGAGAATGACGGTGATTATTGCACATTAAGCGAGCTCAGCTCTCCGGGTTTCCCCGGGCGGCCTTGTTTTTGTCTCTTCACCATCCTCAGTTTGTTTGAGTTCCCCCCGTCCTCCCCTTCTGTCACGCTGAGTATTCTGAGCAGGGATTACGGACCGGCCTGCCCGGCCAGCCTTCCCCTCCGGATGCGACCGGCCCGGCTGATTCGGGGTTAGCGGCTCAAATGGTCCGTAGCCGGATCGGTTCCCGGAAAGACGCGGCGCCAAAGTCTGACTTTACCACGAACGCTCCGTGCCATCGATCTTCAAATACATTTTGGCGGCTGCGCTGGCCGGGTAAATTGAGGCCTAACCGACGAGCGCGGCGGGGCGGCTGTTCGGTTTGCACGTACAAACGGCGGGCGCCGCCCCGTCCGGGCTTCTGGTGATGGAGATGCGAAGAAGTAATGCGGACAGGCGCAAAAGGAACACCAACCCAAAGATCGCACCGCTCAGCATCTCAACCCAATTAGTCAGCTGAGGCCCGGTGTGTGTGTGCACACACAACCCCGTTTGTCGGAGTGAGCAAGAAATTCGAACCGATTTCTAAATCCTTCATTGATTCCCTCTGAAAGTCTACCACAACAGAAAGTTAAGTGGGAGAAACTCTTCTGTGGCCTCATTAAAACCGTCAGGCTCACAAAACAATGAAGGCTTGACATGGTTCCTCCGTATAAATATGTAGACGGCGGAACCTAAACACTCCTCCGCCACGGAAAATACACAATTTCTGCTGACGACTTCATCGAAAAAAAAAAAAAAAAAATCAATTTTATTTCTTTTAGGCCTCAAAAAAAAAGAAAAAAAAAAAAAAAAGAAAAGGACGCGAGCGTAAAGACGCGTCATATTTGCCGTGAGATTCATCTCGCGTTGTCATTATTGTCATTGTTTCGATATAAGCGTCAGGATGATGGATCTCCGAGTTAGTGTGCGAGCACAGATGGATTTTTGTAGGCACGGGCGATAACGTTTGAGTAATGTAGCGGGGACGGGGCTGTAAAAGCGCTTTGTCTATCCAGACTGCCATCTGGAGCGGCGCCGCACGCCCCGACACCAGGATATCTGGCCCCTGAGTGTCGACAGGAAGTTCGGTGGCGGCGACTGGGACTTAAAGAAGGAGGAGGAAAAAAGAAGAGTAGGTTGAGCGAGAGAGACGTCTCGCATTAAACACAACACTTAGTGAGGAATTAGCGGAATCATGTGGACTATTGAGCAGATGGACTAGTTAAAATGCAAATGGCAGGATAGCATGTGGAGCAGAAGAGCTTAAAGATTCCAAAATAGATCCTCAAAGAACAAAATCTCCCGGAGCTCATTATCATAACACTCACATCTCCTGAAGTCCTCCCTCACTGGCGAGCGAGCGCCGCATCCTGAGGGGTCTGCAGAACTTCTCGCCCTCCGAAACAGCGGCGTCCGATGAAATGTGCGGCCGTTTAATGTCAATACAGGCCATTCGTCTTTCATCCATGTGGGATCTACAAGGCTTCTCCTGGGGGCTGGAGACGACCTCGGCTGCCACCCTGGAAAGGGGCATCTCAGGGCCGACGTTCACCCTCTCATCAGCACGTCATGAGGTGACGTTCACCCTCTAAGACACGTCAGATAACGACGCACAGCCATTCACACTCATCTTCTTCTCGCGGTAACTGGACTTGATTTCCTTCCCTTGAAGACGTTTCGCCTCTCGTCCGAGAGGCTTCTTCAGTTCAGATGGACGGCGTGGAGCTTTCCGGATCCCGTCGTATAGAGACATCCGACCGTTTGCCATTTCATACACGCATCTGGACAATGTGGGCTCTCCAATGAACCTCCTGCATGTGTTTGGACGGTGGGAGGAACCTGAATGGAGACTCCCCAAACACCGTGCTGCCCAATTCTTCCACATTTGCCCGTTGACACTCACACTGAGCTGCCTTGGAGGGTCGAAGCATACCGCTGGGAGCAAGGGGGGGGGGGGCAGTGCTTTGCCCAAAGGCACTTTGACATGCAGATGGGAGCAGCTGAGGATGCAACCTTCAACCTCCAACTACTAGAACAGTCAAAGGTACGGTCTGCGGGCCAGTACCGGCCCGCCAGGGGAACCAATCCGGCCCGTGGAATGAATCGACAATTTGAAAAAAATACATAAAAATAATGAACTACTTTTTAGAATAAAAATGCAGTTCCTATATTGTCTGCTAGGGTTGCACTGTTTAGTCAGTGTTAGCAACATGGCACAACACGATGTGACTTACAGCCGATGGCAGCAATGCGGCTTCCGGGTCTGTAAATGGCATTTTTACTTATTGTTAGAAATGTACTTGCTTTTCCATTGAACCCGACAACCTCAGCAGCAAGATGTCGTTGTCAAAAAAAAATGGACACGGAGAGTACGACGTTCCAGGAAAAACGGACCACTTCTTATTTGTTGGTTGAGGTTAATAAGAGACCCGTATGCTCGGTGTGGATGCAGCAAGTTTCGGTGCCACTGTGAGACTCGCTATGGAGGAAAAATACAACAAAATGCACGGAGAACTGGGAGGACAGAACTGAGGCACAGTGTTGTTGAAATTGCACTTACTTTTCTTCATGAATTTCAAGTTGTATTTATTACAGGAACAGCTCATTCCATAGAAAGATTTTTATAATTGACCTGTTTTTCTTTACACCAAAGCAAAGGAAATATTTGGACAGAGTGTTACTTGTAGGTAATTACCCTCCGACTTTACCGGTTCGGCCCCCTGGACATCAAATGAGGCCATATTTGGCTCCCGGACCGACATCAGTTTGACACCCCTGAACTCGAGCCACAGCCGCTCCACTATTGAACATCATTTCATTCATTTTTTAACTCATGTATATGTTTTATTTAAAATTTTTCCTCGCTAACCCCATCGGGAGGCGGGGCTCCTTCCAAGAAGAGGCGTCACAACGCGCCCTCGTGTGTCAAAAAAGCCTTTTACAGTGAGCAGAAATGAAAAGAGATGATACATTTATCAGCCATTAAGTGTACTTTCCAAAAAGTAAATGGGTAAAAGTCTTTTCCCTTTAATGTAGAAAATAATCTGCAAGAACTTGCCATAAAAATTGCAGGCAATGACTGATGAAACGCGTTCGGTCTTCAGCCGCTCTTGACGGTGGGAGTGATGAGCCGTGGGTAGCCTAGTTTTAGGCGGCCAGGGTTGACAAAGGTTTAAATCTCCTGGCATTGGAAACGATACGGCCTGAAAAGATGGAGTCGTCGTCCTTAAATCTGGGGAGGCGGCAGACGGACGCTCAGACTCGACGGGCCGGAGCTTCCACAGAAAGGGTGTTTTCGCATGGCCCCGCGCAGACGCTTTCACCGCCGTAACAAACTAGCGCACGATGCATCAAACCGGGGTGAGATTGCATCTCACGCTGTCACTCTTGACATTTCTTCTCGCAGCGTTTTATATGAACTACGCCCTCGCAAAATCACATTTCACCACGACTTCAAACTGATAGTAAATGTGCAGCTGCTGTTGTGACGCGCCTTTACAGGCCATACTCAGTGAATATCCTTTTCTCCAAAAGACAAAACTCTTTCGAGTGATTTCTTGTGGAAATCATCTTGTCGTGGCAACTGGACTTGAATTTCTCCACTTGAAGATGCTTCGGCCCTCCTCCCAGAGGCTTCTTCACTTCTAATGACCCGTGTAGAGTTTCCCAATGTAACGGACAGGTTTTTGGGCGGCTCCAGGTTGAGGTTGAGAGTTGATGTGCAGAGGCTACGGCTAAAGGGGTCGTTATGCTAACAGGGGTGTCGTTTGTCGGAACAAAACGGCAATCTAGTGGGATGACCTGGACTGGAATGTGAAGAGGTGAAGCTGAGCAAAGGGGCGAAGCCCGTTGGATCTCATGAACTGAGGCTCATGTGGACGTTGCCAGGGGCTGCTTCTGCTGGTGGATCTTTCCTGCTTGTTTGGAGGGTGCAGAAGGTCCTGGTCCATCTCGGTATTGATCCCAGTTAGGCGTTGCATGTTTGTGGAAGGTTGTATCTGAGGCCCCTCCTCTGTGCAGAGATGGCCTCTTTGCCTCCTCTCTCCAACCATCTGTTTGGCCAGAATACCAACATTGCTGTTGGAAAGGCCCTTGTCCTTCAGGTGTAGGCGGAGCGTGGAGTCCTGTCCTGAAGCGGTGGCTCTCCTGTGTCGGCCCATCTGTTCGTGCAGAAGTTGTTTGGTCTCTCCAATGTCGGCGTCATCACAATCCTCAGTGCAGGTGACCGCAAACACCACATTCTGTATCTTGTGCCTGGGTGTTCGGTCCTTCGGGTGCACCGTTTTTTTGCCTTAGGGAGTTGTGGGGTTTGAAATGTACCGGTATTTGGTGTTCGTTGACCACCCTTTGGAAACCCCAGCAACATACGGGATGAGGGATGCAAACGTCTTCAAGTGAAGCAATTCCAGTCCAGTCGCCGAGACAAGAAGATTTCGACAATAATTCCCCGTGACCTGGAGGACTGAGAACCTCCACAGACATCTTTCAAGTGATGCTCCTCGCCCATTAAGAGTTGAGGAGCGGCGTTCACCTCGGCTCGGAGCGACGCCGCGTCGGCTCGACTCCGAATCCACGGCCTCGAGTCACCACCGGGAGTGAAATCTCAACGGCCGCTTACATCAGACTAATCTCCCTGGCGCTGATGCGGACGTCTCGACGTAGATCCGCGGTCGACAAAGCTTTAATTGCAGGCCTCCGTTACAAGAAAATCTGATCGGGAGGAGGGGAAACGCGGAAGAGAGTTAGTGACACTGATTCGCCGATTAACACCAATTATTAGTGATCACAGAATAACTGCGCAGATAACAGGGTCATTATTCATTCAATCAGGATGATCAGCTGATATCAAGATGAAGGAGGCCTTTCATTTCTATGGGGAGCGGAACAATCGTATAAAATAAATACGCCTTTATTTCATTTACATTCGGACACGTCGTCAGCATGTCGGAGGTTTCGGGGTATAACTGAGCTCCAAGGGGTTTGCCGGCCTCGTGCTCCGGCTCGGGTTCGGGCTCGGAGACCCCAATGAGGTCTAAGGCGGAAACGGAAATGGGCGAAACTACTTCCGAAGGGCAGGGGTGGAGAGTATCGGGAGGTGTTGAGGCCTGCGATGTTCTCAGCGTTCCTCACTTCCATTGTACACTAAAGTTGGCGCCGCCTTCCTTAGCAGAACTGAAGCTAACTTGGGGTTCCCCGCACCTCGCAGCGAAACAAGGCAGTGAGTTGTACTGTTCCTCGAGAGGAGATGGTAAACTGCAGACCGGTGCGGTGCTGTGTCATTTGCAAGTGCTGTGCCATTCTCTAGGAGTGGTTTTAAGATAAAGTAAACGATATGAAAGGTTCACGGTGGCGCACGACCGAACGCCGCCATACCGGCGCATCTGCGGAGAGTCAAGACAATTAGCCAAAATGCTTGGCGTGCATGATTACGCTCCACTATCTGTTCACATGTTGCGCCGTCTCCTCTGGAAGCGACGGGGCTGCACCGGTAGGGCTCCAGAGCCGCTTTCTGAGCAGCAAGTCCTGATGATTGTGCTTGACAGCATGTAATTATCTGTCATTAGGAAACAGATGTCAGAGCCTAGGGTTTGGAGCGGGATAATTATAGATGGCATGCCCTATGCGAACGCACTTGGAGAAATAACATTGCTGAATGGCACAATGTATTTATGCCAACGGGGATTTGGCTAATGTTTGAACACAATGCATCGCGGCGCCTCGGATTATTTCGACAAAGTTAAAGTTTATGGAATTTAAAAAAGACGCGCCGACGACGATGTTTGATCGTGACAAGCCTCGGTTCGCCCGCTACTTAAAATGGAAAGGGTTTGAATCCCATCATCCGTCTCTATCTGCGGCGGCGGTGTAACGGCGGCCAGAGAGAAAGGGGATAAAGACGTAGATCTGAGAGGGACGGCAGACCGAGAGTGTGCCGGGATCGATTAGAGACTCAGCGTTTTTTTAAATCTCCCAGAATTCCTCGCAGGCACGAAGCTCTCGGCTCTGTTGAATTTGGAGAGGAGGGAGGACTCTCAGAGGAGGACGGGACACAGCGGCGCTCCGTCAACACGGGAGCGACATAAAAATGTACGTCCGGACGTCGATACATCAATACACGGCATCCGCCGACGCTCGTGGGCACTTATCTATTTGCAGATTCACACGCGTCGCCTTGCTCTGTCGGTTCAAGGCGGCTTTCAAAGTCATTAAAGGATTTTAATGGATGGAGACACTTAATGAGTTTTTGGTACAACTAACATCACCTTCCATTCCAATGAATCAGACAATAAGTGTTGGGATTGCAGTTTTTAATTGATGTTCCGCTGCACCTTGGATACCGATTCCCTGGGAATATCACACTCCGCTACACAAACTTGCTTGTTTCTACAACAGTGTTAAATTAATAAAGTCACACATGATGATAGGGGGGGGAAAAAGCCTTGATATTTCAAGGCACGCAGCTGTGACAAATCTTTGGAGAACAAGAAAATTAAAAAAGTTTGATGAGGAATTTAAAAAAAAAAAGGAATAGCCTTGAAGGTGAAAGTGAGGGTTTAAAACGGCGCAGGCCGCCAATCCTGCCCTCATTGAACTGTTTCGTAATTGATCCGTATTTATTGCCGCGTCAGATGTCATCCCCAATATGGTCATTTGTGGTACGGTGGGATTCTACCGAGCGGTCTACTGCTCCTAATCCAAAGAGAAGATTTATGGACGTCGTGAGAGAGGATATGATGGTAGTCGGTGTGAGAGAGGAGGATACAGAGAACAGGATTAGATGGAGAAGGTTGATTCCCTGTGGAGATCCAAGACGGGAAAAGCCCAAAGGAGGAGAAGAAGAAGAAGGAGGAAGAAGAAGAAGAAGAAGAAGAAGAAGAAGGAGGAGGAAGAGGAGGAGGAAGAGGAGAAGACGAAGGAGGAGGAGGAGAAGAAGAAGAAGAGGAAGGAGGAGGAGGAGGAGGAGAAGAAGAAGAAGAAGAAGAAGAAGAAGAAGAAAAAGAAGAAGAATCGACTGTACCTAATATTTAGACCTGCAATCTTATGTAAGTTAGGGGTGACAACATCTCACGGTAAAACAGCACCAGGAAGTAAAAGCAAAAAAAAAAGAAAAAAAGGGAATATTATAATATTATTTATTGCTTTTGGATCTTTGTGCCTCTCACCCTGCTTCATACATCTCATACACCGCAGAAACCAGCAGATTTTCATGAAAACCCGTGCAGTTTCATCCTCCACCACTGGATGGCAATGTGTCGGCTCTCTGGACGCTGCGGCAGCGTCGGCCACCACACGGCTTCCTCCCCACTCCACCAACGCTTTTGAGGAAGAATTAAGATTCCAGTTGGTGTGCGCCATCTGAAACCTGTCCAGGATTTGCGGCGAGGGTGTGTGTGTGTGTGTGTGTGTGTGTGTGTGTGTTTGTGTGAGCGAGAAAAAGCGAGATAAAAGTAAAGGGGAAAAGAATGACAAATATGAGCATTTTTATTAGTGCTGTCCGTGTGTCTTATGTGACAATACTGTACGTGATGGCGTGTGTGTGCGAATCACAGCGGAGTTAAATGCATACACGCTTCCCACTCGCCGCCCACGCCTCGGCGAGACTCCCCGCTGTTTATACCTTGCTCTCGCGCCCTGTGCCGCATCACATACAATGAGGGATTTTAGTGTGTTTGTGCGCGGGAACAAAAGCGAGGAGGACAGGGGTGTGTGCGACTCAACCTCGGCAAATGTGCAAACTACGTGTGTGTCCACACGCTTGAAGCGGCAGATATAAATTGGCTTCATAATCAGGACCTTTCCTTGGGAGACTGAGGCTAATGGCATACAAAAACAGGTCTATTTTGCTGTAACCCCCGCGCAAACTCCACAGAGACAATAAAAGCAGGAAATGGACTTTTACTGCGGGATAATCCCTTCGATATTTCTCCTTCACAATTATTTCCGGCTTTCCTGCTCCCTTCAAAGAGAACGAGAGCAGCCAGTGCCGCAACCCTTCTCGTGGAGCCGGAGAAAGGACGCGTCTTTGCGGAAGGACTATATATCCGACAATAAGTTGCCCTTCTTCTACCCGTCGATTTAAATAAATGTTTCACGACGTCCATTGATCACGGAGAAACACGAACCTCCCCGGAGGCGGGTTATTGTGGAAATCCATCCGCCATTTAAGACGCGTATTGGACTGTTTCCTGGACGACGGCGTTAGCATATGTAGCATTTTACACGGCAGGTTTCCATTCTCTAGCGGTGATACATACAAGACAGGGAGCGCTAACGTTTCCCATCCGGCCCAAACGACCACAAATACTGCAACTTCACTGCCAATGATGACGAAGCCCGTTCACGGAGCGATCGCACACATTGGCTATAAGATAAGATATTTGTTGTCAACCCAGCACAGCAATGACCATGTTAATAAATATGAATGTAAACAGAAAATAGAAGAGATATGTAAATAGAAGAAACAAGTGGCAACAACAACAGCAAGGATAAAACTAGATAACAGAAGAAGGAAAAAAAAACAACAAGGGGAAAAAATGGATAAGCAGGGTGCCAATGGAGTGACAACAACAAGGATAAAAATGAAAAAAAAAAATAGATAATTATAACTATACATAGCTCTATAACTATTGAGTAAACTGCGGAGAAGGCTGGGCCGAAGCAACACTCTTGGAAATCCCTTGGAGATGTTGAGATAGACAATAAACTTGACTGTGTTTTCATGCCCAGCGCTTCCAGTTTACAGCCAATGGCCGCCCATGGCGATGAAATGTCATCTTAAAATATGAAAGGTTTAGCCTCGCTAAGAGAAATCCTTGGACAAGATGGATCTGCCAGTCTGTTTCACTTCAATCTGCAACTCTGCCTTCAGCCTGAATTCGAGCGCTTTTACCCCGCTGAGCCAATCACACGCCATTATCTCATCGGGGAGGATTTAATACAAAGGACGGCCCAAAGCTAGCAAATAAAGATAACTGGGGATATTCAGTGACGCAATGGGCGTTCAAGAACAGGGGAGCTATTTTGGGGGGAGGGGGGTTGTTGATGGTTCTTGGTAGTGGCACGTTTTTCTTTTTTTCACATGTTTGCAAGATCCGATTGGTTGTTGGGTCAGGTGTCACCCGCTCAATGAACCGGCCGCCGTTTGGGCGTATAAACACCCCTGCAGCTCGGAAAATGGAACAAGCTCCGGTCTCATCACACAGCACGGCGATGGTCACCCCTGAAAATATATCTGAACAGATATATAGCGATATATATAGCGTTACATATATATATATATAGCAAAGTAAAAGGCGCGTCCTGCTAGCAGGGGTTATTGGTGAGAGGCGCGCAGGTAAGCGGGTGTAAATCCGGACAAACTGCAGTGCACGTTGACTCTCTTTGCAAGCGTGTGCACCTACATATGCTATACTTGCATGCACATTTGTGTCTCTGTGCTTACTTCTGTCAGTGTGAGTGTGTGTGTGTGTGTGTGTGTGCTGATCCGTCGCAGTGTGGCGCAGACCAATTAAAACAGGGGAGATTGATGACCGGGAGCTCAGTGTAGCAGGAGCAGCAGTAGCGGTTGCAGACAGCTGCTTCCTGCAGACAACAGGAAATGAGATGGCCTTGTTTAGCTGACGCCGCGGACGGCGGCACCAGAGAAGCTCAAAGACAAATCACCATCTCGCCGCCGCTGCTGGCCTCGTCCTCCATCTTCCTTCGGCGCTCCCTTTGCCTCCATCTCACTCTCAAACCTCTTTCTCATGACTATTTTCCGCCAGGGCGACAAAGTTGAGGTTTATACAAGTAACGAAACGTGCGCAGAGTATTGTGAACGGATTGTGTTGCATAAATTGCGCTTGATCGTAAACCAGCGCGCTGGAGACCATCTTTGTTATTGGTGTAGACTTATTCTATCTATATAATGTATTTTCACGACTACAAGGCGCACATAAAAGTCTTGGATTTTCTTGAAAATGCGCGGCGCGCCCTATAGTGCAGTGTTCCCTGTGTGTGTTGTTGTTGTAAGGCGGACGTAGTAGAGACACCATGAGAAGGTTAAAGGGGGAAGTGTTGGCGTTGATTGTATATAAAAGAACAGGTATGTGCGTTATGCAGAACATCGTTGTTTAACAACCCTGAAAACATAATCGACAAACACATCCAGCCCAGCTACGTCCCCAACATGGACGAGGTGCCGCTCACTTTCGACATCCCGGCGAGTCACACTGTGCAGAAGAAGTGGACCAGCACGGTAGCGAGACGCACAACGGGGTACGAAAAGTCTTCTTGGAGACCACAGTTTCACCAAGAGTGGAAGGCAGCGCCCGGCGAGTTACGCCACAATTTGCTAATGGATTGTAGATGCTCGGGCTAACGTGTAGATGCTCGGGCTAACGTGCCTGCCAGCACTGTTGTTTGAGCTTTCGCAAAAGCCGGCATCATTTCCGAGGAAAGCGACTCTGACAGTGAAGAAAGTGAAGCTGGCATGTTGGATGGAGATTTAGCCCAGCTGTTCAAACCAGAAACAGAGGATGAGGACTTCCATGGGTTCGATGGATGACGATTACCGATAAAAAATGTGAATACCAAACTCAGTTTAGCTCCTGCTCTATTATCAAATACGCACACTTGTATGCTTGTGTGTGTGTTGTTGTTGTAAGGCGGACGTAGTAGAGGACACCATGAGAACGTTAAAGGGGGAGGTGTGGGCGTGGATTGGATATGAAACCTGGGCCTTATAATCAGGCGCGCCATAATTGTTTGTTAAATACAGTAATGGCAACTCATAACTGAGACTGCGCCTTTTAGTGCGGTGCGCCTTACGGTCGTGAAAATACAGAACATATTTCTCAGCGACCAAAGCCAAGACACGAGGGGGGAGGCTGACACCAGAGTCCGAAGAGAGGAAACCACGTTTTGGCGGCTGAATGGAAGAATGGGATCCGGTGTCAAGCTCTCTGAAACCCCAGAGTGTGAATATAAGAAGGGACAATTTACCCTCTAGATGGATCCGATATCCGACTGCGTTTCAAAACAATGTGGAAATAGTTTCAACATCCATCTTATGGAATTTTAAAATTGAAAACGAGGTTTCGCGTCCACAGATCCTGTAAATCTGCAAACACCTTCCATTCATTCACACTGGCCGGCAGCCTGCGTTTATTCATTTTCTTCCTGGTATCCTGTGAATGGGGAAGACTGCTATAAAGCCCCCCTGCCAGCCATTAAAACCACAGACGGCAAAGACGCCCGGCCGTCACAATAGGAGGCTCTAAACGGTACGATGTCGGTGGATGGAGACGAAGCCAGGTGAGGGCAGAGCTCGACGGGAGCCATGTTTGCACGTGTTGTCCTTTAAATGGCCCATTAAAAGAAAGAAAGAAAAAATAAATAAAACACAGACCGCTTCTTTGAGACCGGCAGAAACTCAATTACCCAGTCAGACGTCCAGGTGCACGACGCTCTGACGCTCGTCAAAATTGAAAAGATCAGCGTGTCATTATGGAGCCGGCGTCGGAAAATAACATACATTAAGTGGTGGAGGCCACCATCGCAGGAGGGTTGGAGGTAGACGGGAGAGAAGAGACGCCACAAGGACTCGCACTGCACTCACAGCTTATTCACACTGCTATTACTGGGTTTCCACTCGGTAAACAACGTGGGAGAGGTCAGCCCAAAGGAGAAGCGCCAAAACACACATAAGAGGATTCATTATGCCCGACAGGACGGCGCGGCTCAGACGGGTTCGATTGCCGAGCTCCTCCCAAGTGTTGTTGAGCAAGACGTCGCAGCTCGGCGCCTCGGGCTCATCCGTGGCGTGGAAAGGTCGCCCGTATTGGGCTGCGTGTAGAGCCCAATGTGACGACATAAAGGGCTTTTCTCTTCTTCATCCTTATCCCCGTCCGAGGCTAATCGCTACAAACGGTGTGCTGGCTCTGACGGCAAAGAAGTTACTCGGAAGACGTCCAGTAACTTTTGTAACTTTGACGGGGAAATAAAAAAAAAAAAATCTGAATTGTCCGGACGGAAAATGGCGAGGACGACAAATCGAAGCAATTAACCCAGGCAGATTTAGCAGCGGCGGCGTGGAGCGCGAACGGCGGCCCGACGAGAAAAAACTGCATTTTTAAAGCTTAGTTCAGAAAGCGTAGTGCGGCGTGTTGTCACCGGATTAATAGACAGGACACGGCACTTAGGGCCTTTGAGGAACCTGAACGTTCGGAGCGGCAAATGCGTGAAGAACCGAGACCGACTGACTTTCCGTTGCGTCCGAACGGCGTTTCCTTATCCAGAGCGTACGTGACGTTGTAGACGAGCGAAGGACGCTCGCGTTCCGGCGAATGACTCAGCCAGACCTAAATGGCAGCGATCCCTCGGAGGGCTCGCTGCGATGGGAGCCACTTTTCAATTCGGCTGAAAGCTACGGAGAAAAACACTTAACCTGCACGAAAAAAGAGGGGGCCAGAAGCTAAGATGAACACGAGGAGTCTATTAAGGCCCAAAGGGGGGAGTGGATACAAAGTCGCCGTCCAAAAAGCAAAGCCGGCAAGTCGAGGTCAAAGGGTTCGTTGCGCGGAAAATGGCAACGGGTTTCATCTTTTCACAAAGACGCACCCGCTGACTGTGCTGCACACACCGGGCATTCTTACCGAGTACTTTGGCAGGAAGAAAGTTTACAGGTGAGAGTGTGTGAAGGGAAATAGCCAGCGTTTGTGCTTCCGTTGTCAAATTTCAGGACTATTTACTGCGCTGATGCTTGAGCTGCCCCAGATCAGGTTAGGCACCAAGTTTGGGCTATGGAGTGTGTGTGTGTACGTTTGTGTACGTCTTTGTCAAAAAAAAAAAACAAACAAAAAAAAAAAAAACCCCCAGCTTACTGCTCACTGTTCTGTATATTTCCTGTGCATCTTGTATTTGCAAGTGTTATTTGCAGTGCTTATGTCCTCTGTTGTAAGTCGCTTTGGATAAAAGCGTCTGCCAAATGTAATGTAATGTAATGTAATGTCAAATAAAGAGGCGGATTTACAGCCACCATTCCAGACCGGACCCGGGGAGGTCCTCCTGAGCCGGACCCGATCAGACACCGAGAAACCAGCCGACAGACAGAAAGTTAAGGAAAGTCCTTATTACATTTTAAAACTAATAAAGGCATGTTTTAGCAACACTTTATATGAAATGATTATTATCCATGCACTGTTCACCCAGCTTCTCCTGCGGTCAGGGTTGCAGAGGTGCTGGTGCCTCTGCCAGCTGTCATGGGAGCAGAGCGAGGTCCACCCTGGACCTGTCGCTAGTCCATCAAAGTATTCTCATTATTATAATTATTATACGATTATCCGCTCACTATTCATCCAGCTTATCCTGCGGTCGAGGTTGCTCGGGTTCGGCCTGAACCCGTGGCTAGTCGATCAATTTATTTTATTTTATCATTTATTTTTACGATTATTATTTTGATGAATCGGTTCAATTACTTTTCGCAGGTGCGGACGAGCTGCGCACCTTGGTGGGGATGTGCACGTTTTCCCGTGCTGCATGCGCGGCGCACCGTATTAGAGCCCTCCAAAGGCTAATAAATGCTTTCAAACAGGTTGCGAGGTGAGACACTTCACATCCCGCTCACCTCTGATTAAAAAACACTTTATATTTATCACAGTATGCCTTATCTCCCGCTCTCAATCTCCCTGTCTTCTTTCCATTCCTTTTCTTTTTCCTCCCCCTCCCCTGCTGTCATCTCTCCCCGATCACCCCCCACCTTCCCCCCCGTAATTCCCCTGCCTCTCTCTATTTTTACCACTCCACTGTTGTTATCTCACCGAGGCACCGTTTCAATGCGCATCCCGCCGTACCTCCTCCCTCCATCTCTTTTTCCTCTCTTAGCCTTCCATGACATTTAGAATTTTTATGTTAGCATAGCTCCCCCACCCCCCCCGTCCTGTGGTGTCGGGGTAGTAAATTGAAACGGTTCCGGGGGCTCCATTGAAGCCTGATTGAATTTAAAAAGAGAAAGTGCCATAAAGAGAAGTTGCGGTGAGAGGTCTGCAATACACTAAAGGGCTCCCCGAGCTACGGCGCTGCAGAAAGGTGAGGGTGGAGGAAAAACATGGACGGAGGTGAGAGGATGCAGGGCAAAGGAGGAAAAAGAGGAGGGCAAGAAAACCAGCCCGTTTCCCGTCGTCTGAAAGAGGTGGCGAACCCTTGGCGGTGACGCCTCGCAGAAACGCCTCAATCGCCGTTCGCGTGGCCTGGAGGGAGCCGGGTGACAGCTCTCATATTGGAGACGGACGACAAAATGCAATTTCGGGAAGTCGGCTCCGGGGCCGCGTGTCCGTCATACCTGCGACTCCGATAATACTCCCACACGTGGCATTACGCCGCTCAAATAACCGGCGCTCGGCGCGTGGGGCCGCGAGGAAAGCCGTATACACTTCTTTCACAACTCACCGTGACACGCTGGCACAGACCTTTCCGTAGACATTACTGCCAGCGCAAATGTGATGTTAGGGGTTAAATTATTCATTGATCCTTTCATAAGCTGCCCGGGCATGCTTGTTGCAGTATCATGTTTTGGTTCCCGTGTGTGTGTTTGTGTGTGTGTGTGTCTGCTTGAAAGGGTTCTCTGGGGAGAGAGTTGGGCCGGCAGTGACCTTTAACTCTGCGGTGTGTTACACTTTAAAAAAAAAAAAAAGAAGTGACAGCGGTGTGTGTGTGTGTGTGTGTGTGTGTGCGACGCTATTTCATGTCCACGGCCATATGGGTAAATACGGACCATGTCAAAGCTTATCAGGCTATCAAGACGGGGAGGAAGAAGGGAGGTGGGACAAAAGAAGAGGAGGATATCAAACATGTTGGAAAGAGAGGCCTCAGAGCCACCCGGCGCGCAAAAAATTAAAACCCATATGAGTAAGATCAGGCTCCAGGGTGGTGAAAGTTAGCGCTTCTGCCTCACAGCCAGAAGATCCCAGCTTGGAGGAGTCTCCATGTTCTCCCCGTGTCTGCGTGGGGTTCCTCAAGGTTCTCTGGGTTCCTCCAATCACATACAGGAGGTTCGCTGGAGACTTAACATCATCTAGCGGTCGATGGCAAAGGTAGCGTGGGTAAATGGCACGATGTTCAAAAAATAGAGGTCGACCTATCATCGGTCCTCGCTATGAAACTGTGGCTTGATCGACATACAGGGCGGCCGGTCCGACACCCGAGCTTTCCTGACACATGGGTCACCGCGCTGAGCTGCAGAACTCCAGCGAGCGAGCCAGTCACCTGGTTATCCTCCAATGTTCGTCTTTTAAACTTAGTTTTAAGAAAGAAGACAAAAACTTACTGCGGCCATATCCAAGGAGGGACAGGAGGCCAAACATACCCAGGAGGGGAAATGAGGAGCGGCATTTTCGGACCGTTCATAAAAACGAGGACGATCATTTGGAGGTGATGCTGTCCGGACCGAACATCCCGGCTGATTCCATTCGGCCGGTCAGAGCGATGTCACGATAGAAAGGCGGAGTCGGATTGTGCGATTCGGGTTTGTGCAGATGTGCAAGGGACACCTACATTTATTGTAGATAGAAAGAAGATAAGATAAGATAAGATAAGAACAACTTGATTAATCCCGAAGGAAATTGTTGTGCCAGAGTTACAGAAAATATAACAGTAATAAATAATAAAAAGAAAAGGCAGAATTAGAAATAAATAAGACTATAAACTATAAAGTGTCTCAGTGAAACTATAAAGTGTTTCACTCAATATATTTATGAATAAATATAGGTTTTGCGGATCATTTTACAAGTTGTTCGCATGCTGAAAACGTGTGTGTGCACCGGCGGTTTATCGTATCTGTGTGAGCTGTGAGTGAGAGGGTGAATGGCTGGAGGTCCTACATGAGGCCCTGTGATTGGTCCAGGGTGAACCCGCCTCCCGCCCAATCACAGCTGGGATTGGCTGCCGCTTCCCCGCAGGATTAGCGGCAAAGGTAATGAATGAATGAATGAATAATTAAGATAAAAAACACACAATTAAAATCAGGTTCTACGGTCTGAACTGAAGTGAATGTTGACTGAGGTGACGGAGATCCTGATGGATGCAGGAGACGGTGAATATTATGGCTGGCATTTTAAAGGGACCACCTTAGATGGGGAATCTTATCCTGTATACGTGACATTTTTAATCCATTTACAATTCATGAATGTGATATGCGATCACATGTATTTCAGCAACATGGGCGGGCAGGAGAGCTCCTTTTGGAAGTGCCCTGGATAAATACCCCGGTATAGGTCATGAGTCCTCATATTCAGGTCCCATAATTGTATGTTTTACATTTTCGGCTGGAGAGACACCAGCCTGTGGTCGTCGAGATAGACTTAAAAAAGCCGAAATGATGACTCATATCCCCACAGCCCGTGTCTTTGCATTGTAGTAATCGCCTCCCAAACTCAATTAAGAAATAATAAATGACATGAATTAACCATAATATACCGAACATCATTTCCATATAGACTAGACTGATGCCATTAGAACCCGGCTTCTCCATCATAGTCCGTTTGTTCGGCGGAATTAACCAAATCACACCATAATCCGGCCTTGATTTACGACAAGACCTGGTCTGAATAAAGCCGGTTAGCGATCGTGGTTCCTCCCCACCTCCTCCTCCTCCTCCTCTTACAGGGTTCATAACATTGCGGTGAAGACATCTCAAAGCTGCTGCAGAAGACCACGGTGAACTTCCTACTCCAAAGTCAAGACAAATACTCCTTCCTCTCCACAAAAGGACTTCCTTCCGTCTCTTCCTCCCAGCTGTCTTCCAGACTAGCGAGGCTTCTCCCGGCCCACGTCCTGGAACGCTCCGGGTACCCTGGCGCCGTTGCCAAGGGAGCCGCTGTGATATTCAATACTTCTGTTTCCCATCCCTCCAATCTCATTTACACTTGACACCTGACATTTGCATAATGGCCTCACTCCATCTCATACCTAGTCAAATACAGGGTGGGGGTGAGGTGGTTGTCATGTGTGTGTGTGTGTGTGTGTGTGTGTGTGTGTGTGTGTGACAGGCAAGGGTTAAATGACTTCCTTCCTAATCTAGCTCATTAAGCCTGCAGAGAGCTCAGAGTGCAACACATTGAATGATTTAGGACAATTTGCAGAAACGCTGGCAGGAACAAGTAAATGTGCGTGCTAATCAGAGATTCTGTGACCTCAATCAGTCAGAAACAGATATAAGGGTGTCTGGGAAATTGAAGAACGAACCCAAATCTTTGTAATTTTATAATTTAAGCAGAGACAGACACTGATGGAGAGCACTCTGACACTCTGCGGGAGTCCGCTAACAAATTGGTCCATTGAATCATCACAAGTATGGATAGAAATACAATTAGGTTTAGAGCCTTGCTAGAACGCTCCGGCCGGTCGCCAAACCGCCGGCGTTCAACATTTAGGAAAACACAAACCCGACATCTGTGTTTGCGGGCGACAACACGTGTTCACTTTAACACGGCACACTCAACTTGTTGACATGATAAACCCTTGGCTTGCGCCCAAACGGCCCCGGCGATGCATCTTCTCAAACGCTTTTCTTCAATCGTAACCTCGATCAATCATCTGGGTTTGACTGTATTTATCCATTTAGTTTACCGATCGATACGATTTTGCGATTCGATTCTCCAGTTTTTGCTTCAGACAACCTTTTACCGCGCCGTGTCTGTCATTGATTCGACACCCGAGAGAACCCGCCACGTTGTTTAAACAGTTACCGTGTAATTCCACCGGTTAGCATCACCGTCGGAGGCTAGCGCTGTCGATGGGAGCGCATTGATATTTATGATGACGTCGCCGTTTCGAACCCCGCCGACATCATAAATATCAATGCGCTCGGGAGTCCATACCGTCGACAATTTTAATTCTGCGTCGAGCGTCGATGGCTCGATTCATCCGGTCGGTTGTGGAGCGTTCATTACCGCCTGCGTCAAAGGGCTTCTTGAGATCGCCAACAATTCCATAAGATGAAGAGTAACATTACAGCGGAGGAGCTGACTCCGGCCGAAAAGGGTATTTACCGGAACAAATTGTCTATTCTGCACATCCGCACTTCTCGGCAATTAGTGGGACGCCTCCGACCGCATCTCGGAATTATATATCTAAAAGAAACGGTAAACAAGCACAGCCTCTGAAAGTATACCAGCACATACTTAAAAAAAAAAAAAAAAAAAAACGATAATCAAGTCATGAAGCAGAATATTTCTACGGTTTGGAAGGAAGTACAGATTCTTACACTTGATGAAAACATTATTCCTTGTTATACTCACTCGGAAAATTAGGGAGAGAATCTCCCCCCGTGGAAATTACACACAAAAGCATCAAATATGGGCATGTACATGGACACACACACACACACACACACATGAAGACAAGCAAAATATAATCCTCTCCTGCATCCCTTCCAGCCAGAAAGAAAGAAAGTGTTGAGACCGAAATGTTGTACTTAGCAAATTACATTTGAAACCGGGGGAAAATAAATAATATGGATAAAGACTGCTCTAATGTGCTAGAATCCATTAGAAATATCATATTCACACGGCGGAAATCACATTACCAGGCACCCCTAATGTTATTTAACCGGGTGTTTCCGACAGCATCCCCTGCCAGGGAGCCTCGCCGACATCAAACATAATGGATTTCCACCTTTTTTCCCTCCTCGCCCCACCTGACTCCTCGTGATCGTCCCCCACTCATCATCTGCTCGGCCCCCTTTCCCGCCGCCGCCGCCCCGTCTCCTTCTCCTCGTTGGATTTCCAGGCGAGCTGTAATGAATTCTCCCCGAGGGGCGGCTCCGGTGTGCACGCCACACCTTCGCCACCCACCCGTCCACCCCGGGACGACTCCTCGGAAGGCCGCCGATGTTGCGCTTTATTGCAAAAGTATTTCTATCTCCCGGCCGCTCGTGCTTCAGCGGGCCCAGCCGGAGACGCACAGATATAATGTGCGCTTGTGTTCGCCTGGATCACGGCGAAATGAAGTGGCGGACGGCGTCGGGCGGGGACGCTCACAGAATCGGCCTTGCAATGAAATAAGGGGAAGGGCGAGAAGGAGAGGGTTGGTTCGATCAACGCGTCCCTCTGCTTTATACACTCACGACCTCCGATACAAACGTTTTGTTTTCCTTTTCGGGTGGGGGGGGAGAGACGGCTGCTGACGCTTACGTCGACGACGATTGTGAAACTCTGCAATGCGGAGACGTGATGGTTCACAGACAGAAGGCCGGAGCTGCTTTGGTGTCAGGAGTCAGACATGGAAATCCTTAATAATCCAATAAAACATCAAAACAAGCTAATTGGTCAGCTCCACACACACACACACACACACACACACAGCTTCGACTCCAATTACCGAATGTAATTGGGAGGTGGCCGGAGTCTGCTGGGGTTAAATGGCCGACCGTGCTGAGGCCATCTATCAGCGCGAGTACCTGGCTATCCAAGGTGATGGACTCACTTTTGGAGCCGCTAATTAGGAGATCACAAACACTCCTTTCAGGGTGAGGATTGATCATTTTAATGAGATTTCATGACTTGTTGATGGGCTGGAAGGTTTGTTTTTGCGGCGTTACGTAAGGAAGGGCTTTAAGGAGTAAACTCTCTGCACCCTCCTTAATAACTGCTGGATAGATTTGTGAAAATATGCATCGGTGCGTTGCGTGTTCGGCGGAGGTTCGTACACGCCAACTGGCATTCCTTATACAAACACACACACGCACACCGGCATTCGCTGGGATCTGCACGGGCTACTTGAGAAGGCTGAGCCCAGACAGGGTGAGCAGATCAATCAATTACATCTCTGCTCCAGCAATCAAACAAGGTTATTATCAGGCAGCGGCTCAGCGACCTGGAAAGGCCCGTCCAATCAAAGGCCGGCTCCCATGCTGCTCGCTCATGTGACAGTAACACGGAGTGGCACATCTCATGTTGTTGAGGGATAGAAGGACGGGACGGAGGAGGCCGTTTTTTTTTTTTTTTTAACATTCTTATTTTGGGGAGAAGAAAGAAAATAAGAGAGGAAGCGCGTGGGAAAAGATCAAGAGAATTTCTGCACTTCATCCCTTCTTGTTGCTCCGACTTCACCTTGACATTTCCCTCAGAGGGGATGGATATATATATATATATATTCGTATAGAATTTCTTTGGTTTCTCCATCTCCGGGCAGCTGATTGCATCCCTGGCAGATAAAATAAGTGACAGAGGAGCGCGGCAGAAAACAACACATGGCGGAAACATCTCCCCCATTGTGGTTCTCTAATTCTCCTCCCTGGCATTCATCCGATGAGCATTAAGACCTTCTGTCATAGCACTTCTGTCCTTCCATAGCAACTGATCTGAGGATATTGGGCTTAATTTAATTACTGTACACTCAAAAAAAAACCAAGGAGGGGATTCCATTTCATTAAATTATTGTCCGTAACACAATACAAGCAGACACTTACACAAACCAAATCTTGCGACGATGTAATCGCCTTCCGTCGGAGCCAATCGCAGACGGGCAGGCGCTGCAGTGGGAAACGGTTGTGGACTTAGCTGCGTAAACATCTGCGTGATCGGGACCCGCTGGGTTGAAATATTTCCTTTTCTTTCTTTCCCCTACGCTAATCCTCCCGGGCGTCAGTTTCCCCGGAATCCACGGCTTCTCCCGCAAAGACCTTCAAAGCGGACTTCCAAAGAAGTCCACCGCCGAGCGGAGGGACGGGCCGGGCCTCCTCCGGACCGACCGCCCGCTTCCCGCGAGTCCGTGAGGACGGGTTGCCCCGGGAAACCCGGCCCGACTCCATTATGGAGCGGATAAACACAATCGAGCCATTTATCCACATTCTGTGTCCAAAGAAAGCCCCCCGCCACGATGGATCTAAGCTCTCCATTTAGTGTGTGTGAGCCTGAACTCATGATGCTCTCCGTCCATGAGTATGCAAGCAAGCCAGGCTGAAAGCGGTACGGCTCTTTTTTTTGTAGTTTTATGCACAACAGGCGTCAGGTGAGTGAATTATGAGGAAGTAATGCTGCAGGTGGCGACGGACCTTCTGCTGCTCCTGCTGGTTTGTTGGTTCCCACTCTGGTTCTGACTTCAATCACTTACTTCCAGACAAAAAATAGGAGAGAACACCTGAATCAGCTCGACCGGTTCCGTGTCTTAACTGAAGTGCATGTAGACGTGCAAACCAGAAAACCAGAATGGAAATCAGAATGACCCTGTCCTAGAATGCAAAGATCTTCAGTTTCTGGTCGGCATGGTGGGACGGTGGCTTGGTCCTTCCCATCACGGCAGGAGAGCTCTGGGTCCAAGTGGAGCTCCGGGTAAGTGTGCATGTTCTCCCTGAAGCTGCGCAGCTTCTCTCGGGGTTGATGGAGGACTCGACATTGTCAGAAGGTGAGCCTGAAGGGGTGAATGGCTGTGTGGGACCTTGTGCTTGAAGAGCACGGCTGGGATCAGATCCAGGACCTCCGCGACCTCTGTGGACGGAGGAGCTGGGTGAGGGATAACACGTATGAATGGCATCTGAAAGGTGCCAGAGATGAAGATGTGGAGGTTCCTCTTTGGGTGTGAGGAGGACGGACGGAAAGGATCAGGAAGGAGTCCATCAGAGGGACATCACACGTCGGACAAGGACAGAGGGATGGAGAAGGTCTGGGCGAAAGGAAGCTGAGTTTGGTGGAGGTCTCAAGGAAGACCAGAGGAGGTGGATTCACTTTGGCCCTGACGGGAGCAGCCGGAAGAGAAAGGAGAAGATGATAAAGAAGATAAAGAAGATAAAGAAGATAACCAGCAGAGATCCAATCACTCCAACATAAAGATTCCACCGTGGACTCGACACTGAGACAGGCGAGGGGTTCTTCCAGTCGGAGAAGGTGTATCCTTCTCGTGTGCGGCACCCAAACACCGTACGTGCCACTAAACGGGGAAAAGCAGCAAAAAGACAACATCCACAAACATCCAGAATTGCCTTTCAGCTTTTGAAAGCAGCCTCAACCCACTCTTTGCATTTTTATTTATTCGGCCACACGGTGATACCAATATCCCGAGAATGGAGTCAAGCATACATGCAATCCAGGAGTACTTTAGTTCTTCTTCAACCTTATCTTGTTCTCTCTCAACCTGGCCTGTCGGTTTTTTTTTTTCATCATCCCTCTCTTTGTGTTTTTCTTTCATTGCCTCCCATCTGCTCTCTTCCCTCTGTTGTGGGTTTCCTTCTCCTGCCTTCTTTATCGCTCCCTCTCTCCCTGACCTTTCCAGTGTAAAATCCTCTCCCCTCCCTGATTCCCAACTAGACTCCCAGTTTTTAATGGCTGTGGGTTAGAAAGACAGGGTGCTATTTACTGAGGAAAATCCTCCTGAACGAGAGAAGAAAGATTAGAAAAGAGAGCAAGGTCTGGCAGAGCAAAGCAGTGTGTGCATGCATGTGTGTGTGTGTGTGTGTGTGTGTGTGTGTGTGTGTGAGACTGGAGACAAGAAGCCCATGCTGAATTTTAATAGTCAAAGTGCATACCTCTTTGAGGTAGACTACAGATGTGATTGTTGAGGAAAAACTGTATTCTTTGCCGGTAATTATAAATCTGCTGCCTGACTGGATGAAGGTTAGGGTTCAAATTCAAAGGATTCTTTTTATTTTTATTTATTTTTTGCAGGAAATTGCATCTGCAATGGGTCAGGCAATCACATATCGAGCATGCAATGGAATTATGACGAGGGGTGTTTCTCGATCGACCGAATGTCATCGCTTGGGTTGTGATGAATATGATTTGGAGGCCGTGTTTAGGTAAAGATCAGCGTGCTGTTCTGCCCACCCGCAATAAACAAAACCACGCGATAGACCACAATTAAGAAAACTATCTTTCAGGGTCTCATCAGCCGCTCTCAGACAGAAAAGTTCAGCTATCACAGTAGGAGGTGTCTAGCCCAAAATTGGGTTCCAGGAAGTGGCCTCCTCCAGGGGCCGTTTTGCAAGGGACCACCACAGATGTGAAGAAGAGGAACAGGAAGACCGTGCGGACACCGTGGAGGTGAAGCTGCCACAGCGCTCATGGAATAATAACCATGGAAGGGGGTTTATCTTCTCCCTGCTCCGCTTCCCTGTATGAGGAACCCGCTAGCTGTTCGCTGACACCACACTTATTTTAGCTAAAATATAGATGTTCCTCTGCGAGCCAGGGAACCCCTCTGAGGCGCAGCAGGACATTTTGTCCCAAGGAAACATCTGACCAGTCAACACAGCACTATTTAAAAATGGCGCTCCGCAAGAAGTATTTGGTCTCGGGTTTGGTTTATGACTTCAGCGTCACACGAGTTCTTCTGGAACGGCAAGAAGACCCTGCCTCAGAGTAGGAGCTGAAGGTCCACGGTCCTTGGCTCCTCCGCTTGCTCCTGAAAAGGTTCTGGTGGCTGCAGGAAGTTCCTCCAGTGAGAAAGGGGCGGTCGATGGTTCTCATAAATCAATTATCTGAACACGGGAAGTGTGAGTTTTCCAAGACAAAATCCTGCCGATCGAATCCCGTCTGATGTGCATCCATTAGATTGATTTATGACGGAAACATGACAAGAACACGTCCGATAAACCTGTCGATGAGTCGTATTCCCGATGATATAATCCCCCTGGGACGCCGTCCTGTCCGGTCTCACCATCCCAATATGTTTCTCCGAGGGCACAAATACAGCCAAAGGAGCCACTTGGCTTGCAGGAGAAAGCACACGCCGGCGCCAAATCCGGCATTATGTGGAATAATAGGAGGTAATCAGGGAATCCTGGTGGATATCCAGCAGCCTGTCTCAAGAAGATGTTGTACATGATAGCCACGCCGACCCGCTTCCGACGCCGAGTCAGGGGTTGTGACTTGACAACAGACTTGCAGTGTCTCCCTCACATGTGGGTCAAGAAAATGCCATTCGGAAGAAAATGACTCGATTCGACATCGTGCTTCAACACGGCAACGGAGACCAACAAACTGTTGGAATCATCGTAGTCGACGCCGATGATTTCCTGTGATTATCATTGTGGGTTGAAAATGTGCAGAGAATGTCGTCCTTTGTGTTTTTCAAACCGAGGATCATTAAAATGTATTGTTTCGAGCCGAATCGGTGCAACAGGTTCAGCAACTGCTTAAAGCATGTGGTTTGACTTACAGCTGACCCACCGCTACGTAACAAGGAGCGGGAGAATTCAAAATGAACCCTGTGCACACACACACACACACACACACACACACACACACACACACACACACACACACACACACACTGGTCAAATCCAAACCATCCCCCCCCCCCCCATTGCAAAAACCTCCAAACTACTTCCTGAAAACTTCTTTAAAAGATACTCCGTTTCACCCCCCCACACACACACACTGTACTGCTCTTTCTATTGGTCTTGGTGTGTGTGTGTGCTCCTCGGGAGGCCAGTTAATGAGTGTGTGAAATTAGTGCAGAGTCATAGTGTGTGTCATTTCCGCCACAGGCTGCAGCAGTGGGAGGCAGAGCCCTTCTGTCCTTCCCCGTCATCAAACTCTCCGTCCCCTCCTCGTTCCTTTCATGGCTCGTTCCGTCGTCCTTCCCCCTCCGCTCGCTTCCCCCCCGAGCGCTCTTTGTCACTCTCCGACCTTCTGATACTTTTTTTTTTTTTTCTAAACTTGTACTTTTTCACCGGATGACACAAACACTTGCAGCAGAGCGGACTTTGAGTGGGCCATATATGGATTCAAGTGTCTGCGGTGTTAATCAACATGAGGGCTTTTAATAAGTCAACACAGTGTGCGCGCACACGGGGAGCTCTGCGTTCAATCGACTGTTAAACAGCTGTGAAGTGTTCAATTCAGCACACCTACCAGTCTGGCATTATCTGGGGACCAGCGGGGCAAAGCTAGGCTTCCCTCAGATGTGCACCGACAAAAACAGACAAAGACAACAAACAATAACAGTAATAACGACAATAAAAACAGTCATGCGGACACAGACATGTTTTGCTTCCCGGTGTGCAGACACACAAAAGCGCCTGAAAGTTAACTTCTAAAAGAGAAAAATAATCATCATTTGGAGACCGGAGGCTTTCGGACCGCTGGGACTGAGTAGCTTTGGCATTGGTTGAAGCTTTCTAGATACTGCTCGTCCTGCACTCGGCATCACGGGAGGGACTTACAATCGTTCACCGTCTTAATTCAAACATCTGGACAATTCAGGGCCTCCAATGAAGCGTGTTTGTGGACGGCGGGAGGAACCCGGAGACTCGGAATCCAACCGCGGTTGGAACCGAGTGGACGACGAGCGTCGTAAAAACAGCTCCGCAAACAAATGTCAAGCAGCTGGGCTGTATCAATGTGTCTGCTTTCTCATGGAAGACGGGTCAACTGTGCTTGTGTGTACATGCATCTACAACACACACACCGACACACACACACACACACACACACTCCAGACTTTGCCATGGCCGGTCCTTCCATGAATGATTACCGTGGATAGATTAGAGGTCTTCTGAAGCTTTTCAAAATGCCAACATCGTCCAGAGCAAGAGGTGGAAATACCAACAAAATGTCAGCTTGAGACCCCACAAGTCAAACTAAATTGGCGGCTACATGCACAATCACGCCCGTACGTTTGGGTTTTTTTTATCCGGCCACACACTCTATTGTTCGACGCATCGGCTCTCGGTCCTCCAGCAGAACTCGAACGACGTACCTCGGACAGGATTAAATCTCAGAGCTTACCTGGCCGAGGACAAACTGACCGACTGAGGATAAACCGTCAGGTAACGCGTGTCTGCACGCCGACATCGGCTTGTTTGCTTTTCACGTTGCATACATGAAAAACGGGAAATAATAATAATAACCGAGCATAAAGTCAGCGGGGGGAAAAAAAGCTGAGGCGAGTGCCTTTGTGATTATCGATGGTTACCTATGATGTCTCTCTCACGCTTCCTCTCCCCCCACAGCCAGTGGGACGTATAATCTATTCAGCCTGATTTGAGGCAGGAGCTGCGCAGATACTCGGCCTTGAAATGATCGCTCGGCGCCGTGCGCGCCGGGGCCGCTCGACAGCGAGCCGGGCGAAAAAAAAAAACAAAACGAGTCGAAAACATGCAACATTCTTTCAGACACGACGGCCAAATTGTATATCAGAGGAGAATACAGAGAGAATCCAGGTGCCAGAGAGCTGACGAGCCAAAAAGGGACGGAGGACGACACACAACGTATGGACGTACAAAGTCACTCATTGATGAAGTCGGCCTTCGGATTGAGTTTACAAAAGGCAGAGACGACAAAAGACCGAATCGGGAAAGATTTGACTGGAAGTAAAAAGAGAAAAGAGACAACTTTCACAACACGCCGCAACACCGGAATTAAACATGAAGGTCCTGTTGTTTCAGATGCCCAGACACACACACACACACACACACACACACCACTGCTTCCCTAACTGCTTTTGTCATTAAAGCTGCCATGAGTTGCGTGGCGGGCTGCAGGAGGTGTAGGAATCCATCAGAAACAGCACCAGCACTTTGCCATTAGGGAAGCCATCTGCAAGCGCTGGAGCTCCATTGGAGCTGCTAGTGGAGCCGCAGGAGGGACGGCGAGGAGGGCGAGGAGGGCGAGGAGGGCGAGGAGGGCGAGGCCTGGGCTTGCGAGGCGGTTTGGGATGATTGATAAGGAATCAGACTTAGCAAACGGGGTTTGACGGCAAACGGACACCCGCAAAGCTCATCCAGGCCGGCACGGACACATGCAAGCAGACCGAAGCGTGCATGAATAAGACACGTCAAAATATTCGGTCCCTGTTGCATTAAAATGTAAAGTTTGGTGTGTAACTTGTTCACATCATTATTGGTTATTCTAAGCATTAAACTGTGATAATTGGAAATGTCTCTGTCAAATAGAGCCCCTTAGGTCATATATCACTGTGTCACAGCTCAATTGAATTAGTCCACAATTAGATATACACTACGCTAATGGGAAAACTGCCAGACAGTTTGGACGTTGCTGCAAAAGCAACCTTTCAGAATATGTACATTTAAAGATAGTAGCCGTGATGGCTGTCAACCCCAATTTGCGCGGCGTACCAACGGTGAACCGAGGCTGCGGAGCGTGCGAGTCAGGTTTGATCTCTGAGATCCTGCTCCACGTTAGAAAGCTCTGGATCGATCGACGGACACTGACAGAACATGGATAGAATTTGTATTAAATGTTAGTGGTATGGTCGGCCCCTGTCTTCATATGGCGCGAGTACACCGGACGTTTCTCAGGCTAGAATGGCCGCGGACTCCTTATTATACCAGCGCCACCTCTCAAAAAATTCCTGAAATCCTCTTTAAGCGGCTCCATTAACGATGTCACATCCTGTCATCCATTCATTCCATCACTACCTGATGAATCTTGTATTTGAGAGCTGATCCATTACTGCCTTCATTCTCAGCAGATGTGTTCCCGGTGTGCCTGGTCCTTGGACACCGGCTCAGGAGCGAAACCATTTGAAAATCAGCTGACGATAGACGTCGCAGTTTATTGACTCCACTCCGGGTGGCGGGATGCTGGAGCCCGGCTGTCTTTGGGACACTTACTGTTTAGAGACGCACCGATATTCACCCTCTCATCCGACCATCCGGACAATGAAGGGTTTGACTGAACCACCGGCGACCCGGAGGAACCCCAAGCAGACGCTCCACACAGGAAGGCCCCCGCAGGAAATCCGACCGAGGACCTTCTGGCTGCGAGGCGGGAGCGCTAACCACCGCCAGCGTAATTTGTTGCTTCTGAATATCTCAAAAGGTCCAAAATTCCAGAGCGAGCTGACATACCGATTGATTCCTTAAATCACTCCCTCTGGTTTTTACGCGTCTGGTTTCCGATCCGAAGTTCGAAAACGGGGCCGCCGTCCGACCCATCGGCCGTGAGGCGCGGGACGCTCGGAGCTGTACCTGAGCAGCGGCTGGAAGATGACCGTGATGTTCCTCGCTCCCGGTTTGCACACAAACTTCATCTCGCCTCCTTCGATCAGGTTGTCATCGGCGCCACCTGCGGGACGGCAGACGGTCAAATGATTAGAGGTAAAAAAGGGACTCTTAAAACGCAGAATTTAAAAGCTGATCTGCGACATTGGGGTCACGTGGCAAAGCCCGGGGAATCCTGCTTGAATCCTGATTTTTCGCGATGACTCTTTGCATACAAAAACATCCCCTATATGTCAAAGGCCTCCCCGACATTCGAATGCATCACCGATGCTCAGCCTCCCGGAAGCCTCCGCTCCGCCGCTCGGTCCGCGCGCCGCGCTAACAAGGGTTAATCGGGGAATCATTGCGATGTGACATGGTCGGGAAAGAAGTGGCAAAGTTGGACAGGGGGGGCGCCTGGGGGAGGTTCCCCGGGTTAGGAAGACGGGAAAAGGGAATATCATAGGGGAGCCAAAGAACACTGGAGCTCATTACCTCCACTCACGCTGAAGTAATCAATATAATTGATGGAGGGGGGCGGGGAAAATGGAGGTCTGTTGTCGGAACAGAAAACTGCCGAGCGGAAAGATCCGCCGCCGCTGCCGGTGTGCAGCTCTGAGAGTTTCTAAAGTACACAATGAATCATGAATGAGCAAACACAAATCTGCATCCTGGTACCAGAACTGTGTCGGGGCAATGTGGGATCACACGGTCAGGATGGAGGAGATGGAGGTGAAGGGCAGCCGTGGAGTCTGGAGACGCCGGAGAGACGTCCAGCGGAGGGACGGTGTAAATAACCACCTGAAATGCGTTATTATTTTAGGTAAATTGTTTGATTGTGTTTTCCGAATTTGATATTTTATTTTGGTAAGAGGATTTTATGTTCTTACTTCCGCCGGAAAACGGTCGTATTGCGATAGCGCTTACTAGAGAAAGCTACGGCATCCTCTACGAGAAGTTTTATTTTTCTACTTTTTGATGTGAACCCGTAATAGGGCACAAGCTCTTACGGTGGTTGTCGTTTTTACGTTTTGTTTCCAATGGTTGCAAAATAAAACTATAAACTACACCAGCAGTCAAGATCTGTGCCGCCACGAAATTACGGGGATCCCTACAGACGGCCTGCGTCAGATATTCTGGAGGCAAAGTCGGACTGAGATGGTTCGGACGTGGACGGGGGAGGGATGGAGAAGATCTGGGTTGGAGGACGATGAGGTTGGAGGAGGTCTGGAGACCAGAGAGGAGGTTTGTGGATGGAGAGGGAAAGGATGCAGAAATTAAGAGAAGATAAACTTTTTTGATACCTGGGGAGAAATTGCTTTGTCGAAGCAGCCTAACAGTTATGTCAAAAAAAAAACAGAAATAAATAGGAATACAAATACGAGTATAAACAGAAAGCCAGAAGACAGGTTATAGCGAGACAAAAAAAAAAAAAAATCGACGAATAAATGGACAAAAAATTCTTTTTAGTTTAACGAATAACTCAGGTGGCATCAAGGAAAGCATCTGTGAAGGTCAAATCTTATGGCGGTAACTGGACCGAAGGTGACGTTTCACCTTCTTCAGGGCTACTGATTCTTCCAGGGCAGTTCTGCAGAAGAAGCCCCTCGCAGGAGCGGGGAAACATCTTCAGCCCGATTGCCGCGATTAGATTCGACAACTGACATCAAGGAGACGGCGGGAAACCAGAAGATGGAAAATGTGATTGGAGAGCCTGGAAGTGTTTGAGAAAAAAAGGAATATAAATATATGTGTTGTCCCAAGTTACGAGATCTTCTAAGAACAGCCTCGCCGGAGTTCCGGGTCGTGCTTCAGTCGGTTTAAATTAGGTCGGATGCATCGGGCGCACAATGCGGAAACACTGGACACAATCCATCCAAGATCCAAGCTATTTGGTTTTGATCTCCAGATGCGTACGAGTGTGTGTGCATGTGTGTGTGTGATTTGAAAACGTGAGTTTTAAGCTTGGCACAAAGCCCCCGGCCCGCTGTTTTCTTCCTTTTCATTTCCATGTCCAATATGGGCTTGTGTGATATAACACAAAAGCACCTCTGCGGTGTGTGAAGGCTGGTTCCGTATTACCTCTGCCGCTCGCCGGCCTGGCATTCAAATGCATATCCAGCCATTGTTCCTCGGGCCGGGCTGCATAATGCATTCCGGAGACCGACAAGTTTTGCTTGAAAAGTACGGGAAGCGACGCTTTCCGTATTTTCATTAAAATGACGAGGGGAAGCTTTTACTTTTTTTTTTTTTTTTCCGTTTTTTTTCCCCCAACTTTTAAATCAACAGCTTGTGATCGGGATCTGTTTTTTGGGCGAATCCCGTCGGCGGGGTAAATCCGCGCCGCGAGTCGAGACCAAGATAAGGGCCGCTCGCCCTCGACTCCCTTTCTCCGTCGTTCAAACTATTCACGCCTCCTTTTGGCGCCGATTGAATTAAGACTCACTTACCGGCTCCCAAAACAAAACTCCCTCTCCGCTCCACACCTCCCTTCCATTTCTTCCTCCGTCTATGAAAAGTGCCGGTATAACCTTTGTTTCCTCGTCATCAATGAATAACAACGTGTCACAGACTCTTGGGGGGTGGCATTACTTTCTTCGGGTAACTACACCAAGTACATTTATTTTAACACACACACACACACACACACACACATACAAGTGGGTGCGCCAAACTGCCGCCCGTGTATGTAGTCCTGATTACATTGACCAATTTAATTTCATGCTCTAAACATCTGCATCCATGTCAGACAAAGGAGCGAGGAGGAAACCTCATTGATCCGTGGGGTCTGGGACCAGCTGCCAACGGGGCAAAGCGCCGATGAATATTAAACAGCCGCGCATTAATATGCATGGCGTTTTCCGAGTTGTCTAGACGTGACAGGCTGGCTACGGTTGCGGGTCAGGATGCCACCAAACCGCCGCCAGTCTTCTCAACATAATGTGTAAAAGCGAAATGTTGATTCCGAGGGGGCTCGTGCGGACGGGTGTATATGCCAATGTGTGTACCTCGGTGTGTGTGTGTGTGTGGTCCCACCGAGGATTAGCCGGAGGGGCGGCGGCGGCGGCTGCTGGGACGGTTTGAAAGTTGGAAAAGAAGGATTGACAGATTCTAATGTGGCCAAATCTGCCTGAAATCCAACAGAAGGTCCAGTGCGCGCAAACACACACACACACACACACACACACACACACACACACACACACACACACACACACACACACACACACAGTCTTATCTTTAAAACCGTTTTTTTCAAAGTACTGCACAATATGTAAACACAAGGTGTGCAATGTCTTGTCTGTGGCTGATAACCACTTGTGAGTTGTATGCGTTGACGTATTGCATATGCTCACACACACACACACACACACACACACACACACACACACACACACACACACACACACACACACACACACACACACACACACACACACACACACACACACACACACACACAGTGACAGTCATGCAGCTCCCGGCGGTGCATTGGCATGCGCTCCCCAACCCACATGTAATCAAGTCAGGCAGTGACTTAGTGAAATTGCATTAGCTACACTTTCCTGGGTTTGATGAGAAAAGGGTTTGATCCTGTGATAAATTCCAGCCCGGCGCAGATTTAGGCAGGAAGAGAATGAATGTGCGATGCCTTCTTTAACACACAGCCACGTCTCCCGAGACCGGCGTACCTCCTCCGTGCACGCCGAAGACAGACAGAGATCGAGACAGAGGTACAACAAAAGGATTATAATCCCTAATTTACAACTGATTGAAACGGGGGTGAATAGGTAACAATGTGCTATAGCAGGAACTTGTAGATTCTATTGAATAGTAATCAAAAAAAAAAAACAACCTATTGTCGCTTTAAGCTTTATCTCCTGACGTCTGTATTTGTCAACGTTTGCTTATTTTGCCCAGGTTTAGCCGTGCTGTGTGAACACATGGGGATGAATTTCAACTCTGGCTTTGACCGGAGTATGTGACGGCGGCCGCGTTTGCGCCCTGCCAGCATAATTGGACAGCCAGTCGCGAATCGATCATATTCGGACCATATTTATGGCAAATGTGCGGTCAATGAGGCGGCGCACTGAGCTGGGAGGAGCCTCCATGTATTCATTTCCACCACCTGCAGCCCACAGAAATAACTCTCGACCCCGCAACATGTGCCGCAGCCAAACGTTTCCGGGCTTGTCTGCAACATCGGCACATTGTTAGCGCGAGGATCATTAAGAGAGATCGTGCATGATGCGGTGCTGTTCACCTGACTGCCCGTGACTGAAGCGCTGATAAGGTCAAAAAATATCACCGCGTCTTTTCCATCCGTGGCGCAATAAGTGGATATGTTTGGGATCTTTTTTTTTTTTTTTTTTTTGACGGAGCCATTTTGAACCAGATTTCCTGTAGCGCTCCTCTCGGCCCCCTGCCATATCCTGAACAGAGCCAGTTCGGAAATTACACATAAAACCCCGTTTACACAGCGATTAAGAAACGGCACTGCAAGCACGGCCTAATCAATGGGAAGCATTTTTTTTTTAAATTCCTGCACAGATTGTATATTTCGGCTCTAACGTGACAGCATTTCAGAGAAGATTCAGAAGCACTAATTTACTGCCACGTCAGCGAGGTAGATTGGGATTAGTTTTGACGAGGCCGGCACAAGTATCGCGGATTAACGGCGGTATGAAAGGGCCACCTGGGCCATGTGTGTGAATTGCATATCTGCCAACAGTACCGATCTAAATGGGTTTTCCACCATGTTTTTTCACAGAGATGCTGCAGGAAACCTTCTGCGAGGCCAATGTCATCACAGTCTCACTGTCAGATCCATAGACTTCTGCTCTGATTCCAGAGACACACGCTAGTCGGTTCGTCACGTCGACCAACCGATCGAGAAATTGTATAATTATTTGTCTCGCGGGTAAAATCACTGGTTTAGGTACAGGATGTGTGAAAATACGACCCCTGTGGGTCTTTTTTGGGGATAAGAGCAATCTTAAAATTGTCCAAATAATCAGGATTCCTTTCAAATGCAGGTAGAAAAGAGCGAGCTTTGGGGGCATGAAATCCTCTGACCGCGCGGCGTCCAAATGGCGGGTTTATTAACGGGGGAGTCATGCACATGTCGTGATCACAATCGTAATCGCTTGTTTATAGCCGGTGTGCCAAATCATGTTTGTGTGTAATCAAAAAGGTCGAGTCAAGAGGGCCTGGGACACCTGTGATTGCTCTGGACAGACTGTGATTGAGTGCTGCGAGAGGGCAATTGGGTGATTGCTGTAACTGACTCACAAGCATGTCCCTCACACACACACACACACACACACACACACACACACACACACACAATGCATACTCAAAAGGCTAAAAATCAACCGGATGCGGTGGGGAAGAAATGGTCAGAATTGAATAAGAAAACAGGCGCAGAAATATGTAGGAGCCCCGCTCCTCGGGATCGGACGGAACGTGAACAGCCTCGGTCACACAAGTGGACCTTCATGACGGTAGGATTAGTAGCTAGCTTCCCGGCTACTTTTTTTATTGTGAGCGCTAATTGCATAACAACGGAGTTATGCATGCTAACTACTGCGCATCTTTTACATTTGCGAGGCTCGTGTCAAAACAAGCTCGACACAAAACCCTGGATAACGCGGTGATTTTCACAGTAAATGTCTGCATGCGGATGTTTGTACCTGAGTGATGCAGGCATTGTTCTGTGGAATCTGCTGCATATTCCAAGAGGACAGAAACCCGCTGGTGCTATCAGACGGGTTTCCATGTCAATAATGCATGAATCTTCGGTCAACTCCTGGCATCCAATTATTCCCGGGCTGTTTTCATGTCCGATCGGGCCCTAATGAGAGGCTTCTATTATTAAAATTAATTTGATGGATCTGCTCTCCCAACCTGGCGACTCAGCCCAACCATCGGCTGAGAATAAATGGCATTAATAAATGATTGTATAAATAAATTCGGGCATAACTTGAGCTGGATTAATTATTAAGTGCGTCAGCGTGGCATGCGATCCGTCTCCGTGGATTTCCTCGGGTGCCCATCTGTCGGCGATGACAAGAGTGACGGGAATCCACTCCTGCCGCAGATCAGATGTTGATCGTGGAGGACGTTTGCTTTCTGCTGAGACATTTTTAACATCATTTGTTGCTCATTTTACCACTGGAACAACCGGCACTTCAAGCGCTTCGGTGTTTGCGTCCAAATTGACGGCGACTCAGCCAGACGTCTGTCTTACATTGAAAAGAAAATCTTTGTCGCATATATATAAGTCCGCAAAAACCCGACGCATGTATTAGCGGGAACAATTTATCTTAAAGGCTACAAATTATGCAACTGGCAAATTCCTATTTTGTGTGCAAAGTCGTATTTTCCAACAACTCGATGCCTTCGGGTCGTGTTTGCATCCGTCAGTAAGGAAATGCATTATTTTGTAAGGTAATCCCTTCGTAATGCAGAATTAGAGACAAAACAACCCCCAAGGCGTCGAGGCGCGTTGATGTCGCCCGAATCGAAATGTATCTAAGCCTGAAATGTAAATGTGCATGAAGTCCGAACCGCGGTCGAACGCGCAAACACGGCCCGGGTACGCGGCCTTTCCTCTGTCAGCCATGACACCGGCAGCTGCTCACCGTCAGAACTTCGAGCAACCTCGAGGACCTTTTCAGGAACCGTCTCGTGGCTCCGAGGCAGGGTCTCCTAATGGTTCCACAGGAACTCCTCTGACGCAGGGATTGGTGGAACTCACAAGCCATGGCCATTAACAGCACCGCTTTTAAAACCTATCCTGGTCACGGAGTCAGATGTTTCCTAAACGGAGCGACAAAGAGTTCCAGGTTCTTCTGTCCTGCTGCGCCTCAGAAGAGTTTCCAGGCCTCGCAGAGGAACGTCTACATTTTGGCAACCGGACTTGACGACGTTTCGCCCCTCGTCCCAGAGGGGAAACATCTTCAAGTCAAGAAATTCACTTGCATTTCAGTTCAGTTCAAGGAGTTTTGTCAAGAATTCATGGATATATTATAAGACGAACTCTGTGGCAGCTTCATCTCCATGTTGTCCTCGCCTAGCATGGAGCTAAAGGTGCTCGTCGAAGCCAAATGCAAGACTACAAAGTTCTCCTGGAGGACGAGGCTACTTCCCGGAACCAAATTCAAGCGAGACGGTTCTTAGAAGTGAGTTGTTGGAACTTCTTCCCCAGAAACGCTGAGCCGGCGTCCTGTCCCGCCACCAGGGGAGGAACTCTGCAGCCTCCGGTGCCACCTGCCCTTCTCCTTCCCCTCCGATCGGCGGCTTTTAGATTAAAAGCAAACAGCGGGGTTGACGGTCGAGGCTGCCAATAATGACGCGACAAAACCTGATTAAAATGGGCTGCACGTCGGCGAATATACAAAGCTTTTTTTTTTTTTCTCTCCGTGATTAATTTTCTGCACTGTGTCAACTATTCAATCTTGCTCTAACCTTCCTCTTGTCGTCCTCTGATTCACCCGCTTACCGTCCTCCTTACTCCATGTTGCTGCTGTATTTAATATCAAACTTTGCAAGGTTGCCGGATTGATAATTTCAATTCTGGCTATTTTGACGTCTTATCTCCAAAGTAGAATTCCCTCGGAGGTTCCGCCCGCCGACTAATCTACCTCTGACACCAGATGTTAAGACTTTTACAAAGACTGCGTTCCGTAACCAACCTTCAAATGTATCTAAAAGTTAGAGGAGCTGAATGTGAATGGAGTTAAATATAAAACTGCTTTTATTAAAGAAGTATTTTGGTTGGTGACGCGCTCATTTACGATTCATATTCCTGCGCATATAGCAATGTCAAATCTAAATAAGCGTCGGGGCGCCGACTGAAACTGCTCGCGCCGAACAGGCGTCGATTCTGTAAATATTGCATAAACTACCTCATTTCAGAATGCCCACAAATGTATGACATTACGGCAGCTTCAATTCCTTAAATAACCTGCTGCAATGGTTGCAGCCCCCCCTCACCCCCCCATTACTGGGCTTGCAACCATCCGCTTCCGAACCACGGGCTTAGTGAGATACATTATCGTAAAAAACCCAATATTATTATTATTATTCGTATGACAAGCCAGAGTGTATTTTCCACACATTTTCCACGTCTTCATCTTCCACACTCTAATTTTGATGCGGAGCGGGTGTAATTCGATCACTATTGCCGCGGCCGTGGTGATGCGCGTCTACTCTCTGCGCACACGTGTGGGTGATGCAGAGGACGAGAGGCAGGGAATCGCATCTCTAATGCCTTTTTAACCATTATCATCAGCCCGGCTCAAATCCGTGCATGGGTAAATTGAACACGAGCCGACGGCGCACGCGGAATAACAGCTGAGAGCGAGGGCCGTCCGCCCGCCCGCCCGCCCGCCGCCGCCGGGGCCGCTCGCGTTCACGCCTTGGTGCCGAACACAAATTAAAGGCGGGGAACAGTAATAGCCTGTCAGGTAACACAGGTACATTCAATTTTATCTGGCAAACCTTACAGAAACAAAGCAATTCCGGAGAGTCGGGGCGCCAGAACGCGGGAGGGGACGGGTCATTTTCTAGTGCATACAGCAGGATAGACGCCGCGACGACACGCCGTTCAATTACTGAGGGCTGTACTTGGCGTGTGTGACAAGCCGGCGTGTAGTACACACATCCACGCCGCCGAATATGAACACCTTCATAGGTCAGCCGTGTGACAGCCGTGTGGGGAGAGCTCAGCGGCGGACGCCGCCAAGGCCGGGGCGTTTATGGAGTTCCGAGCGTCTACCTTCTGGAACCGGGATTTAACATAACCCCTAAATTGGGTTTCTTTCTTGACCCGCGCTTCCACATAATGAAATTCACCCTCTGGCCGAGACAAACACGAAACACAATTATAAAACGACATCGCGACAACGCAAGCAAAAAGGAAAATAAAAAGAAAAAAAGAAGTGTACAATAGTACACGCGGGTTGAGGAATTGGCCTCAGGTGGTGTCCATTTAGATTAAAAAAAAAAACAAAACGCTCAATGAAACAAAGTCAAGTTAGTTTGCGGTCTTTCTGCAACATCTTCCGTGCAGAAGGTGTGGCGTGGAAACACCGGAGGGGTTCTCCAACACGCCAGAGCTCTACGTCCAGTCCGAAACCTCAGGAAAGCAGGGAAACGGACTCAGCCATCACAAAACATCCAACAGAAGCGGGCGCACGTAGTAGATCTCCACCATCCAACACAAACACCAAAAACCCCGACTTAGCCTCATATAGAGTTGCCCGGTTTTTATAAATATTTCAAATCAAAACCAAATAAAAGGCATATGCCAAAAAAGTTGCGGGGACAAAAGAGATGCAACAGTGCTTATATTTATCGACATTCAGTTATCCAGAGAAGAAAAAGAAAAATGCAAGAAAACTTGTTCGTACTGCTTGTAGTTATACGTATTTCTTTAATTTAGATGTTCCTGTAGTTAGGAGATGTCCAATTTTGGAAGCGGATATAAAAATTTCATACAATAAAATTATTACATTATAGATAGGCAATTTTTGGCCCCGTGAAATTAGCTCATGAGGTTTTTATTTGGAGGAAAAAAAGCACAAAAAAGCAATATAGCTATAAAATAGATTGTTTTTCTATTTCAAGACATGTTTTCAAACGACAAAAACAAATTCTTAAGATCAGTGATGGGCCCATTTGAGGACCCACAATCTTTTGGCCTGTCAGTTGAGCCTTCCATGCTGAGATGTGTGTGTGCGCGATTGTGTGTGTGTGTGTGTGTGTTATAAACGGTGCCCTCACTGGGGGCCAAGCGAGTGTCTCCAGCATTCTAGCATCATAATCTTTTAATGATTATTGACTTCTCCACTGACAAAGTTCAATTCCTTGTACGGTTCCATTTATGAATATGATAAATCATAATTGCGGGCTCAGCAGAAGCCACGCATCGATCGCCTCCCAAGATGAGTGGAAAACCATTATCCTTGAATTCCGACAACAAATGAGGACGACGGGCGATTGGAAAAAAGAAAAATGGGAAGAGGCGAACGAGTGATTTTACAATAAACGTAAATTGAGGAGCTCTCAAAAGTCTGACCTGACGGCCGTGGAGAAGTCTGGAGAAGTTTGAGAGACGGGACCTCAGAAGCAAAAAGAGCCAAACGACAACGAGGAGCGTTCTCTCCGACTGTACGTTCCACCTGCGGCCGTCCCAAGCCCGGCGTGGAACATCACACCTGGCAGGAGGCGGTGGTCTCTGCGACCTTGCCTCTCACACACACACACACACACACGCACACACGCACACCCCCCCCTGCTTGCCGCCCACCTCCCATCACCTCCATCGAAGTGTCTCCTGGAAACCATTTTTCCATTTGCACCTCGTCTCCCGCCCCCCTCCACCGGTGTGTACAAATCAGCTTGACAAGGAACACCACTTCTAGTCGCCCTGAGCACTCACTCTCTTCTTCCTCTCGCTTCCTCTGCCTCCACCTCTCCACCCCTCCACCCCTCCAACCCTCCTCTCTCATGGGAACATGATGCTATTATACATAAACAAGGAGCCGGCATAAAAACCCTATTTTTTTTCCTATTTTTTTCCTCCGTCAGACCGAGTACCGGGCTTTGTGAGCTGTGCAGAAGGCAAGTTGTGTTTGCAACTAGATTGCCTGCATCGGGAGGGGAGGAGGGAGGTGCTTGCCGGACACCCCGTCTGTTTTGAATATCAAAAGGAAGACGGCGAATATGAGAAAGGTATTAGGAGCCGTGTTGCGCGTGAATATCTTCTGGAGGAGGAAGGTCAGACGTGTGAAAGAGTCGGTTGTACGTGCCTGCGGGGACGGTGAAAGGGTTCGAAGCGCGTACGTTTATTTACATGCGTGTTCGTGGGCAAGCGTGTTGCAAAAAGGAAGGCTTTGAGCGGCGCTATCACACGGGGGGGGGGGTGTTGTCACTGGAAATGCGCCCCGGGGCAAAGCTATATTGCACGCAGCACAATGAATGGCCACTACACAATGAGAAGGGGGGATAAAAAAAAAAAACTGTTGAAAAAACAAAAAAAAGGCCGTAAATGCATTACTGGATCGAAGTGGTGCAAGAGTGTAGTCGTTATTGAGATATATTCGCACCCCCTCCCGGGTGACCATCGGGGCATTCCAAGTCATCAGCAGGCTGCAGACAATAGAGGCAAGAAAAGAGCAGCGCCGGGATGCGGGAGTGCGTGGCGGTCGGGAGGGAAATGTCGGGGTATACGGCGGCGCGGTAACACATCAATCGCCGGGAAATTGTTATTTTCATCATTTATTCATAAGGAATGTGATTGCATGCGGATGAAGATTGGTAACTCCGAAGAAGCGCTTTGGCCGGGGATGGAAAAAATAAAAAAGCGGACGGACGAACGGAACGGGCTTCGACTGTCGCGCGTGTGGAAAAGCAGCGATAGCCGTCGGTCCGGCAGCAAACGTCGGCGACGGCGTCTCCAGATGCGGCTACATATGGAGCCGTGATAAAGCCTTCAGAGAAAGCAGCGGATTAATTGAAGCGTATGAGACGTGCGTCGCTGAAAAGGCAAGCAATTAAGTCCCCTTGTGTTTCCCGCTGTTTACGTCGAGAAGCGCGAGCGCGCGCCCGTGTTGCGGCGTGCACGTGTGAGTAATGAGATATAGCTTGTCCTTACAACCCTCCCGAGCCGTAAATTGCAGATTTTACAGATTAATTTTAAATCCATTAGACAATCATTATATGCTTTTATGCAAACGCGGCCGCTGCGATTGTTTCTGAGGAGGAGCAGAACGTGGGCGAGGCGGAAACGCCACATCCGTACGTACGAGGAAAAAAAAAAAAGTTGTTTCTGCCCTCAACTTTACCTAATGCGCCGTTCTTAATTCATTTACTAACGGTGCGTAACTGGATTCCGCAATATCAAAGTTTTATTTCCAAGACGGCGCTGGCGAGCGTCTGACTTAATAACTACATTGACACGAAGCGGAGCGTTGAGTTCAGGCAACTCCAAGTGGAGAGACTAAGAGACACACTTGACTACGCTTTCAGTGTCAAGTAATCCCGCAGCCAGAAGAACTCATCAACTCAATCTCTCATTTCAAACTCTTTTCCTTTTGCTCCTGACAGTAAGTTTAATTTGGCGAGAGAGAGGTAAAACTCCCTTTCCGCGCCATCTCAATACCTATTTTTCTAATTTCTTCCTTCAGAAATCTCTTAATGGCTTCCTCGCCGGACCCTGATGAAAACAATGACTTTTAACCTTTTTCTCCCTCCCTTCCTCCATCAATCCCTGTCCTCCCTCCCCCGCCGAGGACTTATTTCACTTTCTAAATGATTTCTTACTCCTTCAATCTCTTTGCAGCCTTTCAGTTCTCAGACCGGGCTTGCGGACGCCGCTACGCATTGTGACAGGTGAAATGAAAGCCTAGAGAAATCTCATCTTCTTATGAACGCTGCGAGGCATTCAGCCGGTCGGGAAAAAAAAAAATATTTCCCCCCCCTCCCCATTCTTTCTGAGGTACAGATAGATAGACGGAGGAAAAACTGAGCGGTTATTTCAAGACCTATCGGGGCCGTCCTTTATCCGCTGTTAATCAAGGCCGCTCCCGCCGAGACGGGGGAGTCCAGGCAGTACATTCTGCATGAATATACAATTCTTCCCACGGTGACCGGGACGTACTGCCGCAGAAGAACTACGGACTTCATTTGAATACGTCCCGCCGTGACAAGCCGACCCGGATTTGAATGTTAATTTTGAAAATAAGGTAAAAAATGATCCTCGCCTATGACACGGCGCCATACCGTGGCACGATACGCGATAGCGACGCCATACATTGACCGCCAGGATGCCATGCGATGCATGATGGCGTGACATGTCATGATACGATGACCCCCCGTCATATGATCGTATCATGGGTGACATCGTGTCATCCTGCGTGATATCATGATCCAAGAGTCAAGAAGTGTTTCCTGTCGTGAAAAACTCCTCCTGTGCCGTCCACCGTGCATCCACAACATGTAACTATGCAATGACGTGTCATTATACAACGAGGTCATGACAAAACACCTGTGAAAATGATAACATGTCTAAAGATCCAGTGACCATAGTGCGCCAAAACATCGCAACGTTTCATGGGGAGAACTTTCCAACATGTGTTGAAGGTGTGAAGGTGCTCTTGCTGGAGTATGAATCCCAGACGTGTCTGGGTTTGCACTTTTTGCACTTCAATTTTATATTTCTTTCTACCAAATTTGGAGTAGAGTTAAAAAAAAAGTGTGAATTATTGTCCAATATATTGTTTTTTTTTAAATTGCCTCGAGTTTCTGCAAAACCCCACGAGCTGCTGCGGTGCACATTGAAATGCAGGCTATGAGGAGCTCTGCGGGAATTTGTCAAAGGCTTTGTTTTTGTTTCTTTTTTGAAGAGCTGCAAATACAGCTCATATGCACCTTCCTGTTTTTGTCATGCCTCCAGTCCTACCTTTTAGATTTGATCCAAATAATGTCAACAACAGGTGTGTGTGTGTGTGTGTGTGTGTGTGTGTGTGTGTGTTTGTGTGAGACGGACAAACAGTGCTGTCAGCCACTGCTGATTGAAACCACAAGGTCACAGGCGGAGAAACTCAAGAGTCGGAGAACAAGTGAAGATGTGGGAGCTGCCAGGATTCTCCAGGGTCTGAGTCTGAGGCTCACTCACCTTGCAAGTGTGTATATATATGTGTGTGTGTGTGTGTGTGTGTGTGTGTGTGTGTGTGTGTGTGTGTGTGATTTCAAGGCCTCTCCCTTTGAGCGTATTCTGCAAAGTCACCCAGGTCCCTGCCTCTTTCCTCCTCTCCGCTCTCTCTTGCTTTCCTGTGGTTTCTCTCACTGCACTTCCCTTTCTTAAGTGCTTCTTCTCAGCCCTTCCTATCACCACGCCGCCTTTTGTCCCCACTTGTCCATCCTCTCCGGAGCTCCCCTTTACCGTGGAGCTCTAGCACAGCGCCTGTCTGATGCGTGGATGATCCCGTATGAGCTTGCACGTCGGTGGACGGACCGCTCGCGGGTCCGGCTCCGACACCGCCTCACGGGCCGAACTAAAGAGACCCTTTGACGTGGTCGCGTTCGCGCGTTCGGCAAAGACGAGGACGATGACGAATGGGAATCGTCCCGTTGGCGCCGTCCTGGGAATGTAGATGAAGCGACAGCACTTTGCTACGCGGTGGAATCTGGTCAGGGGTCCTTTGTTTCGGACATGTTCTGAACAGAGCCGAATCTATGAGGAAATCAGTCTACGCGTGACGATGGGAGTTATAGGTCTTGTCGACGTTGACCGATATTGTCCAAGAAGGTCAATTGTTGACTCCTTGCATCAGAATAAGGCAACACTCTGTTCACCTCTGTCTCCATTTTACCTCTGCGGATGAAGTCATGCATTCTCCGTTCCCCGCCCTCCCTCAGCTTGGAGTCCCTGCTGCTATTTTACAGCTCCAGCTCACGTTTCGATGGCCCCGCGACGCCTTTCCCACTCTTTCTCCTCCGCATCTCGCAATCTCTGGAGTTATCTTCGCTCGACTTTCTCACTCCAGCTCTTAGGCGACCTCACGACTCCCCAATTTTACTTTCTATTACCGGGGTCATACTCGAATCGTCCCCCTCACCTTGTAATTCCCCACTCTTGCTGTAGAGTTCTCTCCTCTGCTCCCTCAGGTAGGCACTCATGCTGATGGCATGGGAGGAGGATTCAAACCTGGAAGGCAGAGCGAGGGAATCAGACGGACAGGCGACGGGGAAATGACGCGACAAGAACACGATGCGGCGGGAAGGCCCCTCTGCGATGACAGGATCACCCCGGGATATTTCAGCTCAGCTCAATTTGTCATGTTTTAAAATACTCAAATGACTCTCAGATCCGGAGCCTTACTTGAAGAGCGACTGCTTGGCGCGCTGAGGTTTCTTCTTTGCGAAGAAGGCAGCGAACTCACTGCCGGTGCTGGCGTAGGACAGCTGGGCCGACGGCTCTGTAGCGCTGCGGCTGTTCTTCACGTCCAGATATTCCATCAGCAACACCTAAAAAGAACAACAGCATCTGGGGTCAGATGAGATCCTCGCAGGCCGTGACCAACTCGTGTCGGAAAAGGTCTCTCCGGAAGTCGATGGGTCCATCGTATTTGCTCGTGAAGGACGAGCTGGGCGCTCGTCAAAACCAAATAGGGTAAAAAAAACTAAAATCCGGGCTCTGAATAGCATGTAGTGGATATAAATAAATGAGCTGAGCGCGTCCTTGGGATAACGGTTTAATCGGGTCCCGGTCCGGGGACATTTTCAGCTCAAGTCAATGGAAATCCCCCGTCTGTCCGCTGCGTCGATCAGTTTGGTAATTATTTGAATTACTTCTGCCGAAATAGTCCAAATTTTTGGAAATTACGGGGAAAGGAATGAGCGAGTGCACAACGACCTTTTTGAGGTCCACGAGGAAATCGGCCGATTGGCATTTGGAGAATTCGTGAAAGGAAAAATTGGCGAGAAATGACCTAAAAATGAGCACGAGTGAACGGAGAGTGTGAAAAAGATAAAGCGATACATTGGACAGGATTTGGCTCTATGACTATTTCCCAAATCTTTCTCAGAGTTTACTTTTATCTTTTCAAATTTATATCACAGCCCAATTGCAAGGTCTTCCTCAGCAGCCGGTGCACGTCTGGCAGATCGGGCTTGAATATTTGCACCAGCGGGTTCCTATTGGGCTGTTTTGTATTTGCAGGCACTATGGTTTATGGAAACACTACAAAGATTTCGGGAGGCGAAAGAACACAAAGGCCACCGAGATGACAGGGGGCTTTTGATGACCGTCATAAAGACTCCCGTCCTCCATTTCCCATCTGTCTGCATGATCCATAGTGAAATCCATCAATGTCTTATCATGCTTCATAAAAATGTTATCAACTTCTAACAATAGGACGAGCGCATTGGAAGTGTGGCCAGACAGAGAAAGTTAACTTCCTCCGTTCCATCATTCTATCTGCAGATTCCCTCGGTTCCTTTCGTCGGCTCTCATTTTTCAAAGTCTCCCCGTGTTTCATCTCTCATCTCTCTATTTCTTTCTCTGGCCGTCTACCTCATCCTTCTCTTTTTTCCCCACTCGCTCATCTTAATTTCTCGCTCTTTGCAAATACATATGTTCAAAAATAGCCTCCCCTATCTAATAGCTTCATAATTTAACAGGGCCATTTAGCCCGCGCGTGTCTAATTCTAAGACGCGATGTGGGTCGGCCCAGAACGGGACGGGAGAAATGGCCGGGCAGATGGAGATCCATCCTGACCGTAATGATGTAATTAACACTGCGGAGAGCCCCCCCGTCATGCATGGGGAAGCCTTCGCGCGATAGCATCGCCGGTAATTCCGGTGCACGCGGGCGCGCCAGGGGAAGAAAAGTCTCCTTGCAAAATGTGTCACGCGGAATTGGCGTTTCTTTGCACGTGAGGGAATCGCGTCAGTGTTTCCCGCGTCTGCGGACAGGAGGCGAACGCCTCGTTTCCAAAGTTACGGGCGGACGGGCGTCTGAGCGTCGCTTCTGGTGAAGTATCGCTAACAATTGTCAATCGCGTACCTAATTAGTATGTCACGCCATTAGCATCATTAGCATAAGCCGAAGGCCGAATCACAGGCGCCCTCTCCAACTGGTAACACCGGGGTCTCCATTTGCCACGCGCCTCATGCTGCAGCTAATCCTATCAGTGTATTAATTACTAATGATGAGTTGATGGAGCGAATCCCCCACTCGCTTGCAAGCTAGGGCCAAACGGACTAATGAAAAGCTGGCACTGGGCTGATGAGGGGGCTTCGACCCCCCGCTTAAATTGCATTAGCCCCCGAGACAGAATGAACTTTGGATGCAATTACCTTGACTGCTCGGACAGTGAGAAAGACAGAGGGGGAAGGGTGCTGGCGGGTGGATCTCCAGACGGAGGAGGAGAAGGACGAGATGCGAGGTTGGAAAGAGTCTCGGACACAGGAAGCAGAGCCGAGTGTTATCGCAGAGAATTCAAAAACAAAGAAAAAAAATCAAAGAGAAAGAAGCGGGAACGCCGACGTTACAAGTGCGGCTTTCGTTTATTAGCATGGAAGCTCTCAAACAGGGGGTGCAGCCCGGGCACTTTCAAATGAAGCCACAGAAATTTTTAAAAAGGCCAATTAAGCCGAGCCAATTAAAATAAATACAGCCGACTTTGACCAGGGGCCGAGTCGTCCTAGCTAAGTGGCGCAACTCGGACGTGGTGGGAGGCGTCACGATCGGAAATAGCATGACACAGAATATGTATGCCATTTTGTTTGCCCGCACAAACCAATTATCCAGAATAATAACTATTTTTCACACCGAACACTCCATCCTTTTTGTCAAGGGAACGTCTTAGTTATCTCTCTTTTGATAAGCAGCTAAGAAAGACGGTGTGATTTCAATCAACAGGGACTGAGTGGCATCAAGGGAGGATAGAATAGAAAGGTTTCCTTGATTTGGAGGTATTTACGTACTTCACAGTGACGCTTTGCAGTTAAAACGACGAGCGAAAATTGGTGAATCAACATGGAACATTAACGCCAAATAATGGAAATAACTCTCGCATTTTGCGTCAAATCTTGGTATGGCAGGGATTTAAGCAAAGCTGATTCATGGCTTCAATGAAGGACTCAAGTTCAAACGGAACAAATTGTGTCATATATGTGTAAGATTTTAGGAGGAAACACAAGGTTATTTGAAGAATCTAAAACTACCCCGACCCGTCAGTGTGAGTGTGAGAGTGACTTATAAATGGCATCTTGACAGCGAATAAACGAATAACCTTCAGGTTGCTGCTTATCAACGCGGCCAGTTGCATCATTTTTTGGAGGTTCCACCATCCCATGTTGGACAGAACCGGCGTCACCCTTTAAAAGAGCTTGAAACGCATGCTGCTTTTTCATGCTCGCACACGTCTCAGCCGAAAATGAGCACAAACCGGCCACAAATTCAAACGACGGCGCCCTCCTGCCAGGACGGTGGGCCGGACGGACGGCTCGACGCCGAGGCCTCTTCGGATGCGCGGCAAACGACAAAGCAAGTGTTTATTCCGCCAAACGCCTGACAACTATTTATGCTGCTCTTAAATGTTGCATTAAGAATATTTCTTATGCTCTTGCCAGTATAAAAATAATTTGCGTCTTTGCTATTCATTATCGGTGCTTGGGTGTATTTCTCCCCAGGTGTGCTGACCCGCCTCTGAGGCCGATGTGAAAACACAATTTACACTCTGCAGGCTCAGGCCTCCCTTGGAGCTTCACAGGTAAGTGGTTGTTATTGGCTAAACTTGAGTCGGAGGGCTAAAAAAACAGGAAATAAATAACACCTAATTTTCCCTCTCCTCTCCGCGCTTATAAAGACATTTAAAACGTGGCCGAAAAAAGAAATCCCTACGCTTTACACCATCTCAGGGCCTTATTGAAGCCGTCTGTTTTCCAAGTCAATCCCTTGGCGGGTGTCTTGCCACAAACCATATTGACTGACTGGAAGCGAGGGCTGAAAGCGTCCTTGCTTGTCGACGAGAGGCCTGCACCCTATATCGATTATGTTCCAGGAACTTCAATAACCTCCTCGGGTTTTTGCCAGAGCTCGGGCCGCAGCTCCTCCCGCAGCAGTGAACTACAAGGACGCAGCGGGCGCTCCCACCCGGAGAGGTCCAGGTCTTGTCGGTCTTCGAAGGATCTTTTCTTGACGGTAAACAGAAGGGAGACGTCCACATGTACCTAGAAACATTTCCTGCTTGCTCACCAACATGCACGTCTTTCATAGGAAGGGCCCAAAACAGACGGGGGGCTCCGACCTTGAATCTAGCAGGTTGCCATGGAGAGCAGAGAGCGCGCACATGCATGTATTTGGTGGTTTATGCCACGAGTGAACCTTTGGCTTTTAGGTTTCGCCGACAGCCAAAACACCACGCAAGAGATCCCCGTGTAGAACGGGCGCGTCGGTCGGGAGCGGAAATCATGACGTGGCCGTTCCAGGTTGAACGTCGAGCCTCCTTGGCAGCGAGCGCCGCTGGAGGGCAAACCGCTCACTTGGAATTACACTTGGCAAACATTTTGCGGCGAGGGGGGAAAAAACTCGCGTGGATCACAAATACCTGACGGATATGGTCGCTTTATTTCGGGGGATCTAAGGTCGGTGGGCGTTTCTCACGTTCACGCGTGGCAAAAAGTTCAATCTCCATCCTTCTGGCAGCAGATGCCCGCTTTGCGCTGTGTGTTTCATCAAACGATCAGCCAATCATTTTCCAATACCGCCGTATCTCCACGTTGTCCAAGCCTTAGTAGTATATCTTGGACTATACAGTTAATGAGTACTGATAAAGCCGGAAGAGCACAAGTTTTCATTTTGCAGTCCTTTAAGAGTGCGCTGTGTTTGTGCACATCGGTCCTTATTTTAGAAATAAAACACAAGGTGCACATCCAACCAGCGGAATCAAGTCACGAGCCGAGCAAAGTGCGCACGGCGTCGTGCTAGCAGTGTAAACACCAGCAAAACCAGACGAGTGAGGCCTACGGAGGGGGTTATTTTCAGAACCAAGTCCACGCGCGACTGAAGGCGAAGATTTGGGGGAAAAACAAAATTCGAGCAGAAATGAGGCGTCTCTTAATGACTGCGTTCATTGTATAACTTGTTACGGCAACAAGTGCGGCGGCGGCGGCGTATCTGCTCGGCAGCTGCACGCCGCGCGTCTCCCTGATGCGCCGCAAGTCGGTGTTTTTAAAAGCGTTTGCATCTGTGATATTCAAGACATACATCAGAGTGTTTAATCTTCTCAAATCGTTACTAAGTGTGTTTTGACAACTGCAATCATGATATTTTGAACGGCCAGGCTGTAAAATGTGTTTACGGGGTATAATATTGTAAATCAAAGTGAAGCGCAGAGTGACACAATCTATCAAAAAACTCTCGGAAAAGGCGGCGAAAAAAAGAAAAAAACACAACCCCGGATCCTCATTTGAATAAATCCCTGGTGATTTTGATGCGCTCGACGATATCGGGGGGCGGAGCTGTCGAGAAGAGATGGTCGTCTTCGCCGCACTCCAGTGATATGTAAATATGACAGGGCTTTAGAGAACAGAACAAATGTGACACCTTGATTAAAATGTTGGACGAGAACAAGGTAGCGATGACTGCGCTTCATATCTAATTAAAAGAGATCATTGTCTTCTGGCTGCTCTCTGGCAGTTCAATTTGCCTCGTTTTCACTCTGTTGATGAGCTGAGGGACGGCACTGCACATTTAAGCTGCTTATGTATAAATATATTTTAGGACGGAGCATCAAGTAACCCCTTCCCCCCGATAGCGATGAGGTGGCATATTTATGAGGGGGGCTTAGATGAATCTATAGGCTCTCCCATTAATCCCCGGAACATCGGTCACCAAGATAGCATGTTGGGCTAATGGGGGGTTCTGACTTGGAGTTCCGAGATGGAGAAATGGCTTTTCCTGGCAAGAAGATCCCCATCTATCTCCTCTACATGCAGCCTCAGAGTCCGATGGCGCCGAGGTGAAGTTGCTCATTAAAAGTGGGATTTGCTCTTTGGAGCTGCAGCAGCAGCAGAAGCAGAAGCAGGAGCAGGAGCAGGAGCAGGAGCAGGAGCAGACAATGGCCGTGGCCAGGAGTCAGCCATGTCAAGAATCCTTGAAGGATGCGCACACTGTGAGTTAATTATCCAACTCGCGCTCGTCAAAACAGAACAGGGACGGGGTCAGAAGGTGACGCACCGGCAGCGAGGGGCTCTCCTACTGGGTAATCTTAATGAAGGATGCACACGGCAGATTACAGAACCAGATCTGATGTGAAATATTCCACAACGCTGTGACATCCATCTCACGGAGGAGACACAAGAAACATCCACCATCACTGTTTTGTACGCTGGCGTTCATTCGTTGCTTCTCAGTCCTGCAGTAGGGGAGCCAGGGTTCATCCTGGACCAGTGGCAGGGCCACACATGGAGACGTACAATGTAGGGCGGGGCGCTAAATACGTCGACCGCGATCTACCAGTCGGTCGCAAAGGTAATACTGGTAGATTGCATGACACTGAAAAAAATAGACATCGTCCATTCCTTCACTTGACTGCTACACAGGCCAGCCGGTCAGATGACGTCTGATTTTTTTCTGACAGTGAGGTCACTGCACGTGCACAAACAACGGCGCAAAGTGCAGCAAAAGCAACAAGCTAGTCAGCAAGTTACCTCCAATTTTTAGCCCTTGTTTTTTTTTTCTCTTTAACTTAAGAGTGGGGGCGCCGGACCGAGCAAGGAAGCAAAACTTATCACTTTCATACGGAATGGGAGGAGGACTTTTTTTTTTCCACAATGACATTTTGGAAGTGCGTTTGCCTCATCTGCCGGTCTACCGTCGCACTTTCGTGGAAAATCCGACACGGACGTCCCGCCGAAAAGCGAAGTGAGAAAGAGAAAGGTGAAGGAGCTAACATCCCAGTTGTCCGGGCAGCAATGGCTTGTCACACAACAAAAGTGAAAGCCGCGACCGAAGCATCGTTTTGGGTGAGTCACGTCATCAATATTAAGTCTGGTCGTCAGCAGCTACTGTCCTGACGATGCATCCCTGGCTGATTCACTTCGGTACAAGTCATCACAGTGAACTTGGGTAATGATAAAAAATGTACATCGTTATTTTGTGTGGTTCAATATTGGCTCATGCGGTTATGCAAGGAACATCAACATGGTACATGTACAGAATGTTTTGCATTTTTGTTGCGGGTAGGTCATTTTATAAGTAGCTCACATGCTGAAAAGGTGTGAGCACCCCTGATGTCGGGTCTCCGGTGAACCTCCTGGACTGTGTGAGGAACCTGGAGAACCCTGAGGAACCCCACGCAGACACGGGGACAACATGGAGACTCCACGCAGCGTGGGAATCCAACCAACTCATATTATGAGTCAAACTAAACCAATGAGCTGACACGCTGCATTTGGAATAAATAGGAGCGAAGTCAACGCTGATGGACACACACACACACACACACACACACATACACACCAAAAAAAAAAAAAGGGAAACACTGTAATGATTGCAAAGTCTGTTAGAATTTGAATTTGGTAATGATGTGGATAATCAATAGATACATCCACGCGCATTATACAGAAAGCCACTTGAAAAATAGTGAAGTGGCATTAAAACACTCCATCCTACATCAATAGCAGAGATTTCTCCCTGCTCTTTTGTGCTTTGAATCAATACTTCCACACTGAAATAAACATCAAGCAAAGGCATCTACAGCATTTCTGAAAAGGGATTAGAACCATTACAGGAATCTTGGCTTTCAAAGGCGTGTTTACTGACGCCCTGCTCTAAGCCTACAAGGCCTCTGACGCACATTGATGTCCAACATTTCCCAGCCAAGGCCGCCTTGCAACAGGGTGAGGCCCCGCTTTCTCTCGGCTCCTTGTCGCGTGGAAAGGTCAGCCTGATTTCTCCGCCTCTCAGAAGGGAGACGGGGGGAAAAAAAGAGAGGATCCGAGAGACGTCGAAACGCGAACCAAATAAATAAGAGAGCCGAGACGAGCGGCGGGTTTAAGTGGCTTAACGGCAAATGAGGAGAGGAATCCGCTGAGGCGACAAGTTTCAATAATCGGGGGTAAAATAAAACAGCGCTTTGTAAAAATAATCAGATTTTTAATTGGCGACAAATGATCCCACGTCCCAGATCCCAGAGTGTTGTTTGTTAAAGCGCCGTGGGAGCCAATATACGACCTTCCAGACACGCTATCGGTATTTGCCATCGCGTTCTGCAGGATTTCCCGTCGCCCGTGATTACCGACTTGCATTTCGGGCACTTGTCGATCAATGGGAAGCCACGTGGCACCTTCCCACAGTCCAGACACGTGCGTGAGGTCTGCTGGACACCCGACGTGGTCGGGACCTGAGTGATGCCTCTGCGCGTGATGTGAAGCCCAGTTCGCCACCCCTTGTCCGATGACAGCCGGGATCGGCTCGAGTCCTCCCTGAGACCCCGACTGCAGGATAAGCCACGCTTATGAATGAGTGGATGAATGTTGCGGTGTATTTCGGCACCGTTGAGAACAAAATCGTGAAGTCCAGCAGTTTGTGCTGATGTGAAGAAAAGGAAGTTAAAACCGAAGGATGACAGACAGGCTGCGAGCGGCTCTTGAGACTCCAGATAAGAACCGGCCCGGTACCGGATCAGATCTAACAGGAGCACCAAGAGAAGAGCTGGAAATTAAATTTTGCTCACTGCTGATATGCAAGTCTCTAAAAACCGAGCGCGCCAAGTGAAGGGTGTGAGAGAGAGTGTTACAAGTTGCGAGAGAAACAGAAAGCGAGATAATGAGATTAAGAAGGAAATTACAAGGAGCAACAAGGGCACGAGCAAGGTATTGGGAAATTGAGATACTGTATTATGGAGGCAGCGGGGACGATGATGAAGAAGCGAGCAGCAAGAGGAATGAAAATTAAGGGGGGGGGGCGACCGGCGCAAAATGTGAGTGATGAAAGAAACGTCTGGAAGTGGGGCGGATGGACAAGGGGCTCCGCGCTGATGGAATCAGCCAGGAAACAACAATACAAGTGAGTGAATAAGAAAAAGCAATTTCATTGGATGAGGATTCTAATCCAGAGATTTCGTTATCACGCATCGCCGAGAGAGGGCGGTGGTTCTGGCCACGGCGCCGCCCACCACCGCCTCCCGGAACCGTACTGGTCGCAGCGCGAGCCCCTGCACAATCTGCACGCGGCGGAAACGTGCGTGCGCGCACGCATGGGCCCAAACGGCTGGGCGTATGCCGGCCTCCATCGGTGCCAGCTGGAAGGACTTCAAGTCAAGAGAAACACACACCGATCGCAAATAGACGGGCTCGCCGGCCCAGTTTGGCGGAGGCAACCTGTCGGTCGGTTTTTATTTTTAAAGTACCTGCGTGTTGGGATGCGGCCCTTGTGAAGTAAAAAGCGTCAAAATTGCTGATCTTGATATCAATTACCATGGCAACGAGCAAAGCGCTCATGACGCCCCTCCAGGAGGAGCGGCTGCCAGCTATAGCTTCTAATCCTGATCCGAGTTCTAACGCGGCCGCGTATTTATACGACGGACATCTGAGACAAACTCATCACCAGACGAAGCGAGGAGCATTCTGTCCATCCCGGCAGAGCTGAAGCAGTGAAACAACAGAGAAATACTTTATTTCAAAAATATAAATATATATAGATTGAAATTACACCCCGTCCGCAGATGGCCCGCCGTAATGAGCAATTAGCGTAAATTGGGAGAAAGACAAACGATTCGGAAAACCTGGAATTAATCCTTTCATTTACGCTTCCGTCGACCCTATTCTTGTGTTGTAACACTGACACACTGAATCCCCCGCCGTCCGTGATGAATGGATGACGTGTTTGCGCAGGAGCGGGTTTGGTGTGAAATAAAGCGGGAAGAATAAATCTTTGAGGTAAAATGAAATGCGCATTTCACCATCTGCTTTCGTCGGAAATGGGGTGGCTTTAATGGATTGCGGAAGACGGCAATAATACGGCAGCTCACAAGTGTATAATCTAAAAATCAAGCGACAGATTTAGGAATGATTAGGCTCCTCCGACGTAATGGGCCGAAAGGAGCGCGAGCAGACGCCGTCCAATTTCCTGAGAATTGGAAAAAAAAACGGTTAGGACTCAATCTTTTGATGTGTAAAAGTGGCGGCTGAAACCTTGGCCGGGGGTCGCCGGGGTCTTACGGGTCCGAGGCCGGCGTGACGGGAAGCGAAAGGAACAATAATAACCGTTTTGAATTGTTACGAGTGAGAGCGTGAGCGCGCGCCATTATCAACTTGTGCGACATCCTTTAAACGGATTAAATCTGCCGTGTTTACATGAATTCTGCCGACGCACGAAAACTAGCGTTACATTAAGGAAATGAAAACTGTATAAATGTCGATCCTCGAGCGGCACGGTAGATGGAAGTGAGAAATATATGCTCAAATTACCGTGCAATCACCATCGCATGGCATTTTCTGCTGATAACTGACCTGCAGCACCGTCTGGATCTTGGCAGAGACGTCGGCCTGCTCGTAGAGCTTGATGCCCTCCTCCTGGGCCGCGCCGGGACGCTGCACGGCGATGCGCTGCAGATGGGCGAGCACCACGCTGTGGGCCTGCGCCACCGCCTTGAACTTGTCAAACAGCAGCTCCAGAAGTTCCAGCAGCAGACTGAAGAGGGAGCCAGAGAGCACAGAAAGAGAGAGAGACGTCAGCTCTGGCGGGAGGCAAGAAATGGACAGAAGGGAGACGTGTGAGCCCCCTTTTCACGGTTTGGCTGAAACACAAAGATAGTTATGAAGCTCGTAATTGAGAGCGAGCGGGGCCGGGGCCGATTTACACGCCCGACGTGAAACTTCATCAAGGATTTAGATAAAGAGCCCGAGGAAAACAACAACAAACAAGACAAAGAAACAAAGAAGAGACAAAAACATGCATCCTGAGGCGTCAGAGGACGCAGGGGCCCACCCAGGGATTTCATATCTGCTTATGTATTCCAGAGAAAGTCAAGGTGCGAGAGCAACTGTGTCAAGCACATCAATTAGCAATTATTTTCTCTTACTCTGTTTTCCCTCATTTCCCGAAGGATGCGGAAAGTCTTTCCATCCAAACGGCTTTTGGCACATAAAAGAGGCAGCTCTGCGCGGCGCTGGAGGTTTCCGCTTTATCTCCAGCTTTTTTGGAGGTCTTTGTTGTTTACAAAAGAATCTTTTAAGTGAACACGACTTTCGCACAATCGCTCCGTCAGCATCGGCGCAGAAATGGAAGAAATAAAAAAAAAATAAAGCTGATGGCCTCTGACTGCAGCTGGAATCACAACCACAGGTTCCTGTTGAATATCAATTAATTTCAGCAAAATAAAAAAAGTATGAACAGCCTTATTGAGAGGGGGAGGGGGGGTAATGAGAGGAATTTACATCCGCTGGAAATTGCATGAATAACAATTCCAATTTCACACTCCTGTCGGGTAAATCCCCGTAGTTTCCGTTCGCTTTGCACAAATCTCACAGCGACACAAGCGCGGCCTCCAACTGGAAGGACCGCCGGAGAAAGAAGAAAAAAAAAAACGTGTGACCCGCATCACCTGGACAGGAATGAACAGCGACTTCTATTAGCTCTAAATTGCTCCGGCTGAAGACGAGAGCGCCGGCAAAACCAAAACTGACCTTCCACTTGATCTGAGTGCTACACTCTCCATCTGACACTCACGGCGGCCTCGAATGCACAAATACTGCCGTACGGACTTTGGCCGTAGCCGCTTTTTGCACAAGGACACGGCTTTCACAACTAAAGAGGGACCACATTATGCGAGGCTCCATGAGTGCCCAGGGCTCCTATGCAAGTGACTATCCACTTTATTCCACTGAAAATATGACAGTCATTAGAAATGGTGTCAGTGATTACTGATACTTGTACACTCTCACATATTGATTTTATTGAGCGCACTGGTAAAATGCAAATTTCTCCTCAGCTGCAAGCATGCCGCATGGGATGTTTGTTTATCGCTGAAATCGGGTGGCTGGGTTTCTAACACATCTTGTAAAAAAAAAAAAAAAATGATCATAAAAAAAACATCAGCGGGCAAAAGTAATGTCTCCACTGTGACCCAAACCCGGGTTCCAGCGGTCCATCTCAGGATTGAACAGGCTCTTCCATCCTCATTTTCCTTCCCATTTTACAACAATTTTCAAAGTATATTTGTGTGTGTGTGTGTGTGTGTGTGTGTGTGTGTGCGTAAGTCAATTCTACAGAAGTCGTGCCTCTGCCGGCGCGAATTGAAAACATGTTTTGAGGCTGCATGAAAAATAAGCCATTCCTGATGTGTAATCGAAAGCAGCTGACATTGAATTGAATTAATTACAAGTCGATACGAATTACCCCCCCCCCCCCCCCCGCCCCGATATAAATGTCGGCAGAAAAAAAAGAAAGTAAAGGACACGTTTCGGGAGGTAGCCAAGACTTCCTTAGAAAGTAAAAGAATGATGTAGAGGAAAGATGAATGTTTCACTAGAGGGCATTTTGGTTGGCTGTCTGTCAGTACGCTGGCAGTAGCGGCAAGTAAATGTTATTAATGGAGAGGAGAGCGGGCACAAATCACGATGAGCTATAACTCAGTGCATGGAGGATGTTCATGAGCTGTACCAAGAAGCGAGGGAGGGGACGCCCCCCCTCTTTTCACTTATGTATAGAGATGAAGGGCTGACAAGAGAAAAGATGTACGGCGGGAAGCTTCTTCAGACGCGGCCAAAGACAATTACTCATCATCACGTATGCTCTGCAAACATGCAGTCGGAGAGACACAATTCACAGCGTTGACCTTGTCACCCTCTCCTGTTACCATCTCAAAGCGCAATCTCTCCCCCCTCTCCTTCCAGGACACACACCCACACACACACACACACACACACACACAGATAGACGGACAGACAGACAGCTCTCAGTCCTCCTCATTATCTCCTGGTGGTGGTCACCCTGATCTATATTGTGTGTGTGTGGGTGTGTGTGTGTGTGTGTGTGTGTGTGCTCGGGGGCCTGGGCTCACATTTCCCCTCCGGATCGAAGCGGACACAGGCTGCACTCTCAAGATGTTGATGCAAACTGTGCTTAAAGTGGTGGATGAACACGCGAGTGGACACGTGAAACTAACTCTTCTATTTTCTTTGTGAGCTTCATTATCGTGTCTTGACAAATTGACGGCTTCTTGGCGGGTATACCGGCTTCCGCGAGTGTGACGTATATTTTGAGCGTCGAAAAATAATAAATATCATTTTATTTTAACATTTCAAGACCGCAACAATCTTCCAATTGAGAACTAAAATTAAAAAAAAGGAACAAACACGAATAATATACATCAATTAAATGCTTACAATTTATTTTCCCAAGCCACTCGGAGCCACAGGTTGCCGACCCCTGACCGACGCCAATTTAGCATTAGCTGCGGAGTTACTCGGTTAATCGCTTTAAATAGAAGAAGTTTCCCAGAAACCCTCACGCACAACGGCTCTGTGTGAATGTCAGCGAGCGCTGCGAGGGTTTGGCGCCGCTCGTTACCTGACTGCAAGCAGAACGAACCCTTTCACCAATTTCAGAATGACGCCGAGCGTTCGGCGCAGACGTCGGTGATCAAGGATGCTGCAAAGTTCTAAAACGCCGCCCGCCAGTCTGCCGGAGCGATAAAATATATTGTGCAATAACAAGACCATTGTTCCCCCCCACAAGTGGTACATTGGATGGGGTTTCCATGGCAACAAGCCTTGAGTTTAAATTGAAGTGAACATAGGCTGAAATAGGTGCTCGCGCACCCAAATAGAAACAAAACCGCACACATTAAGTCTTCGCACAAATGAAATTCCGCGCTCGGCGACACGGGCGCGTACGCACACGCGAGCTTAGGATCTGCGCGAGGAGTAGAACTGCAACGAGCTACACGGCGGGCCGTTACTCTGAGGTCAGATGAGATTTAACAGGCAACGGGAGAGGGAAGGCAGACGAGGCCAGAGAGAACATCCCTGACAGAAAACAAGACGTTGCTCTTAAATGGTTCGGGATCAGTGGACTGAGACCTGTGCTTCCCAGTCTGCTCGCTGTAGGAGTGTGTCTGCAGGAGCTGACGTGACTGCTTTTAAAATGTACCAGTCCTGGAAGGCAGGTGTGAAATTGTGTGTGTGTGTGTGTGTGTGTATACGGGGTGTTTAACCATGACGTGGAGCAGCGGCTGCTGGGTGTGACCGCAGCTTGAGGTTTTTCCCACGTTTCAGACCTGATTGACTGTCTGACTACGAACGCCCTGGGACAGCGTCCACTGTCAGCCTTACCTTTTCATTTCCATGCAGCGCGTGGCACGCCCACGCCCACGCCCACGCCCACGCCCACGCCCACGCCCACCAACGAATCGCCACGCAGAGTTGGTATGAACAAATAAAGTGAAAGCATACTAAATTCTCGCAGAGTGGCCGGCTTGAGATTTGGGTATCTGAAGGACTGATTCTAAAACAAAAAAATGTAAAAAGTGACATTAATTAAACTCCTTTGCATATAATCAATAAATGGAAGCTTTGGTGAGGTCTTTTGCTGCCACATTCCTCTGCCGGTACTCATTCGTGCACTATTACTGCTTGGTGCTTCCGATCACGCCCATGTAATCATTTCATGGAGACAGCCTTCATCTTCATCTCATTCCCTCGTTATCTACAACTTATTTCCATTCTGCAGTTTTCCCGATCGTCCGGACCATTTTCAACGATCCCGTCCACTTAACGAACTATGCGATGTTCTCCTGCTCTCCGCACCTTGGCCGGCTCTCCTGAGCCAGAGTCTCCCCCCTCTGGTAGGCGTGGTCCGCTATCTGCGTGGTGGACCTCTTGATGATCTGCTTCAGCTCCGGTTCCAGACGCTCCATTATGGCTTTGATGGCCTCCGGGACCTTCTTGAGCTTGGTGAGAGCCTGACAAAGCGAATAAATAAAGAAAGATTGCCGCGTCGGGTAGCATTTAGGAGCACTAATGGATTAGCAATTAGCAGTCTGCAAAGTCCGCCCGTGCACACACCTTGATTAAAATGCCCATGAACTCGGGGCTGTTCTCCTCCGGGTCCACCTCGGTGAGGTCCGACTGGTTGAATTCACGCACATCTTGCTGCAGCTCTCTCACTAGACGGGAAACACACACACACACACACACACACACACACACACACACACACACGGAAGAACACATGTTGTCAGTGTATGCAGAACATTTCCAGGCGCTTAGATCTGATAAGTTCACTAATGTGTCAAAAAACAACGCAGACTTTTCGGACTCCCTGGAATCTTCTCTTGGACACGGGAATACTAAATGTTATTTACATTGTCGAGTTTGATTTTTTTTTTTTTTTTTTTAACCATTGCGGTTTTAAGAAGGTATTTTATGGTTTGTGGTCAACATCTGAAATCAATAACGTGCTACTGTTTCTATGGATTAGATACCACAACCACTTAGTGCACCAATCGCGTGTCTGATGTGTGTGCCGCCGATTCGGAAACATTGCCAACCCTAATAATGAATATGAAAAATAAATTACAATGTTTGTTCTCTTCTTCTATACAATACGACTGTCTCCAAAGTGCACGCACCTGCAACCTCTTACTTTTTTTTTTCATTTTTCCGCTCTTCATGTTCTCTCAATCTGACACAACAACATTAGGAGCCAAATTGAGAGTGGCTGCATCGAGTGATTTGCTAATTTTCATTAGATTGGGCCCCCCGGTTCCTAATCAAAGCATGTTAACAGAGTTAATGTTCATGGCAAGTTAATGGACTTTGGGTGCATTTTCTCTATTTCACATTGGAACTGTAGCTTCTGTAATAATTATGACAATTACAAGCTAAAAATGAGGCGCTCTAATGCTATTACCAGAGTGGCAAGCTGGGCTATTGATGGAAGGAGGACGGTGTGTCGTGACCACAGTTGTTAGCATAGAGGTGTGTGGGCACTTAACGCCTTGCGGTAGCTAATGGCTACTGTTCGCTTTGCATAATGTGGGGAAATGTGTGGTTTTGGTTTAACTTTCCCGCCCCGGGTGGGTAGATTGAATTGATATTCATGGTTTGCATTTTTCAGCCTTTTATTGGAGACGGTTGGGCTGAATTTTGAGATTAGACCCCTGAGTGTGGCGAGTTGTTATCACGGGGGGAAGGAGATGCAGACCGCGCAGCTGCTCGCAACCTCATTTAGAGTTCTAATTCTTTGTTGTGACTGTAATTAACTTCAGCAGGCAAGCCCATATCTGCATTTATAAAAAATGCAGAGGTCGATGCCGATCTTTATTTCATGTGTCCTTCTCGGTCTGCAGCACAGCTCTTAGCATTTTGGATGAACGCCGTTTGCCACATCTTTTCCTGGACGTTTTCAGCAACAAACTCGACGGCATGGCAGACACCGTGTACCTGTTGTGTACCACAATCAGCAGCAAATGACAAGAACATCAAATACAGCGGCAAAGTAGCAGCCAATTTGCGAGGACAAAGAATGAGCATCTAGTGCACACTTTTCTGGGGACGGCAGTGGCTGCCGCGTCCACCAATCTCTTAAGTCGAGCCATTGGAAAAAGGCAGTGGAGTCACTTGTGACGGCGCAGAGATCATTGAGAGACGGAGACGCAGGAAGTCATGCAGTCCAAAACCACGCATTGGGTATTTGGAGGCCTCCAGCCCGTCCCGTCCCGCCCCGTCCCGTCCCGCAGAACAGTAGGACTACGCGAGGTGAATACGAGACGTCATCTCTTGATCGCAAGTTCTAACTCTTGTGTGCTACTACCGGTCAGTTTAACCTTTGATTGCACATCATGAAATAATGGTATATATGGTATGGGGATATGAATCCGAAGAGGAACACGTTAACGGTGCCTCTAAATAGTTAAGCTTTGGGAAAAGTATAAATCCATGTCTGAGCAGCACTTCCATTAGAAGCCGGCGCCTGTAAAATATTCACCAAAGAGCTCTCCGAGTTGAAAAGGTTAGTCTGACGCTTTGATGTGCATTAGCTAATTTGCATGTATGCCTATTTGAGATCACGGCACGCGCGTGCACGCTGACGCGTCGAGCCGCCCGAACAAAGCAGGTGGGTTCAACATACATGTAGAACAAGTGAGATCAGGTAACGGCGAAATGAACCGCGGCGGCTCAATCTGACAGCCGGCGGATATAAGGCCGGGTAAAGGTTAGCGCCCGCGGGGAGAGCTAGCTTATCCAGAGACAGTCAGACACTAACAATGGTAATCTTCTAGTACCGCAACAAGGAGAAAAAAAAAAAAGAAAAAGAAAAAAGAACAAATGCTGAATGATATATATATATAACAATATTTGCTCAGTATCCACGGGGCTGAAAATGAAACAATGACTTGCTAAGTTAAAAAGCAAACAGTGAGAGGTGAAAAATAAAAAAACACCCGCCTTAATATAAGAACTCAGGGGAGGGGAGGGGGGGGGTAGAAAGAAAAAAAAATAATACAGAAGAGCACCAACACCAAGTTATTGAAGGATTTAGTTTTTTCATTATCTTCTTGTTTGCGCTCCTCTGTGCTCTGCCTGAAAGGAAAGGAGGAAAGTAGCCCGTTACGCCCTAACAACCAACAGAGGCTTGATGCATTCCCCAATACTGTTAGTGGCTCCATTATCAGCACATGTTAAAACACTGGTTACCAGTTGGAGAGTAATGATGCCGCTCCCCTGCTGGGATGGCGGCGCGGCAGGGAGACTAATGGTACACATACAGACGACAAGATGATTATTATGTTAGCGAGGGAAGTGTGTATTATGATCAGAGTTGAAGATGTTATGACATACAGCACACTGCAAGGAGTGTGTGTGTGTGTGTGCGCGTGTGTGTACGTGTGCATGCGTGCCTGTGTGTGTGTGTGCGTGCACTGGTGATTTTCTCCTTTGTAGAAGACTTTGGATCAGCAGTTCCTTTGGGCATCCGCTCACACAATGTATGTGTGCATGCGTGAAAGGGTTGAGAATGCACATCCCTAATCACATGCAAATGGATGAAAGCCAGAGTGAAGCTAATGACTTCATTATCACTGAGAATATCAGCACAGGGAAAATAAAATTGCAAACGGTGACTTGCATTCTTTGTTGTCCAAAGAGACCGAGAGGCCACTGGTTGTGTTTGTCGCCGTATTGCAACGGAGGTCTGCGACCTTAAGGGCGAGCGGACACGACGACTTTTGTATTTTCCATCAACACATTTCAATTTCCCATGTATTCACTTTCCCCTTGCTATTATCTCAGATCAGAGTCTTTGCGAAAAGCCGGCGCCTTTGTTTTTCCACCCGTATTCCCGTTGGAAGTGACGTGTAAAGGCCGTACCGCTGTTGGATCCTGGCGTGCTGAACTGTGATGAATCCAGCAGCTTGCGCGGCGTGGACAGGCTACTGACGTCCAGCCCGGGCATTGGAGACGTGTCCTTAGCGACGGTGCTGTGAAGACGGAACAAGTCGTTTTGTCAATAAACGCCGTGATTTCTCTCCGGGATGAAACAACACACGGCGCTCGGACCAACTCAGATTCCAGACGACGCCGTTGCGGTGACATACAAAAGTTTCATATGCACCTGCCTGCCCTTGTGTAACAAAATCAATCTGTTTTTTAAACAAAAAGCCTCACATCTTCGGGTGGACTCGGCGCTGCTTTCCAATGAGCCATTTATCAAGCCGTAAGCCGGAGGTGGAAGCAATCCCGGCCCTTTAAGTTGGGCGGTATAAACACAGTATGCCTGCTAAGTGAGTGGGGTGTATGGAGGCTGGCTTGTTGTTCCAAGCAACCGAATACCGGGAGGCCAGGACCTGTCACCGGCTGACCCTCAGTAATAAATCACTATACCTCACTAAACCGTAGCCACCATAATTACTGCGCCCCGTACACACACACACACACACGTAACCGTGCAAACAACACTTAGCCTGAACGGCTTAGACACAACACAAAAGCGTCAACAGCTATGGGCTCTAAGCCACCGAGCCACATTAATCCAGTAATTTCCACGGCGGCATCATGAAACAGGAAACTAGCCCTTTAGTCACGGAGGCATGACTGCGACGGCCCGGAACGCCTCCTTTATCATCCCAAGCATCGCCGGCGTCACACAGCAGTCGCGGATCCTAAATTCCGCCATTTTTCTTCCGTCGCATTCTCACAAGCGGCATCTGGAGTAGCCGTGCACGTTTGAGAGAAAAACAACAATGTATGCGCATACATTGGCGGGGTATATTTTGACCAATTTGACAGTCATTTTTAATTTTGCTATTCAGGACCACTGACTCTCGGGAACGCCGGGCACGATCCAGATGGTGCGGTTGGAGCCTTGCATGGTAACTCTGCCCCCATCAGAGTGTGTGTGTGTGTGTGTGTGTGTGTGTGTGTGTGTGTGAATGGGTTAAGGTGATCGAGTGTTAAGCGCTTCTGAGCTGCAAGGTGATGAGAGCGCCATATAAGTGGAGGCCATTTATATGGTATGCACTAAAATGGTGAGAGCAGGCACTGAACCAATGGTGTGGATATACTGAATTAAACTGTGTGGTATTTTATGCTAATATACGATATCGTATATCAGACAAACCTGAGGACGACATTTTGCTCGAAGGAGTATGGACGGAGCCAAATCAAAATCATTTTTAATCTCCTACTTACAGCAACCTATCTGCTACCATCAAATATTAAATAATGTTTCGGGTGCGGCTTTATAGGATTTAAAGCTTCATTTTTGCTTCCCAGATAAAATAACCATGGCCTTATATTGCAAAAAGGGAGGGTCATCGATTAAAGACTTGCACTTGTCTCTGCAGAACCCAAAAGCGTAGGTTTTTTTTTTTCTTTTTTTTTCTGCATCTAACATCGCTCAACAGAAGAAAATACAACACGTATCCAGTTTCCAAACAACCTATCAATGCTTTCTTCCAAAGTCTGTATGATTAGTTTACTGCTGTTTTCTGTCTTTACAGTCATTTCCATTTTATTTTCGCAGAACTTCCTTCTGAACTTGTGCTGGTGCAAAGACACCGCAGCAAAGCAACAAGTAACACGGTGTAATTGTTTTTGCCGGTAATTGGCTTGGTATTCATACAGTAAATAATTGGCTCGTCGGACTCCCGGCAACAGGAGAACTTATAATGAAGACACAATGATGCAGTCTCAACTTTTCAAAGAAGGACGAACTTCTCGGGAAGCGTGTCCGACTACGACCGTACGTAATAAGCAGAGGGAAAGGGACTGGACAACTCGGCGCAGCAAACAGGCAGAGAGATTCACTTTTTAAACCGTATACTGCTGTCTAATGTAAGCGGTTTTCGTTTAATTAATCCCCACACGTAGCCCTTGGAAATACTACACCAAGTTTAAGTTGAATATCTTGTTGTGAAAATTCCCCGGCCCCCGTAGACTTTACTTCACGATAAGCGCGGCGTTTGTCGAGAATGCAGATTGGCCGTCCACGTACCCTTGAGGCCGCGTCGCGTTTTTGTCCTTGTTTTTGTGTCCCAGGCGACTGGTGGACTTGATGTAGAGATGTCGATGCAGCTCGTCGATGAGCACCAGGTGGATGTTGAGCTTCTTGCTGTGGAGCTCCAAGCGCAGATCGCCGAGCCCCTCCACCTGCAGCAGGGGACCTTCCAGAGACTCCACGGCCGACACCTGCATAGAACGAAACGCCGGGTAATCACACGTCCTGACTTAAGTTTAATCCTGTCTGCCGGGACCAATTTGAACAGTTTTCACCGTGCTTTACCTTAAAAAAGTTTCTCTTTGGCATCTGTGCGCTTTTTCAGGCAAAACAATAAAAAAAGAATGCCGTTCAGAAGGTCAGCACATGACTCACGGTTTATTCTGAGGCTGACCTATACGTGCGCTAAGAAAAAAACAAAACACAACAAAACACACACCCCAGATTTTTCCTATTCAACACTGCTTTTGCACAGGTACCCCTGCAAGCCAAGAATATGATGCTTCTCGAATTGAAAGGGGCCTTGCGGTTTTTGTATAAGCCTATTAAATGGACAAATGAATGGGAAGACATGAAGGAAGAAAACACCCTCCCTGTCAGAGGTAATCAAGCCCATCGAAAACACACTCCCTGCAGCTGGACGCAGATAATATAAGCCTATATCGCCAAACAGTTTTTCCCCCGGACTCCCTTGGGTTAGGCGGCACGTACGACTGTTCACATAACTTTTTGACATCAGCCCGCCGTCGGGAAAGTAGCACAGAAAATAAGTTTGTGTGCATATCTTCCCCTGTATTTATCATTATTCATCCATATTCTCCCATTCTCCCTCCATCTCTCCTGCCTGCCTCATTACCTGGGACAGCGACAGCCCGGCTGCACTTATTGAATGTCCATAACCATGAATAAAACGTGCCACTCTGCATGCATGCGCGCTACCATCTGCATGTGTCCGAGGGCTCTAATGACCAGAAGACAGTGAGAACTATTTGCGTGGCCAGAGCTATCCAGAAGGATGGGGAAGGGGAAAGGAAAGGGAGAGGGAGAGAGGATCAGGCGTGGGCCGTGGGTCAAGTGTGTGTTGATGGAAATGAGAGCAGCATTAATATGATTAGCTAACGCTCTGCATGGTAAGGGCTGTTTTGTTTTTCTTTAGTGGAATTATACAAATAGAAATGCAAGGTTTTTGCCGTTCTGTGTGTGTGTGTGTGTGTGTGTGTGTGTACACAACCCATAAGATGTGTCTGTATATGATTAAGTGAGTGATTGAATGCCTGTCAATCATATATTTCTGTGTGACGCGGGGGCAGAGGAACACTGGACAGTCAGTGTAATTAGACATATAAAGCCTTGGAAAGGAAACAAGGGAAGAGAAGAGAAAGAGAGGAAAGGAGAGAAGAGAAGAGAAGAGAAGAGAAGGAGAGGAGAGAAGAGAAGGAAAGGAGAGGAGAGAGTGTCTCAAGCCAAACAGTCTCGTTTTTAACCAACCCCATGGGTCTTGGGACTGTCATTCAATAGCAGACAGAGAACATCGTCTGAATTCTAATTGTCAACCCTTAGAGATGAGCCTCACACACACACACACACAGACAAACACACACAGACAAACACACACACACACACACACACACACACACACACACACACACACACACACACACACACACACACACACACACACACACACACACACACACACACACACACACACAAAGAGGTATTGAATAGAAGGCAAGCAAGTTTAGCTCTCAACTGTTGTTCACAAGGAGGAACCTAAGAGAAAAGACAGGGATGTAAATGTGGCAAATACTGGAAACGTGTTTCCTTGTACGATGAAATTCTTACTTTGCCGTCCACAGGTTAGGAAGTGAAAAAAAACATTAAATGATAAGCATATTATTGCAATGGGATGTAAACAGTGCAGAGAAAGGTAAACCGTATAACCAAGATACGCAGGTTTAAGACGAAGTGCAGTTGTGTTCATGGGAGGGAGGGCTGAAAAAGTGCAGAGCGCCACGTTAAAAGTGGTGTGCAAACTCACAAAGATGATTTACTTATGTTATCATACTGTATCCGGGCCGCCACTGGGGCTCCTCACCTTGAAATGAGTCATCTTATACTGTGACCAGATATCAGACGTCCACAGATCCGCCCCGTATCAACATATAAACATGTGCTGAAATGCAAAGCCAGTGTGGAGCCACAGCACCACAACACATGTCTCTGTATCGCTATCGCTACAAAACCAGTAAACAAAAGTTCAACACTACAAGCCCATGACAATTGTGAAAGGATCACTATTAAGCGTCATCACGATCACGTTAAGCACATTTGACCATTCCAAAGAAAGTACGGCGCCGTTCCTCTGACATTGAACTGCGGCCTCCCTTTCAAAACACGCCAAAGCGACTGAGCGCCACTTGAATCAAGTCGCTTTTGTTTATTTTTTTCCCGACCTCGCAAAGGGGATTTTTCACGGCTCTTTGGGCACACCACCATCCCTCTTCTTCGCCTCCTCCTGAGATAACCCCATTCTTACTAATAATTATTCCCAATGTTTAAAGGAAGATGTGTGGGAGTGACGGGAGAACAGAGAGAGAGAGAGAGAGGAGCAGGAATAAAAAGGAAAAGAGAGAGATCAGAGTCTGGCCGTTTGGTCCTCATTGCCACACTGCTGCTCCCCTGCTGAGCAAACGGCAAAACACACATTAAAAGAACAAGATTGCATGCGCGCACAGACACACACCTGCTGCAACCCCCCATCGTACTTGATGGTGTCTGCTTGAAGTTAAAGGGTTACATCTACAGGACTGTTTGGGGCTAAAAGTTCATTTCTTTAAAGCTGAGAGGTGCAAAATAATTCAAAACGGTAAGGCTCTGTAAACACTGACGGTGTTTGTTTAGTGAGTGCGCCATAAGTCGCAAAGCAGCACATCAGTGAGGCCAAAAATACATTTATCAACACAGACACCCCCCCCCACTCCCCAAAAAAACGAATCACAAACAAGGCATTTTCCAATTTTTAGAACCCTGCTGTTTACAACCCAAAACTCAGATACGGCTCTTGCTAAGAGAACATACCAGACATGGGCATTAATGTCCAAGACATGAGATCTGCTTTGAGAAATATGAAAATGAGTGAGGGGCAACAATTAGCTTTCTTGTCACGTCTCACCTCCTGCGGGCAAGTGTGGAGTAAGCGAGGACCTGCGGTGCTGCGCCGAATGCATCAGAGCGCCAGGCTTCTTTCGAGACCTCACATCCAGACTCACGTCTGAACACACGCATTATCAATTAAATTAATACCAGGAATTAGTTTGCGAGACATGACCCGACCGCTGGCGAGAGATCAGAAAGGAATTTCCTGAAACTCTGCAAAAGTTCTCCTGACGAGGAGCAGAATGAAATGGCATATTTTGGAGGTCATTCTTATATTTCTTTTTTTTAAACCGGTTTCAATCAAAGTGAAATTCATCTACATCCCACTAATTGAGCTCTGAACTTGTAAGCGTTATGTATCCGGACAACGTTTTTTGAAACCAAAGCAAGAATTGAAAGAAATTGCACTGAAATATTGTTGCGTACAATTCTCCATGTTGCCCAGCTGGAGCAAATTCGCCGTTTGCACCGCATTTCTGGTGTATTGTAGGTTTGCTAAATACTCACCAGCATGTCTGTAGCGTGAAGGTAGTGCTTGCTCGCCATGTAGGCCTCCAGCCGCTGAGGCACCTGCTTGATGCCTTCGATCTCGTCCAGGAGCTGGAGGACGTGCTTGTGTTCGATGCCTTCGATCCACAGCTTCCGCAGCTCGTCCCTTTTGCAGTGGAGCAGCATCTTACAGGACAGCAGGTTCTCCTTCACCTGCAGCAGAATAGGGAAGTTACACAATGCGGTATAGACAAACTAAATTGGAGGGTGAGGTTTTAAAAAAAAAAGAAAAAAACTTAGGTAAGGGACTTTATGAAATGATCTATACTTTTATTCTAATGGTGTCATTTTCAATGTTCAATAGTTAACAGTTAACAGTTAAGACAATTTCTATTTCAGTGTATTTCTTATTCTCCCTCCTTCCTACTATAATCTATTACTGTTATGTTTTTACTTGAAACTCTGGCACAACAATTTCCTTCGGGATAAATAAAGTTGTTCTCATTTCTCATTTCATTTCATCAATACGTTCCTTCGTTTTCTTTTGATCTTGAGCAAAAAACAAATCTACAATTACGCTGATGATGTCTCAAATTCCAGACCAAGAAAAATAGCTGGGTTTGCAGTACAAACAATAATCTCTTCATTTCCACTCGCTGTGACATCATCAGAGTTTTAGGGGAACAGGCCCCGTGTTATTCATAACACTCTGATTTGCTACTCCATATGTCTCATGTCATATTCATACTGGTTGCCAGACGGCTCAGGCCTCCATTGAACTCCAGCAATGAGAGGTGAACACTTCACTCCGGTGATAACTGGGATTAATGTCTTAAGAATAAGTAAACACGTGGTCTGAAATCCATCCAAAAAATAGGTTTCGCAGCCGTCCATGTCCATCCAGGCAGGCGTCATCTTTGTGTACCTGTTTGATCTTGTTGCGAGAGCTGGTGATGCGCTCGGTGATGCTCTGATACGTCCTGATGGCGGTGGTGAGTTCGGCGTAATGCTGAACAATGAGCTCATCCAGGTCTCTGTCGCACTTCTCGAAGGCGTCCTCCAGGCGGCCCTTCTCCGTCTCTCTGTCCTGCACATCGTCACTGCTGGACAGAGTCCTTCGTCGAAAAAGAGGGGGAGAGGAAGAACGGTTGAGTATTACAGTATTACATCTATATATGTTATCCAAGTAAAGTAAAAGCAACATTTTTTCATACAAAGACTTTGGCAATGGGACAAAAGCCTATGAGTATAAGTATAATATCAATATCAAAATTGTGAACATGTTTCATTTGCTTTCATGAAATGCAGAGCCTCAGAAAGGCATTGACAACATGGTAACTTCAGCAACACAAATATATACCTCCTGTATCATTCCCCTAGTCATCAAATGACAACATCGCTATTCATCGATCAATAGATACCTTGATAGCCAATAACTTAACAGCTGTGCTTTGCTTTCACTTTTTGTTTGGCTTTCCGAATACATCGGTTTAAATTTAGTATCTTAAGATCTTAAGAGCTGATTCTTGTTAGCTAGTTTTCTCTAGCTTCACAATGTCATTTCACAAAACTGGAAACCTAAATGATATAATGTGCTACAATCTAGTTAAATTATGAAATGTGACTATTTCTCTTTTCAAGTAGCACATAGAAATAGTGCCAGTTCTGTATGAAGGAAATTATTTAACCATAGAAACTGTACATAAAACTTTTTTTGAAACAGCCAGGGATACTGAATGCCAACGTGGTTATTTTTTTTCCAAAACCCCATACGTTTGTATCCCATAGTGCCAGCATTGTTGCATCAATCTCGTGTTTTTGACTGCGGTAGTAAATCATTTGATTTTCAAGCACAGCTCCTGCTTGACAGACAAAAGCAAACTACAAGGGTGTGCCAACGTGAGCAGGGCAGCATATCTTGGGCTAAACTCCGCTGTCAGTTGGATCTTTGATTTAGCTTTTATAAAGTCGCAGCAGGAAACAAACTCGTCCCGGATGTTTTCAGAATGATAGGGAAATCGTTAAAAATAGGATTTCTTTGTTGACTTTCATCCACAGTTCTAGTTTACAACCATTCTATTATTTAAATTTAGCTTGTAAAGTACATATTTTCAACTTTACTGTTGTGAACCTTCACATGATAGGGTGTACCTAAACCACTCACAAGGTCAGGTTCAGGTCAAACTGTTTAGCTTCTCGCTCGACCCTCACATAGGACATGAAACAGCTTAAGGCTCCGGGTTCATTCAAAAGTTCATGCAAAATGAACTTTTTTCAACATTTTATCCATAGTAAGAGACACCTTCTTCTTCTTCTTCTTCTTCTTCTTCTTCTTCTTCTGGCTTTTCCCTTCAGGGGTCGCCACAGCGAATCAACCTTCTCCATCTAACCCTATTCTCTGCATCCTCCTCTCTCACAACAACGACCTTCATATCCTATCCATATTAAAAGACACCAGGATATGTGTGTGTGTGTGTATATATATTGTGGCAGCATCCAGCTTGTGAGAGGCGAAACCCGGAGACATGTAACTGTAGATATGTCAGTATGTAAATGTGGAAAGGACAATAGGATATGAGATATGGACTAAAGGGCGGCTGCAAACATCTTTCGGAGGGTATTTCTGAGGTAAGTGTTATGCAGCTTTAGCTTACTTATGCTGTTGGAATTGGAGCTGCCAGGCAAGAGTTTCCGAGGCAGGCCAAAGAGAAGATTTATGGACGTAGTGGGAGAGGATATGAAGGTAGTTGGTGTGAGAGAGGAGGATGCAGAGAATAGGGTTAGATGGAGAAAGTTGATTCACTGTGGCGACACCTGAGGGGAAAAGCCGAATGAAGAAGAAGATCTTAGTTATGCTGTAACCGTGTTGTCAAATGTTTGGTTAGTGTTGAATTTGAGAGGGTTGAAAATTAAAAGGTTGAAGGAGTAATAGACGTGCCTCGTCATCGATAAAGAGTGAAACCTCACCTGAGCGCAATAGTAAGCTTATGAGTGGGCAGCTGCAAACGATGTTTGGGTTTAACGGCCATGACGGCCTTTGTAGAAGTGTATATGTTGATACTTAAGCTTCAAGAAAATAGTACACTCAGTAGCGGTAACTGTCGGGGGACAAATGTACGTGCACGTTTTAGCTATTCTACTTGACTGATTGTCAACACAGGAAAAGATAGTGCTAGCAGAGTTAGCATTACACCTAGCAGCCAACAAACTGCCTGAGCGAATAAAGCAAACCCAAAGAGCCATTACAGCGTTACATTTTTCATTAGAATAACTTAGAGGATGTGGGTAAACCCTACCTTATGACCGAAATGAGGAGACCAGAGGGGTCTTTGTTTTTGTTCACAGCACTCCCGTATCTCCCGGTGTCAGCTGCCATTTTTTTTCCAGCTGCGGCACCCAAACAGGAAGAAGGAAGCGCGTGACTCTCGGAGTGCATTGTGGGAGTTGTAGTTTTAAATCTGACCCGCCGCTCTGACTACATGTATGGCCGCATGCTTAGTTTGATATTGCAAATCGTCATTAAATCGTGATAACCCTATGGCAATAATGACCTAAAAAATGACTACATATTTTACAATAATCTCCCTTTATGAATAATTAAGATCTTATCTGAATAGGAAGTATCTGAATGAAAACGCATTTGATTGGTGGGAATTATGTTTTAATGTTTTCCCTAAACAATTATTGTTTTTCCTTCTCTCTAAATTTGCCTGGCTTATGAGATTTTACTTTTTTTTTGAGTCCTTTTGGAAACCCATTTTATTGTAACATTTCCAATCCAGATCTCTTGAACTTGATAACGGAAAGGTTGAGTAGAGAAAAAAAAAAGGACAACAGAGTTTGTCAGTAAGTTAATAGCCTCCGCCATTTAGGACATAAAGTGTTGGATTTGGCGTCTCTCCTGCACTATATCTCTGACAATCTCTGCTGAACCAGTGAGAATGGGACAGGACATTGATTCTAGACCAAAAGGGGTCGATTCCCAGTGGCCCGGGCCCTGATTGATGGGTTGGTGGAATGACGAGATAACATTGTGGGTGATCTTTGTGTCTGCTCCAACCTCAGGCACCCCCGCCCTCCAAAGGAAAAAAACAATTACTGTGTCATGTAGGAGCCAATGTTTTTCCTTTAAAAAGTAAAGTACCTATTTCCCAGGTTCAGGTTTAAATTTGAAGTTCTTATCATCCCGTAGCCCATATCCCATCACTCAAACTTATCTGCTTGCCTTCTTTTAACCACTAACAGGGAACCAAGGTTATTTCTGGCAGCTTGATCTGTGTTTGGACACATAGAATTGACGAATCGCCCCGTTAGTGGATTAAATAACCAGACAATGAGGCCTCTGGAGGTCACAGTTTCATGGTTTTAGGTACACGATTAAATGCACACGCGGCATCTCAACATCATACTCAGATGGGAAGATAATAGAAAAGAACAGTTAAGCCAATAAGAAGAAATGTTTCGAATACTGAATAAAGCTGCATTGGACTAATTAAACATTTCGGTCTATCAACTGGCACAGATGAGGTTGCAAAATATACAAAGCATTTGCTTGGCATTAATCTAACATAATGCAAAAGTTGGATAGCGTGTCCTCCCTTGACAATACTTATAATATTTATTCTTTCATACTAAATCAGTCTGAGTCACGATTGGGATTGGCTCCAGCTGCCCTCATTATATGAAATAGGCGTCTTGAACATTTTGGACGATGTAATTTGTAGCGCTGCTGTCGATGTTTGTACTGAGTGGAGTTCCTAACACCTCGCCATTGTTGACACACAAACACCGGATAAAGCTATACATGCAAACCCTGTCTTTGTCATGAGAACAACCACCGAAATAAATGAATAAATAAGTGTTTGGACCCCTGAATTCCATAGCTTTCTTCAACGTGTTTGAAAAGACTGTCCTCAGAATCAGAATCAGAAAAAAACGTTATTTGTCCCCGAAAGGTTATTAGGGTCTTGATTAAGAGACTAACAGGGGCCTTATTATTGATCGTATTTACAGAGCGTATTTGTTAATGGTGCTGTTTAAATATACATTTTTCCAAGGAATAGTGTTCCTTGTATTTTTTTTGCTGCAGCATTAAAAGTGTGGCTAATGCTAATTAAGGTAGGATTTATTGCAGAGAGGTGCTGTATTGTTAAAACTTGAATTAATGCACCGGATGAATTGTGTGGTGGACCTATGATTGCTCTTTCCAATAAACAGCGGAGCGTCAGTAAAATAAAGCACATAATTTCACTATAGTTCCCGTATTTCTTAAATAATGGATTGCCTTTGGTAACACTCTGACGCTGGTCTTTGTTCAAGTTTACACAAGTGTCACCAATAATTTATGATAATATGGAAGCGCTTATAATTGTTATATGAGAAACAGGAAAGGGCTGTGTAAAGTATATCCTAGCCTCTGCAATTATTTCCCCAAGAAATCTGGAACACAAAGGGTCAGGCCCTTGATGACTGATTAGACGTTTTTTGCTGGGGTTTTTCACAGAAACGGGGCAAAGACGAACATAAAGGGCTTCGTGACAAATATACTTTACTTATTGCACACAAAAGAACGTGTTGATCACGTTAATAAAACACACTGAGGCCACTCCATAATTCAGAGCACATTAGTTTTTTACAAAAATACATACAGATGAAGATATTTTCATACGATATCTTCATTCGTCTGCATCGCTTATCTTTAACGCTGGGGCACGATGGGCCGGAGCCCGTCCCAGCATACAATGGTGTCTCAATATGACGTGTGAATGAAAGCGGAATGGCTGTATGACTCCATATGTGGCCCTGTGATCGACTGGCGACGGTTCCAAGGCGAAACTCACCTCCCTGACCGCGGGATAAGCGGCATAGATCCTGAAGGAATGAATGAATGTATTTCCATACGAGGGATTTTTTTTTTTTCTCCCTCTTATTTTTCAGCCTGCAGATGTCATTGAAAGGGGCGTTAAGATCTTAACATTTGAACCAAGAAATTCTAAACAGTTCGCCCTGGAGCCCGCGTGAACGATTGTGCCAAAAGCATTGAAATTCCCTGCAGGCGTTCCTGAGACATCCATTTTCCCTTGAGGAGCTACTGAGAGATAGTCTCTGCAGGCAGACAGACGGAGGGATGACCAGAAAACATAATGCCACCGGCCACAGCTGTCACTACTCTGGGTTTTGTGATATTCTGCATTCAGGAGAAATAAGATGCCTTGACAAAGACAATTTTCAAACTCCTATGCGGGAGGTGGGAGTGGAAGGGGGTGCCGACATTGAGAAACTCTAATAGAAATGCTCGTGTGAAAATGATTTTACAAAAAAATGGAAAATGTACGGGGACATTTACGAACCATTAAAGTCTCCATTATTGTGAAAGAAATATTAAGGGTAAATTAAGCAGGTCATCGAACACGGCCGCCGTCAGCATCAAACAATTTAGCGTCCCCTTTCAATTACACTCCTGCTTGCTTTTAAAATGGCGCCAGAAACAAGTGGGAAGGTGGGTTTTTTTCCACAGGTCTTCAATTGAAGCCCATCTCAGTTCTGTGTGCAATGTATTCAGCTCAGCCCGGGGCTTTTCAGAGAGCGCCATCGGGCAATGCTGCAGTCTCAATCCTTATTATGTAATCTCATTATGGATTCAGAGGTAAGGGGTCCCTCTCGGGGAAACATTGCTACGACTGTTTGTAACAGTTGACATCTACATAAATGTTAGTCAGCCAAAAAATAGCTAAACTGATTTGTAATTAAAAGAGGAGAATATGTAATCATGATTGTTTTCAATTGTTTAAAAAACATCAAGCTCCAAAATTGCAGACTCCACTGTTTGAACGGCCTTCCAACTGTACCGGCAGATAATGGCACTATATTTTTGGTAAATGACATATCATATTTCCTTGGGCTCTGTGGTTGTGTCGGGCAGAGTTGGTGGCAGGGTGCTTTACTTCGACTAATCTAAATCATTGCGATTCCAGACGAACTGGATCGAACGCTCCTCCCACAACACGCCAGCTCGCAGACCTTGTTAACTTCTCGGCGGTGGACCCTCTGAATGTCTCCTTCTTGCAGGATGTGATCAATGGCATCCTCCCTTGGATCTTCTCTCCCCCAGCAGGTCAAATTTGACTATTCAGGTCGGTTTTCTGCCCGGATATTCCTCGGGAATACAGGTTTATCGAAGACCTGCAGAGATTTGCCCTGCTGCTGTACTTCAGTGGATTGACATGAAAGGGACTGCCGACCCCTGTTGCCTCTTTATCAGTTATTTTTCCGGTCCTGTAATGAAGGCGTTTCTTCGGTCATGTATTCATTTCTAGACCTTGCGTCCCGCAGCTGTTGCAGCCTCAGGTATGCTGATCATCCAACAAGTCTGCTGCTGCTGTATGTCGGTGAGTCATCTCCTGCCCCCGCTGCCTTCCTTCTCTTTGAAACCCACTGGGACTTAAGCAAGTCTGTGTGCCAGATTGTGCTGCAGCTACTTGCCAGCCCGTGGTGGCCCCTACTGACTCTCATGTGCTTTTCCTCCCAAATCTTAAACAATACTCAAAAAAGATCCATAAACTTATATTTAGACTTTCAATCTGAGGTCCAGGCCCAGTGAATGTGCACTCTGGATCATGATTTAAGTTACAAAACCAGAACGTTTTCTTTTTTTTTGGGAGGGGGGGGGGGGGGGGGGGTATTTGTGTTTATGGCATTTACACCCACTCTAATAGCTGTATTTTGTTAGATATTTGACAGTTCATTTGAGATCTACTACTTAAGTACATATGTTCTATTTGTGTTTTCAAAGTATCCAATTTTATGGTAACTTGCAACTGTGTTTTGAAAAGTTGCTAAACCAATTAAGCTATTTTTTTTTTGTGAATAAAGTAGTTGTAGCAGAAGCACATTCATACCTTGTCACCAACTCAAAGAGAGATATTCCATCTACTGCAGATGACTAATGTGGAAGTCTCTCTCTTTGTATCAGCCACTTCATGAGTAAGATTCTGGGCACGTGCGCAGGCAGAAGTGATCAGCAAGGACATCATCGACACTTGCATCACAAGAAAAATACAAAAGACAAATTACAGCATGGCTCTGGAAAACATATTGAACAATGTTCAACAAAAATGTGCTTGAAAAACAAGAAATTAAAACAAGACCTTGATGAAAATACCAAATAACCAATAAGTATGTTGTGATGTAATGAACAATATATGCTGTGTATCATGGGACCTGTTTGCTGATAAGTGGGGTGTGAATACCAGGTGCAATAAGTTCAATTGTTTGTTTAGTTCATAGATTTACATTGTTTTACACACACACACACACACACACACACACACACACACACACACACACACACACACGTGTATATGTGTGTGTGTGTGTGAGATCTACTACTTAAGTACATATGTTCTATTTGTGTTTTCAAAGTATCCAATTTTATGGTAACACACACGTGTATATGTGTGTGTGTGTGTGTGTGTGTGTGTGTGTGTGTAAAACAATGTAAACCTATAAACTAAACAAACAATTGAATTTATTGCACCTTGTATTCACACCCCACTTATCAGCAAACAGGTCCCAGCCAGGAAAACGATGGAAAACTGATGTGTATATATGTATATATGAAATACACATATATAATGTATATTTAATGTATATATATATATATATATATATATAATGTGTATGTATATATGTATTATAAATACATGTTTAACATTCACTCGTTTCAACTGCCCGAAAAACAACCAATAGAAACGCTTGATGTTAAGACAGGGCAACGCTTTATCCAATCACCGCACACGTTGTTCAAAGCGTCATGCTAAGGAAGTTTTGACGTGCCGAAGCGGTAGCGTGCGGTTCAGTGACAGCTCCCACCGGCCCGCACGCAACTAAACTGTGTAAAGACAACATTTGGCTTCAGTCTTGGATGTTACGAATAAAATCGACTATCTGACGCGCCAGCAGCTGCGGTCCGGCCATGGGAGCCAATAACAGTACCCGCCGCGTGTCGTTCGAGTCGGACGAGAACGAGAACATAACCGTGGTGAAGGGCATCAGGGTGAGTGACACGGCGCTAACCTGCTAACCGACCCGGGGACGAATCACCCCGCTCGGGCAGCCCGGCGAGTGTGGACGGGTCAGGCTGTACGGCTAATGCTTTGCTAGCAACACCGCCCCCGCTTCTTTTTTGGTGTGAAATTTCTATACCTCTGAGACACGTTTCTCACAGACTAACTGATTTTCAACTTGTTAAGTGTTGTTAAATGTGAAAGCTAAACTGACATTTATTTACCACAGCAGCGAGACTGAATCCGTTTGGAAACTTTAATAAGTATGTCCTTTGGGGAATGTTGACGTTGACGTCACCCCCCGCATGCGCCCCTCTCGTCCAATGAGCGCCATTTGAAACATTTCTCAAACATTTCAAATAAAATATCTCTTTTACTTTTCTGTACTTTTATTTATCTCTGTGTCTGTACATTTGCTAAGTAGACTTTTGCACGACGCAGACGGAGAAGCTTTAGCCAAGCATTCGGACTAATGTGACTGAGTTAGAGGTCAGCCAAGTGAGGCTGAAATTAACCTTTAATAGGTTGTAATCCTGGTGTGTGTGTGTGTGTGTGTGTGTGTGTGTGTGTGTGTGTGTGTGTGTGAGAGAGAGAAAATACGATTTGTACCTGGGGCACCTTTATTCTGTACTTCCTACAATCCAGAACGACTGTTATATGATAAAACAACTGTAACCTGACATTTTTATTTTAGATCAACATCTATTTTTGAATTGTCATCTGAAAACCGCACACATTCCTAATTGCCAATCGCAACCACACAACTATTTCAGTTGAAAATAAATTCCAAAAGGCAGTCACATAATCATGATCTTGGGATACAAATAAAGAGAAGATGAACTTTATTGATTCCCATGGGGAAATTTGTCACAGCAGCATAACAGTTATAATGCCAAACATAAAATTAATATGAATCTAAATATAAATAGAGAGACAGAAGACAAAAGATAGCAAGACATCCACGAATAAATAAACAGCAACAACATCAGGGATAGTAATGGACAACATGATGGAACAGTAAGGCTGAAAAATACACAACCAGAACTAAATGACAGAGTGACAATAGCAATGACAAGAATAGAATAGATAAACAAAAATAGGCAGGATGTGTGTGGGCCGGGACCAACAAGGATAAGATAGACAGCAGAGCTCTGGCATGAGATGTAGATGGGCGAGGTGGTGAGGTTGTGGAAGCAGCACAGATGCACCACGGGCCGGTCAGAGTAGTGCGCTGTCATACAGTGTGATGGCCGCGGGCACAAAGGAGCGTCTGAAGCGTTGCTTCTAATGAACCATCGGCCGAAGGAGCCGCACATCAGCCGCAGCCGGCGGCGCAGGGGATGGAAAGGATGGTCCAGGATAGCTCCTGCTTTGTCCTTCACCCTCCTCGCTGCCACCCAGTTGAGATGGTCCGGGCTCAGTCCCAGCACCGAGCGGGCGTTCCTCACTATCTTGTTGAACAAAAGCTATGAAATCTCAAAAGGGAATGTTAAAGTCAAGTCTGAGGGAAGAGAGGGGGAGTCAGATTATCATGATTTTAACATACTGAATGTTAAAAAGAGAATAGGCTTAGGTTGAGAAAGTTGATTCGCTGTGGTGACCCCTGAAGGGAAGAGCTGAAAGAACAAGAAGAATGTTGAAATGTAATAATATTTGCCTCTGTATCGTGAGGTGACTTTCCAAAAAAAAACAACAAATTTTATTTTGTCACCTGTATTTCCCAGGTAAATACTATAACCATGAGGTCAGACAGAAATAAAGCTGGGCCCTGGAACAGGACCACTATCTGGGCCTGCCTTCTGGAAATCAGTGGTGATCTAATGACTTTCTATCTCCACTTTTCGTTGCAGCTTTCGGAGAGCGTCATCAATCGTATGAGGGAGCCTTCAGCCACTTTGAAACAACAAGGAGCTGCCGCCCCACCGTCTGCACCGTCACCTCCTGTTCCCCCACCTCCTCTTCTACAGCCAGTCCCTCCCCTCTTTGACCACATCACCTCCTTGCCTTCCGCCTCTTCATTTGTAGACCCTGTTGAAATCCCGGCTCCTCCTCCACCTGCTCCGCCTGCAGTGGAGACAGTGGTTGCAGCACCAGCACCTGCTCCTCCTCCTCCTCCTCCACCTTCTCCTCCTCCTCAACCAGAACAGGTAGCAGCACCCACCGTGATTGACATGGTGCTCCCCTCCTCATCACCCATACCCGCTGTTGCTGCCGCTGATGCTGCACCTTGTTTAGAGCCTTTGGTGGCAGCACCATCTCCTGCTGCTCCTGCTGCTCCTGCTGCTGCTGAGCCGGTGGCTTTATCCACCCCTTCCCCTCCCGCTCCCGTTGAGCCCCTGATTGCTGCTCCCAGTCCCTCCCCAGCTTTGGTGGAAATGGTAGCTTCACTTGCTCCTCCTCTTCCTCCTCCTCCTCCTCCCCCAGTAATTGAGCCTCCTCCTTCCCCACCATTAATGGAACCCCTCGCTCCCTCCCAGATAATCGAACCCCTCGCTCCCTCCCAGATAATCGAACCCCTCGCACCCCTCCAGCTAATCGAACCCCTCGCACCCTCCCAGGTAATCGAACCCCTCGCACCCTCCCAGATAATCGAACCCCTCGCTCCTCTTTCTGTAGCTGAAGCTGTGCCACCTCTCCCCCCTGCCACTGAACCCCATATCGCTGGCCAGCTTTCTCAGCCTGAACATCTGAGCTCCCCTCCTGTTTTTGAGCCTGTCACCATCCTGCAGCCGCTGCCAGATCCTTCAGGCGACACTTTGTCCAAGCAGCATGCCGAGCACTGCGCTCCGCCTCCCCTCCCCGAGTACACTGCGCCTTGTGAACCACTTGCACCTCCTCCTCAGCCCTCAGTGGAAAGAGTTTCCTCTGATCCTCCAGCCCCTGAGCCCGTGGCAGTGCCTGAGAGTACAGTCCCGCCTCCTGTACCAGCCGGTGAGTTTCATCCCAGCGTGCAGAAAATAAGCAATTGCGGCGCGCAGAATTTATGGTCTTATAAGTCGTGTTGCTTTAAAACGGTATTGATTGTGTTTTTCCAGGGGCAATAGTTACTGAGTTGGGAATCCTCGGTGGTTCCACGAAGTCACGTAAAGCGAATCGAGTCGAACTCGATTCCGAGCCCCAAAACGGTTTGCGAGCACGAATACATGGCGTCTCATCGCCGTCCGGACGTAAGAGGCGGCGAGTTGACTGGAAAAGGTGACACGTTCCACCTAGTGAGAGACAGAGTTGAATACCTCGTTCCCCGGGCGGATGGGATGTTTCCTCGGCGGCAGCGTTAATTAGAAGTCAAATGATTTGTCTGGGAATGAACTGTCCGGGGATTTATTTTAAGTCCCAACCACGCTGAATAATAATAATGTTTATTGTGTGGGTGTTTACTTTAAGCCAATTAAAGCTTTCCATCTCCGAACTTTTCTTGGAGATTCTAATTAGTCTTCATTTTAATACCGGGCCACATAGTAGCCTCAGTAATATCATGATTCATTGCCTTTCCACAATTTTTAATTAAATTGTTAATTCCTCTCTGTAAAAATGTAAATAAATTGATGCCATTATTAGTGCTCCTCCGTTCTGCCCCGTCACTGGTGAGCTTAAGCTGCCATGATAACTGACAGCGGGAAGGAGAGGTTTTTTTCTTTTTGGTCAAATTCTCCCCCTCATTAAAGTGGCCTAGATGAATATGCAAAATGCATGAACAATAGATAATATTCGCGCTTCTTCGTTGCAGCGCAAAATCATCGTTAATCTGATTTGCATCAATATTTAGCCTGTGATCATTTAACATGATTACCCATTGAATTTGGAAATATCGTCGCCTCATTTTTGGTCACTGATTCATTGAGGGATTGTTTCACACTCGCGTTCTATTAGTTTTGGTCTAATCTTCATGACCTTTTCCTCCGGCGCCGCTCGTCACGGGAGTTTCGAATGTGAGCGTCTCATTCGAGGCGGTAGGACCAGGCTGACCGGGGCGTCCGTGCAGGGCATTTAGCGGGTGGCATTCGGGGTGTGGGCAGGCCTCCCCATCCCTGACTGTGCTCAATCAGCGAGGTAATTAAAAAAGGCCAACTTGTGCCACGCCACACTGACTCCGGTGATTAAAACGACACCTCTGCAGTTTTTGCACAACAAACTACCAGGCCTCATTTAGGGAAGGAGGTGGGTGTGATCCTTGTGTGCGTGGCCTCCATTTTAATTTGCCCGCCGGTCTCTCTCGGCTACCTACTCATGTATTTGAGTACCGACCTTTCTTTGCTCTTTCCGTTGTTTCACGGTAAGTTGTAAAACTTTTTCATTTCACGTTTCAATGTTCTAGGACCGGTTTGTTTTCTAAATTCATTGTGGATCTAACACGTGTCTACTAAAATATGGATGCCGGTTTTCCCCGGGGTGCGTTGCTCAGCAGATCAGACAAAGGGCAAAGGATGGCGAAAGCAGGCTTTTTACCAGGATAACATGGACGGGTTTAAAGAAAAGTTGTCAATTAGCATTATTCAACACGGCCCTGCCGGTGGAAGTTAACCAGATGAAACGCTCCTCTTCCCCCCTAAAAAGCATCAGTTATGACCCCCCCGTTCCGGACTCATCGCTCTGAGGGTTTCCTCATCCCTCCTGGAGTACACAGTATAAACAGGGATATCTGTGGTTGCCAGTTTGATTTCCAGCTCATCCTGTCTGCATGCTGAAGTGTCCCTGGGCAACTGTAGGCAGAGCCTCCGGTGGCTCCCGATGGCCCGGCTAGTGCCTTGCACTGCAGCTCTGCCGCCATCGGTGTGTGTGTGTGTGTGTGAATGCCACCTGGTGCAAGTGTGAAATGCCCTGTGTAAGTGCAGACCATTTACCATATTTATCTATTTAAATCAATCCAAACAGAGAGAAGCCTGGTTGGTTAGCGTGTTCAACGCCAGCCCTTGTGTTTTCACCTGTCGTGCACACGAAATATTCATCACGCCAAAGACGCTGGGTGATATTTAGTCCGATATTGTGCGCCACTGGCAAGTTCAGCCATTGATCTCGCCTGCTCTTTTTAGAATTGACAAAGGGTACAATGAATGTGAATCTTGTTAAAAAGTTGCAAAGTTCAGCCCAATCTGAAACGGTGCGACCTTAATGAGGCGGGCATTGATTGTTTGTCCATGAGAGGTGGGTATCGAGTGAGGCTCTCAGCCGCTCCGCTTTCTCTAAATCACCGTCTGAGTCAGTGTGTGTGCTGATTACACCGTAGTCAAGGTTGAGCCTCCTACACCTTACTGTGCTATAAATATTCATATGCCGGAGCCCACACACTGCACCGGACTAATAGCCTGCTTAAAGATGTCTCCCTGTTCGGAGGACGGCGGTGACAATGGAACATTTTCAAACTTGTCAAACAGACCTCTGTCTTTTGGCTCCGTGTGAAAATGAAAGCGTCCGTACACAACTGGTGAATTATAAGGGGTGTGAAGAGAAAAATGAGAAACGCCGCCCGTCTGCCGAGGCCAGAAGCTCTCTCACGACGCCTCGCTTGTCCTTTTCTTTTCTTTTCTTTTTTTTTTTTTTTCCTCCACGAATTTTGAGCGTCGTGAAAGGTGCGCTCCGACTCGGCGCGAGCCGGAAACGTGAGGAAGTGGTAATGTTACAGATTATGCCTTCCACGCGGGTCCCGAGGTTAATGAAAGTTCTGATGAGAAATGCAATTTGCCTTCATCTATTATCTCCACCGCCAATAGCCCGTGCTCCGCCACCTCTCGTTCTCCTCCATGTGTTTTTCCACAGGGTTTAGTGATTGGTGGAAAAGGGAAGAAGGGGGACATGTCTAAAGAGATGATGAGTTTTTAATCTTTTTAACATTTGCAAGTCCTACTCAGGATTGACACGGGCTCTGTCGATCCGGAATTGTCTGTGACCCTAACCGGCCTCCCTCAAGGACCCCGGAGAGCGTTTATCATATCAGAAGCTGTTCTCCGGCTGACCCTGTGGGCCCGCTAGCTATCAGAAGCCTGTATCCACAGGCGCTGAAAGGATGTGGTGATAAATGACTAGTCGCCGAGGCTTTCGTGAACTCCCAGGACCTCGGAAAATCTTACTTTTCCTAGCACGTCGGGGAAAGGGTATGTATTCCGAGTAGATGTGCGGTATTTAAAGAGCGGTTCACGTCGAAATGCCAGTCTTACCCGATCGGGGAGATTCGGTATCGTCGCGGCTCGGCCCCGGCGTCCAGCCCGCCAGTTGTTGCCGTTCGGCGGGAACATGAGGAGTTTTACGATTACAGTTTACGCCGATGCAAGGAGGAGTGACGCAAAGTGAATAATCAAGGCGCTCTATATTCAATACATGTACGTGAACAACACTGTTTGGCAAGAAAGAAAGACGAGCAATGAAAAAAGAAATGAGAGTTGAGAAGTAAATGTAGGCCTTTTCTTCTTTTTTTAATTTCCCCGGCCGTTCATGATCTTTCGGCCATGAACGGCCAGGAATAAAACAGAATTTCTTGAGTGGGGGGGAACTGAGATAAATTGACATCATTCACTTTTATCAGCTGATCAATGAGCAGTCAAAAAAAACAAAAACAAATAGATGCCTGGACTTTTCAATGACGGATGACCTTTTTGAGCACAACTCATAAAGAGACGAGATTGAGAATGATGTATTTGTGCAACGAGACCGTGACTGCATTTAAAGTGTCTAACTTCTGAGCCGGCTTCTCTTGGGACGGATCAATTAACCATTTCATATTTATGGGACGTGTAGGATTGCATGTGACTTGACGATCGTCCGTTTGGCAGGAGGGCAGTCACACAGGTTGTCTCCCTGCTGAAGTTCTTAATAGAGTTGTAATTGGATTCTTCTCTCCTGTGAGATCAATTGTGCCTCTGAGTGCTGTCAGACATGATGGATATTCTCTCGCCCTGAACTCCATGTGACTGCAGGCTGTGTCTTTAAGGGTTCGCTATGCAGCCAAACGTTGTCAACTGTCAATCGCCTTTTTCTCTGCCGACAAGTCTTTTTCTAAGCCCTGTCATCCGAAAGCGCCTTATGAACGGTAGCAGACAGAGGAGTGCCCGGGAAGCCGGAAACCCGAGAAACTTCTACGCCGCTCTGGTTTCCGTGTGAATTAGCGCGCGAATCACTCAGGAGCCGGTTGTGAATCTGCCGAGGAAGGTGGAATTCACTCAGACGGAACGCGAGTTCCTGTGGAAGCGCCACCGGTCGCGTTAAATGTTCGGACTTATTTCATCAATCAGATCGTGAAAGAGAGAATCCCCGAGATATTTTATTAAGCCTTTGAAATGGAAAAACGGGCGATTTTCGGAATGTTTTCGCCGAGGTCGTCTTTATCTCTCTTTTATTTTTGACTTCTCTCGCACGTCGGGGTCAGCGTTGATATCTGTGTAAATCTAATCACGATGGAAATCGCTTTTTGCCTGCGTGTGTTTACCCTTTAACTGACCCGCTGTTACCACATTTTACGAGGTAATAATAGGCTCTGACAATGCGGATTATCCCATCTAGCTAATGCAGAGAGAAAGTAATCTTGACACACAGATACCTCCCACCCTGCAGGAATTGCACTGCCGCAAAACACCGCATGGCACTTCTGTCTGCAGAGCACGTCTTGGCCCGGTCGCCGACTGGCATCCTTACTTTCATGCCTAATTACCTGCCAAGATAGACCGGTGAGGACATGGAGTCACACACGTATGATGTCCCTGACATGAATACAGTCCGATAAGGTGCTGCGCCACTGGGATTTGTGTGCGTGTGGTGAAGATATATCTTATGTGCTAAATATGTACTGTGTTTGTATTCCCTTGCTCATTCGTGTCCTTGGCAGCGCGGGCACACACACACACACACACACACACACACACACACACACACACACACACACACACACACACACACACACACACACACACACACACCACCCACAGAGAGCCACGGTTTCTGTCTCACCTTGCTTTCACTCAACCTGAATTTGTGTTGATTAGTGTAAATAACACACTGCGGCATGTAGGTGACCACTTTGCCTTTGCAAATGTTGTACCGCTATGTGCGTCTGACGCTCGCCATTCATCCCAGAAGCTCCTTAGAACTGAAGACGCCTCTGGGATGGGTGGTGAAACGACAAGATTTGCCAACTAAAGCTGGATAAAATGCTCCCCTGCTCACATTTAGCTGTCTACTTGCAGCGATTGATATTTAGTGAAGATTGAATCTGTGTTCGATGCAACTTTGGCTTTTGGGAACCAGATCGCATCGTTTCAGTTCAGTCTGCTCGGAGCCGGCGCAGCGCCCCCGTGTGACGCTACCGACCAATCAGATTAGCGTGCACCCTCTGCACTTCTGCCACCCGGTGTTTACATTTGTCTCTGGCTATAGTGACTTTCCGGACCCCAGTAAGGACTCCCTTTTATTCCATCAGGGGACTTTCAGATGGAGAGAGTCCCACAATTCCCAAGAACATAAAAGATTATTTCCTGTAGTTGTAGCCTTAGACTGCACCTCTCTTCAATCAGACACCTGGGGGTTGAAAAGGACATAGATGAAGTCTAAAGGTGCACTTCTGCAATGCCTGCCGGGGCGGTAGTGTATCTGTGTATGACATGACCGGAAGCCCGTGTGTATTCGGCCCAACCACGTAAACCCAACTCGTCAAATTCCTAGTTTTGACTCACTTTTGTTGTCTTTCTTAGAGAGTCCTTGGAGAGGGCAGGCTCACAGTTGAAATAAAATAAAAACCTCTGGTCTAAAGTGTTTTCAAAAGACATGCCTGGCTTTTCATTGTTGTAGCCACTATCTTTCAATTGAGCATCCCTGCTGTAACTGTCAGCAAACATCGGTTATCAGCCTTAAAACCCCCCTTTCTCTGACAGCGTCCTTCTGCTTTTCTTCTGTCTTTGTATCCAGTTGATGAAGAGGCCCTGAGGAAAAAGATCACAGACGAGCTGCACAAAGAGCTGGAGCTGGAGAGGGCCAGGGCCGAGCAGGATCTACAAGCCTGGTCAGATTTGTGCACCCAAAACCCGTAAAAACACACGCGCTAATGTAGCGGAGACGGTACGGCGGCCTTTGTTTTTCAAAGACGGCACTCCGACCGTCTTTCTTCCTCTGCGCCGCCTCCCTCCGACGGCGACAAACTCCTTTCTAGCTACATGCTAATGCCAACTCTTGCCACAGGATTTCATTAGAAGCCAAAGACATTTTCAGGTGTGGCCATTTTCCACATTCATTAATAGTCATAAAGGTCAGCATCAGTCTTTTTGATTCCCACTGCGCTCCCAATCTTCTGAAACACATCAGCACTTTTCCCTCCATCTTTCTCCGATGCTTCCTTCCTCTTTCTCTCCGGATCAATTAATCACGTCTACGGAAAGGAGGGCGCCGTCCTGAGGTAATTTCCTGGTTGTTGAGTGGGTGATCCATTAGCCCCGCCTTATGAAGAAACGCACTTTTCACGCGAGCCGCATAGCCCGCTCTCCTCTTCCTCATCTTTCGGCCATAAAGAAGCAGGTGCCCGTGCCATAATGTCTGATAATCGTTTGCCCCCGGCCTTTAATGGACCTGGACAGAGTCCAGCGGGTCCCGCTGAATGGACAACTGTGATTAGATGCTAAATGCATACTTCTTCACTTTCGGGACATTAATATAAAGGGTGGGGGCTGCATTCAAGAGAAGCTATGGTTAGCCTATCGATTAGCCAACTTCTCCAAGCTCTCTCAAGAAAAGAGAAATTGCAGAGTGGTTTTGAGGAATTATTTCTCCTTTTCTCTCCGGCGTAGCTCATCATTTTGATGTAACTGCTTCCTGCAGCTTATTTATTGACGTCTGTTGTGGGGAGTGACCGCTTTCGAAACGACGGCCTCCTCGCAATTAATGTCTTGCGAACCCTCCGTTTCGGTTCGTTTGGAGAGAGCCGTGTCCCTCACTGTTCCCACTTACTGGCCTTGATATTTTATTGCTCGCGTTACGAAAATTCATCGAAACAACAACAATTATGACAACCAGTTCTGAAATTCCCGGCCGATGCATTGTGGAAGGATGACGTAAATGGGTAGATGAGGAGGCGAAGGCTCGGCGGCTTCGTGTCTCTAACCGTGGATGTACCGTTCGTGAACAAGCCGGCACCGTTTTGCTTCCGGATCAGACCTCAGGTCCAATGAGTCTTCAGCCGACACAACTTGAGACGTCCTTCCTGATGCCTTGGAATCCTCTCGCCAGCGCCTGCATACGTCAGAAGTAGGACGGAAAAAGGACAGTATTCTATGAAGATTGTCAAAAAAACAAACCTTTTTGTTCAAGTCAGATTTTCTGCATTTTTTTTTTAATTTTTTTATATGAAAGCCTGAGCCACTTTCACTAACAGCTTTTTTTTTTTTTTTTTTTTTTTTTTTGTAAAAATGGATCATATTCAATCTACAGTCATTTATTTTGAGGTTTTATCCCAAATCCTTTTCCAGTCGTTCTCCCATTCATACATATAGTTCACCGACACATTAGTAGCGACAAACTGATACCCGCCTGTCTGTTTGAGAACTAAAACACTGTGAAAATGTAAAATGAAAGTTTTACTCGGTGGAAGTGAGGATCGTGAATTGTTTTAACTAAAAATGTGAGTAAAGTTCACTGAATATTGATCTGAACAGCAGGTTACAGTGTATGAATTGTTTAATCCGTCACATTAAGGCAATCCTTTGGAAATTGTTAGCGCATAAGGAGAAACATAACGTTTCAATCCACAGTTTTATCCTCACGTCACTGAACAACCGTACGCGTGGGTTTTTAAATTATTGCCAAAAAGCGATCGACCCTTTCCAAACTGTAGTGATGATTCTTCCTCTTGTCCTCTGGGCTGCTTCCTTCAGGGCTCTCCACAGCCAATCACCTGCCTCCATCGAACCTTCTTCTCTGCATAACACTCATTCATTCTAGAAGACAGGTCAAGAGTAGATAAACAAGGTTTAAAGAAAAAAATCCAGTTTTATGAATATTTACAATTGATTTTTGCCACTAAAAATCTTCTTTCGGCTTGTCAGCACATGCAAATACAGATGACTCGTGCTTGAATTCAGATGGACACGAGGAGAACATGAGGTTACGCCTTTTTGGTTCATGTATGCTGCGGAAAGGAAAGCCATTTCATTAAGACGGCGTCCAACCTGAGCACATTAGAAGCAATATCTCCGTGCAGGTGGTGAATGCAAAGTACTTTCGGTACCTTGAAAGACTCAGACAGGAAATTAGGTTGCTTTGCTACCAAACAGCGGTGAGGTGAGAGAGCTTTTTGTGTTGGGATGAGAACCTATCAAAGCCCAGCACCTCGCCAGTCACGGAAGACCGCTTGAACACGAGGGAACGGAGGGGGTTCCTCCAGGTCGCTGGGAAAGAACTCACATGAGGAATACAAAACTAAAAGCATTACGTCGACACCGAATCCTACTTATGCCGGTTGCTTTTGAACTCCCCCCCCCCTTCCATGAGAAATCAAACTAAAAGCCCCTCCCAGAGTAAAGGAGAAAAACAGGGGATGCAATACAACAATAACCCCCGTCCAGATGGCGCATAAACCCTTGCCAGCCAAAGCAAACAAACAGAGGTCTGTTAATTGATATGGTAAGTGAACACTCTCATTTTTATTTAACGTGAACTAACGTGGAAATAAAAGGCATAAAAAGAAATAAGTTTTTCTTCTTATTGGAGGATATTAAATCCGACGAGACAAACAATTTGATCAGTGCGGCATAATACGTTTTTACTCATTTTAATTCAAATGAATTCAACATGTGATAAAACACTCGATCTCCTGTTCAAATCAGGAAGTGTGATGATGAGATTAGCTTGAACTGTTCTTTCCTGACCTCCCGTGCTGTAAATCAACTCCAGAGGCCCGGCTTTGCATGTTTGGCTGCGGTAGAAATGCGGTAAGGGGTTTCGGCCAGGAGTTCATCAGGATGTCGCCGACGCTCATTTGTTTGCCGCCGTTCCGTCCTCTGCTTAAACATGCTGTCCGAAACTCCCCGCTCCTCATTCTCTGCCAGACATCCCTATCGTCTATCGGCAACGATAACCGTGACCGTCCTACACCCTGTTCCATTCCCGTTATCCTCCACCTCCACTAACTTCTCATGCTAGATATGGCGCACAGGACACGAGACTTGAGTTGATCTTTACTAACTGTTTAGTTTGATATTTTAGACTCTCGATCCACAGATGTCAGTGTATGAGCCGTTGGCATGTCGTCTTGTCTTTCTATTAACCAGATGTGGCTTTCACACGGGATCCACAGATTTCACAGGTTGTGCCACAGTCTTTGTGAAGTTGGTCCGCCGGACTCAGACAGAGCAGAACTAGTCGTAAACTTACCTCCATGTCATGGCCAATAAGGCGGTACTCTAGAATAGAATAGCCTTTACCGTCATTGCATTTCAGAAACACAACGCAATTGGAACGCCGCTCGATATTACGGGACCGCCTTTAGCCAACGAGGGTCATAAATTGTACTTCTAAACATACGGCGGTGTTTTGGTCGTTTATTCGAGCGGGCTTTGATATAAACCGAAATTGTTAGTCTTTGAGCGAGAGCACGGCCTTTCATCCTCCGCATGGCCGCATCCACCACCGGCTATGTTTCAGAAGCACGGCAATTTGTGTGTCCAGCCTTGTTGGACTGCTAACCGGGTTCTCATTCCCTTGATTTTTGGCTGGACCGCTAATGGGCCGCCTCATTTACAAAGACGAGTATCGTACAAGGTGTGTGTGAGTGAGCCACCCACAAATGCAGCCGCGCCGCTGGTTTCTGCAGTGGATGAATATTGAATGTTTCTTTGTCAGCTCCCCTGCCGTACAGCTTCTTATAATAACCGTCATGTTCACCCTCTCATACATGAAACCCCCGTCTACAGAGCAGAATAAACAACGTGCCAATCCTTACCCTTTAATCACTTCCAGGTACTGATGGCCGAGATCCCCAGCCGTCTCTATCTTGCTTCAGGAAAATTTGACATCTCCGGAGGAGGGAGCAACTGGACTGTAACGCCTCTAGCTTTCTTAGAATTCCTCTTCGAAGGAAGTTTCAATTCTAAGAACATGAAAAAAGTTTCCCCTTAGCCATAGTCGAAAAAGAAAAAAAATATTACATTTCCTGCAGCAACGTATTGGCGTACTGTCCAATAAGTCTGACTCTGGGCAGAAAGCTCGCGGCGGGGCTCAACCCCAATGTAGCTCAGCTGGATCAGGCAAGCAGATGGTTGATGTACGGCGCAGACTTAAATGGAGATAATTCTTTCTTAATGGCGGGCGGATGAGTCGCTGTTCTCGGCGACAATCCCGATTTCCAAAGGAAATCAGCTTCTAGATACGGCCCGTCGTCGCTGCCCGGAGTTTGTGAGGTGCCAGCGCTCCGAGAAGTGTTAAGACAGCATTCCAGCCATTAGCAGACAGATTGTGTAGGTAAAACAGGGTGCACTTAGTGCACAGTATGACTGGGAGACACGGAGACGACCAAGTGTAATGTTTTATAGACGGGAGTTTGCTTTGACCGCCGCTGTGATAAAAAGATCATATTTTCGATGTCGGAACTCACTCTATGTGCACGCCATTTATCCATGACATTGGTTTTTAGCCTGGCATTTCCTGCTCGTCGTCTGTCTCTATAGCATCTATTTTTTCCTTTTTCTCTTTTTGATCAATCTACATAAAGAGGATAGCGATTTGTATTTCGCAAAGCTGGTCCAATACAAAGCTCGCCCAACACTTGACGGAAGTCCAACGCCGGCGGCCGCTATTGTTGTAACACTTGAAACCGTGCAAGATGTGCAGCTACCTTTCAAGAGGATAGGACGGCAGCAACAGTTTGCCGCGGTGCACTGTGTGGAGTCGATGGATGTGGGATACGTGCGCTAAAAATGGAGCGTCAGTATCCTAGATGACAGCAATAGACAATTCTGACCCCGCGCCTCAGGCATGGCCAGACAGTTGTGTGCGGCAGTTGTCTTCTGGTAGTCATCGTTCCTCCTGCTCGCTGTAGACTCAATTTGAACATTTTGGAAGCATGTCATTGAATACACAGATGGTGTGTGTGTGTGCGCGCAAGTTTATATGTGAGCACAACTGTGTCAAGGGGAGTGCATAGCTCAATAAAATATTCATAGCCGGCATTCAACGACATTATTCCTCACATCAATAATGCAGAGGGCCTTTAAATGCCTTTGTTTTGAGGCACTTCGTTCGAGGCCTGCACTTGTGCAAGACTCCATCCTACCTCCTAGAGTGTATTGAAATATATCTCAGCGATGGCAGGTAGGTAACTGTAAACAGTAAAGGATAAAGAGCTGACGGAGGTTTTATATTTGCCGTCATTCCCTCTCAAATCCACTGCCTTTTGCTCTCCTGAAGCTGTCAGAGAATGTGTGGTCCAATCTTGGAAGCGTAGCAGATCCGGCGTGTTTTCACCCAAGCACACATCGCCTTTACCCGGCTGCTGGCGGGCAAACGGGGGGAAATATTTGTCCTTGCCTGGGTTTAGCATGAGGGATCGGAGTCGGACATTTTGCTTTGGACAATCGTCAATGACAGGCACCGCATTGGCGGACCCGCGATCCCAGATACTTCTCAGATGTTGAACCGTGGCACCGCGCCGGAGCGCCGGCCGCGTCCGACGTCCCAGAAGCTAGCAGAGGCCTCCACAAACCATTATCTTGCCCCCAGCTCGTTGTACCTCATCACCGTTGCCCCGGGCCGTATCAAGCACGAAACCGTGTCAAATCCGCCCGGCTTCATGCATGTCTGGCTTGCCAATGGCAACAAGAGGGAGCAGATCATTAGAAGGCGATCACCTATCTTCCTGACGAAAGCATGCCTCCTCAGGGGTAAGCCCACTCATCCATCAACTCATTGCCTGCTCAGCAGCTCTTGTCTTCAGATGTTTTCTCCCTAGGTTTCATCTGTATCTCGACAATAAGAGTTGAAATACTAGTCCCTGGTTGCGCTTGGATTCTGAAACGCTGTAAATCTAAAAGACTACCTCCTGTTTTAGGTTTTCAACAATAGGAAACAGCATCCGCGGTAATTTTCAGCAGTGCTCTGTTTTTCTTTGAGGAACCAGTTGTTCTCTTGGGTCAAATCCCATCTCTGGCTGTAGTCTGGGCTTTTTTTTTCTCATCCTTTTAATTTACCCCCAGGACACATTCTGAATAACTCATCCAAAATAATTTCTGCGGTGAAAAAGATGTCCTTCCAATCAACATGGGTGCTTTTGCAAAAATGATTGAAATGCACGGCGGCGTATCGGTCTTTTATTTTCGACAGCGGTCAGCCTCGACCGGAGAAACTTTGTTGCGTGGACGGAAACGCTTGTTGTCGTTGGACGGCCTGCAGATGATAATTGGGATGTATTTCCAGCGGTGCACTACCAAGCACCTGAGGCTTTTCTCCCAATATACCTTTTTATACAAACCAAATAGCACCTTATTCCTTCATGTCTGTGTAACCCCCTTTCAATTCAGAATGCTTCCTCACCTGACTACATCCAATATTTCGTTATTTACAAGTGATATTATGTGTCGTAGCGGCACGAGGCCATCAAAACTCTGGTTAATGGGCCAATATCATCCTCTTTCTCTCATTACTGACCCCATCATTGTCAGCGATCATACGTTTTTTGCTGCGACAGATGCAGAAATGCTCTGTGGCAGAATTCCGAGTCGAAAAACCTTCAGTTTCGGTCCATCTTTTTGAATGAAATATAACACATTTTTGGTAGAGAGCAGTTTATTTTCCAAAGTTTCAAAAATACAGGCCCTCGTAAGCGCAGACAGAAATGAAATAGCAGAAATATAAGCAAAGGTACGCACGGAGAGGGTCATAGGTCGCAAACGCTTTCAAGATATTTATTACCGCTATGAAATACAACAATAAGAAAGCACAGGGGAAGAATCCCACAAACAAGCACATAAATGCAGGAAGAAAAATAAAAATGGCAAAATAGGATGAAATAGATACAAAGGTTGCAACGGCATACCAGCCAACACTGGAAAACAAAATTCAGCGAAGGAGTTTAGGGATCTTACTTTACAAATTGACAATTTGAGAGTGAAGTAAATGCACGGGGGAGAAAAGAAAATATTGACCGCCGGTCACTGCGCAGGCACTGACTGATACAGATGATCGGAACATGCCGATGTTTGGACTGCTGATTAGTCAACCCACCAATCCCGCTGCCATTATCCCCGTTTCTTACACAGATGTAGTTTTTGAGCCCTTCTCCCCCCGACGCTCGCCGCCTCCCTCCCCTGCCCCGTGTCAATCTTCTGCTGTAAAATGAAAAATGTGTCCAATATCCCAGAGACAGGGCAATAATGACTGGAAAGCAATAGAGGTGAAGCAGACAGATAGCGTCCAGCCCGTGATGGCAGCCTCTGCTGGGCTAGCACTTTTGAGCAAATAAGTTGAAAGACGCTTTTTTTTTTTTTGCTAGATATTCTCTTTTCTTTCCTCCTCCTACGCCCACTCGCTTGTCTCTTTTGGTCATCTCGCCATTTCTCAAGATTAAGTTTGCTCTATATATTATCCAGAAGAATCTATTTGACTTTTTAACGATTAGCGAGACCTTGCTGGGGTGGGAAGGCTCGCCTGTTAATTAGAATTTGCCGGGTTCAATTCTCTATCCGGCACCGTCATGCCGCTTTGTTTTGGAGCAGAAAACTTGGTGAGCGGGAGGATATTTGTTTTCCTTGATATTTCTGCTTGTTTTGAACACTTCACGGCTCAAAATTTCCATCGGGCACCGACTCGCTAAAGACAGACGGCTGAGTTTTACACTCAGGGCCGTGCAGTAAAAGCAGAATCCCTTTTTGAGGAATCTAATATACCTTCCTCTTTCTTTGGCATAGCAGCAACAGCATCAAGTATAAACCCCCTGGAATAAATGTAGCTTAGGAGCAATTGTACTGCAGGCAAGAAAGTGTGTATTGTGGGAAATGGTGAATGTAAAAGGCCATTAGGAGTCTTGTTGTGTGTATGTGTGTGTATATATGTGAGTGCACGCTCTTGTGTGTGTGTGAGCCGGCGTGGATATGCGCACGCCCGTGTGTGTGGGTGTGTGTTTGAGTCGGGGCTCGATGATGGATGGAGTGTGCTGACGTATGCTGCCCAGTGGACTGTGAGACTGGACATGGCTGGTCTCTCTCCGTCTCCCTCCATCTCTTCCTCCGACTCTCCACGTCACTCCCTTCCCGCTCCGAGGCCGAAAATACCGTGTTGCCACTGTCCGCTCTATCCTTCCCCTCTCTCCTTCTTCTGTTTTTCCTCCGTCTGCCTGTCTGGTCTTCCCCTGACATTCAGTCATGTCGCGGGGCAAGTGGCAGCTTTGAAGACATCACACACACACACACACACACACACAATCCTTTTTTTCTTAATATACCTGCTTATCATCCTCGCCAAGGGGAATGCTGTCGCGTAGCCGCGGTGATCAGTCTAACCGGTCCGCCAGACGGTTTCCGCAGTTAAGTAGAACCGAAAATTAGATTTGTAAGACGTATTGAGAGATGAAATCGCCACTGGTTGATGGAGCGAGAGGATACGCTAGTCGCTGGGTACGAGCTAACCGCTAGTCCCTTTAGCACACTCGCAGTCTGGAGAGGCCGGCTGGTTGGCTGCCTTGCTCAAGGGCACTTGAGAAACTCCGATTTTGGGAGGGGAACCCTCGGGTCCACCATACCGTGCATTTACTTGCGGTTACATGCATTCTACTCCTGGTGGTTCAATGGGCTGAGCTGAACCTGCGCTCCTCTTAGATTTGCAGATTTGTTTTCGTGTGCTATCCGAGATGGACATAATTATCGCAGATTTATTAGAATCTCCTGCTCCGGCTGACTTCGGTTACTAATGCGTGGAAAATATCTCTTCCTTTCCATCATGGATGCCACCTTTGATTTTGTCTGTCCTTGTTTCATTCCAGCCCTTCTCGTCTCCATCCACTCTTCTAATTGATTCTGGCACGCGTGCTGCTGATTTTATTTTTATTTTACCTTACCAAAACCGTTGTTATGATTTCTAGGAGAGGAAGACTTTCATGGTTTCAGGGACGTTCCTCCGATTCTCTAATCAGCAGCACTCGCTGCACAGGGAGTGTGTTGCTAGGTAACTATGCGAACCTAGTGACAGGGTTCAAATGGTGATCTTGTGTGTGCAGAGAGCTCACCGCCGCTGTCCTTATCGCAATTTGTTGTTTCGGGGGAGTCACGATGCTTTTTCTTTTTTCATATTCATTATCCGGTTCAAATGACATTTCAAGATCAATCATTAAAAAACAATGACATTTAATATGAAGTTTCCACGAATCCCAAATTGAGCTGCGACTTCCTCGGCAGCTGGAACTTTTTGGAGTGTCAGCTTGCCAACATTCTTCTCGGCGCAGCCTCCTCCTCCTCCTCCTCCTCCTCTTCCCAAGCTGTGCTGCAGCGATGGGATGCTTATGGATCAATCTGACGGTGGAGGCTCAAAATCAATACTGGAGTATGTTAGCTTATATCTGTGCCGCATTTGCCTGGTAATTGTGTTTGTGACCTTATTCATTCTTTCGGGACTTGCAGCAATAGTTGAGCAATGCAAAGCGTTTGTCCCTGCAGAGCTGCGAATGTTTGTGTAGAATGTAGACGCACTGACACAATGACGGTGTCAGAACTCACAAAGACCACGTCTCCGAGCAAAGCGCACCAGTATCTCTCAGGCCTGCATTTCTCAGTGCATTCAGCCTGAAGCTTCGCGAGCAGGGCAAAAAAATTGGGTGTTTTTAGGGGACGTCAATCGCAATTGACCGGTTATTTATGAATAAACCGCCATTACATCCTGTTTGACCGTGATTGACCGTGATTCTCCATGATGTTAATTTTGCAGCGGGGCATGGCTCAGTTTTTCGAGCGAATTTCTCGGAGCTGAAAGTTTGTGGCGTGATTCCCGAGCTGCTCCTAGCCTTTCAAAGTGTTGTTAAGCAAGATGCTGAACCCCTCGCGCCCCCCCGAGCACCGCTAAGTGCCTGCCCAGTGCACGATGGGCTCCATGCAGAGGATTATCAACCTGTGCGGGATTATTAAAGCACTCAAAAATCTCCCCCCAAATGTTGTTTATTTTCTGTAGGATATTGTCATCTTAATGTATTCTCTAATATTGTGGCACCGGATAACATCAGCGACCAGGCATCTCGTCAGCATGCGGCAAACAGGAAGCGACTGTTTAGATCCAAACACAAGTAAAGCAGAAATCATTTCACCTGGGGTTTTTGCAGCCGTAGCATTGGATGAGGCCGCCGCCGCGCCGTCCCCGTTCTGTGATAATACATAGGCTTACTAATCGATGCCGCTTTTAGTATTTGCCAAGTGTAAAATGAGAGGCATCCGGACCACGTCCCACGAGCAATGTCACACACGGACTGTCGCCATACACAACACCGAGTTGTGTTTGTAGAGTTTGCAAAAGTTTGACTTTTAGGGAAACACTCACCGGCTGGAGCTGCATTTCAGAGGGCTTTCAGAAGAAGATGATCATATACGGTCCATAGTTCCGCCTTATGAACCACAACATTACCAGTGGTTTCCTTCTCACAAAGAACATTAGCGCATATCAACCATCAGCGTCCGTTTCCCGCAGGTTCGACTCGGAGAAGGCCCGGGTGTCCGTGCAGTCTGAGGCCGAGACCAAGCGTCATGTCCAGGAAGAAGTTTCCAAGATCCTGTCGGCGGAGCGGGCCGCAGCCCAGGAAAGCCTCCAGCAGGCGGTCATCAGGGAGAGGATCGCCACCGAAGACGAGAAGCTCCGCGCTCAGATTCTTGTGAGTCTCTGGCCCTGCGCCACTCATATATTCCCGGTTCTTTTGTCCAGGCAGACAATTCGTCTCTCACAGTTCTTCCCATAAATCTGCATTACTCTTTCATGAGTATTGCACTGCGTGTGCAGATCACCGAGGGCCGTTAAGAACATCCCTTCACACTTACAGCATGAGACGATAACGCAGAAAGTCTATAAAACAATCCATGGGCTGCGTCTATGACAAACCAAAGCAGAGCTACCATCAGCTTTACCGGCCAAGTCTGACCGCACATGCAAGAATTTTACTCCGGTTGTCTGTCACACCTTCAGCTGACGAGAACGGCGACAACGGCGTTTCACACAATACAATCATACAAGGTGCAGTGGGGTGCAATAATATAGAAAATTGTTGGAGAGCTCAGAGTGATAGATTAAATGTGGGTAAGGTGACGGTAGAAATACAATATGTATATTATTTACAGCATGGGTGTGTATCACAGTATGAACAGCGTGTATATAAAGTATGTCTTTTATTATATGTCACAGTAGGTACTGTGTGTATTTATACAATATTTATAGTATCTAAAGCAGGTAAGTGGATCAAAGTATGTATTCTGTACATATACAGTATGTAACATGTCTGTATAAACAGTAAGTAACGTCAATGTGTGGAGTACGTGCAGTGGATAGGTGTGTGTGCGTGTGTGCGTGTGTGTGTGTGTGTGTGTGTGTGCGCACGCGCCATGAGCAGCAGATAGTGACAGTGTGTGGTGAAATGAGATGATAGAACGCCTCCATCTTTTAGAATGTGACGATCAGGTACAGGTGTTGTTGTAAGTGTGTGTGTGGTGTTTTGGTGTGATTGGTGTGTTCAGTGAAGTGATGCCTTGTGTGTGGCAGGTCTGGCTCGGAGAACGGGAGAACAGGTTGTGACAAATGTCAGGGCATTTGAGTGTGCGAGGAGTAACTCATCGATACCTTTTGACTTTTTCCACCCGGAAGTGACCACACGTGTTTCTGAAAGCTGTGGTTTTTGCTGTATGCGGTTTCATATCTTATCCCGTTGCGTAAGCACCGTATGTCTCTCCACTCTGCTCCGTGATGGAAAGCCGAATGCCGTCATTTCCCCTAAATTGCCGTCGTAAACATTTTTCAGATGAGAATTCTTTGACACGCATGCACACACAGACGAGCATTTATTGTTTTGAGGAGGGAAAAAAAAACAACAAAAAAAAAGCAGACCTTTTTCCCTGGAGTGAGACTGGTGTTTACAAACCTACGCTATTGATTATATAGCTCATTTCACACACTCATCGGCGTAATAGAAAAATGAATCATTTTGTTGAAAGGGAGAGAGAAAGAGAAACGCGACGGAGTGTTGACGCGATTTCATGCCGCAGGACAAGTGCACGAGGGAGCCCTCATACGGAACGGCGACCGCATCGAAAGAAAAGAGGTGCAGAGAGAGAGAAAGATGGTGACGGAAGAAGACGCATGATGTGCTCGTCCCTTCAACATGAATCAAGCCATTTCTGACGAAGGCTTCCCGTCATTTAATTTACATTTTTCATTGCAAGGAAGACGGGACAAATGAGGGGAGAAGGAGGGAACGGGGATGGGGGTTTAACGTCTGCTTTCTGTAAAATATGGATTCCTGAGTGGTAGGTTGCGCATTTCGTTGCGCAGCCAGTACCTCCGAGAAATGTTGTTCCTCCGTTCCATGAAAGTTTTGGTTTTTAGCCCCAAGGCTAACCCAGGGCCATCAGCCGCCTTGGAATCTGCTGATCAGAAGTTCTGCAGGACCCGTGTTTTTCCGCGCCGCGCATAAAAACGTAACGCAGCCTGTGCTTCGCTTCGGTTTCCGTCACATGAGCGGAGGTCATTTGAGAGTACGGCGAGAGTAATGACACGTTCCCAAATGAAAACAAGTCTGCGGCTCACTGATGGCCCCGCATATTCCCTGACATCGACCCGCCGCGCCTCCCGCTGCCATTCCTGGTTGCCTTCTATTAGTTTCTCTGCTAATAGCCATTAGTGTCTCTTTGCACTCCCGTGCAGTTTTCATCTCCACTAGACGTTTGAGAGATGTTACTTCGGGGATGTAAATAACACACTGCTCATTTTTCTACTTCGGTCCGGAGCTATGTCTAGCTAACGCAGTCACACACAACCCGGTGCAATTTAAAAGGTTCTCCTGATGGAACGAGCTACAAATCACACCAAATGATGAGTCGCTTGCGGTGGAGGGTGGGAGGTTCATGCACGGCCTGCAGACAGAAGCCGCCTGAGCATCGATACTCGGCTAATGATTCAGATGAGTTTTGCTGAGGCCGGTACAAACCGGGCGGGTTCTTCTTAAGGTTTGCACGAGGCACATATTCTACAGCACGCACTTGAGCCTGATGTGAGTTGTACGGTGACGAGGTTCAGGAGACGTCATCGCCCATCATCTCAGCCCTCTTTTACTCTTTACTGAACAAAGTATGTCGTAACTCACGAGATATTTTGCTAGCTAGGATGTTTTCGGTTTACTCATTTTTTTCTCATCCTCCTGGACACTGCAGTGTTTTATAGAATCTGATCGATTTATTACTGTAGAAGGAGGGCTTTTCGCATTATTTGTTTGTTTGTGTAATGTGAAACCCAAGAATGTACAGTATCTAGGTTCCCGTGTTGTGCTTTTCTGCCGCTCGGACCAATTGCTTTGTCATTTAACCTGCATAATGTGCATCGCCGCGTTTATTGGTTATTTCTGCCCTTATGGAGAGCCTCTCTCATCCATGAAAAGCCTCTGTGTTGGTTATTCAACAAATTACATTTACATTGTTGTAAAACACATGAGCGTCAGTAATTTGAAGATGAAATTGGTTCGGATTGCGGAGGAAAAAAAAATCAATAAGTTGATCGCGAACGAGCTCCAGGGAGAGGTCGAGGTCTGCGGCGCTGAGCACATAATGTGATGGCTGATTGAGCTTTCAGAGTTGATTTGTTCAGTCGCTTCTCCTTGCACATTTGTTAACGCTATTTTTTTTTTTTTTTATTTTCTTCTGCACTCTTTCGTGTCTCAGCATGAAACCGTGGGATTAAATCATAATTTCATGTTCACTTGTTTGTCTCAGTCAGCATTGATAACGCGACTGTTCCCAAGTGCTGAAATTTAATCATTCGAAAGGATCGTTGAAAAACCTGCTGACACTCCTGAAACTGCTCGGTTCGTCCCGCGCGACCGTCGCCACTTAAAATGACTCCTAATTTAGCGCAAAACGACGGCGAGAAATCCAGACAAGGCAGCTCATGAATGCGTTGATGATCCAATTGCACCTGTAAGTGCAGATGGCCCTCAACGGCGGCATCTCTTCTGTTGTTTCTTCGCCGCCGTATTGATTGGGCTCGCTCGTGGCGGCGCAGGTCGCGGCGAGCAGCAGGCCGCCATTCATGGCCTCCCTCTCTGCACACGCAGTGCAGGAGCCGTGTCAGGCTCATATCTGCAGCCGTGGTAGCGGCGACCTCCTCCGCCACCGCTGCAGTCTATGCTGCAAGACACGAGCGTGAATGTCGGCCCCGGGTGTGATCAATGTTTGATTTCCGCTCAATCCTTAATGCGTACTGGCTTCTGATTTTTGTCGCGTCGAGCAGCTCGCCGCTTTTGTGACTCGCATCAAGAGCGGATCCGGCAAATCGAAGGGCCGTATTCTGAAGCGAGCCGAATTCGCCGTGAAATCCGAGCGAGGGCCGGGCCGGCGCTCTAATTAATCTTCGGCGTTTCGCTTCAAACCAAAGCAGATGGCGCGCGTTAGTCACCAGAACTCAACTCCAGCAGCCTCCATTAAAATAGATATCTCGTCCTTTTGTTTTTGGCGAGGACATCTCAAATAAAGACAAGGTGTAACTTACACTTTCAATCATCATAATCGAGGTTAATGTGTGACAGAATGGCGAGGCAGTGTTTCCGAGCCCCGCATCCGTCAACGTTGACGCCGAACCGCGGTACGTATGCGGTTCAAAGCAGCCTGGTGGGACGGCTTGTCCTTCAGGCTTCCCCACCACCAGTCACTCCTCTCTCTGTCAGACTGACTGGCAGTAGCCAACTAGCTAGTCCGCCAGTAATTGAAACTTCACACAAGTGCTGGCAGGGGTGCGTGTTGTCAGTCATTGTTGCCGGGTCCTGTTGTCTGAGGGGAAGCATGTTCGGTGTCAGAGCACACACATGTTCTGCCACTCAGGAGAAAAGCGGTGGGTGCAGAGAGAAAAAAAAAAGGGCCGGTCTATGCGCAGGAATTTAATGCTGACTTTGGATTTCTGCATTCACGCTGCCGCAGAAACCATTCTGAAGTTCACTGGAAGTCATCTCTGACTGAATGTTTATCGTTTCCATTGTAGTGTCTTTTTATGAGTTGTGTACATATCCATGGCAGATTAGCTCGCGTGCTAATAGCGATCATCTCTGAACCAAAAGCCCCCGGTTCGATTCCAGAGCCCCTCCAAGCTGGTTGATGTGCTGTTGAGTGGGACACGGAAGCCTTGACTGCTCCCAGGGTGCTGACAAGTAATTTCACTGATGTTCTGATACTCCAGCGCAGGGGTCAGGAACCTATGGCTCTTCTGGTGATGCCATATGGCTTCCAGACAATTTCGAGTTGAAAAAGAAAAACAAAAGTTTGGAACTGATTTTTAAAATACTTGTGATATTTCTTCATAATAATTTTAGGGTTCGTTGGAGAAAGTTGATTCGCTGTGGCGACCCCTGAAGGGAAAAGCCGAAAGAAGAAGAAGAAGATTTCCTCATAATACTGTGTCATTTTAAAGTAAACAGAAATGAGTTCTGAAGATAAATTTCACGGGTCACCCGTCGGTCGGGTTGGGAACCGTTGGCTTCCGAGCACGTCTGGGTCGTTGTAAAGGTGATGAAATTAATTTTATCAAATAGCCAACTTCTTTATCGGCATCAACCCTCGTAACGGAAAAGACGGCGACAAAGAAAAAAAAGACGATGATTACCGTGCGTTCCAGGCTGCGTGGACGGAGGAATTTGCATTTGGATCTGCGGCGTGTCTAATATGCTATGATAAAATTGCATAGATGAAATGGTCAAATATAAAGCCGCACTTCGAGCAAATCCATGCAGCACCAGAAGTTGCACTAAAAGTAAGACATATTGCATTTTTTGTGCGTTAAAAATACTATATGGCTCTCGATGAAACATATCAAGAAATATTTGGCTCTTATGGCTCTCCCAGTCAAAAGGTTCCTGACCCCTGCTCTAAATGAAGGGTATTTGTCCTTTCAGATAAATACATAAATTCTTGCTGTAACTGTGGTTTTGTATGAGGAGGTCTGGAGCATGTTTGACTGGTGCAGGACATGTATGCAAACTGTGAGACAGTGGTGAGGTGTGACAGATTGTTTCAAGGTGGAGGTGGGAGAACATCAGGGGTCAGTTCTGGGCCCCTTCTTGTTCGCAATGGTGATGGTCAGGCTGACAGTTGAGGTTAGACAGGAATCTCCTTGGACCATGATCTTTGCAGATGACATTGTGATCTGTAGTGAGAGCAGGGAATAGGTGGAGGTATGCTTCGGAAAGGGAAGAGATGAAGGTTAGTCGCAGCAAGACAGAATATATGTATGTGAATGAGAGGAACCCAAGTGGAGCGGTGAGGCTACAGGGAGTGGAGGTGAAGAAGGTGGAGGATCTCAAGTACTTTGGGTCGAGAGTCCAGAGCAATGGAGAGGGTGGAGAAGAGGTGAAGAAAAGGGTCCAAGCAGGTTGGAAGCGAAGAAAGTGTCTACAAGACAGTGGTGATACCAGCCATGCTCTATGGTTTGGAGACAATGGTGTTGAAGAGACATAGGAAGCAGAGCTGGAGATGTTTCGGTTCTCTTTGGGAGGGGGGGATGGATAGCATCAGGAATGAGTCCATCGGAGGGACGGCACATGTTAGATGTTTTGAAGAGAAGGTCAGACTGAGATGGTCGGGTCACGTACAGATAGGTGGTCGCTGGGTATGTTGATAGAAGAATGCTGGGGTTTGAGCTTCCAGGCAGGAGGTCTGGAGGAAGACCAGAGAAGATTTATGGAAGAGGTGAAAGAGGACACGAGGTTAATTGGTGTGAGAGGAGGATACAGAGCATAGGGTTGGATGGAGAAGGTCGATTCACTGTGGCAACCACTGAAGGGAAAAGGCCAAAGGAAAAGAAGTTATTAATTCTTGCCGTATATCCTGATACACAATCCTCTTTTAAAGCAAAATGTATTTGTTTTGAATCGTAATAAAAATAACATAGCATCCATAGGCTTTTATTTGTAGGAGCGGCGACCCGAATTGCCCCGTATAAACAGTAAGTATATTTCCAAAGAAAGTCTCTCAATGCTGACAAAAACAAAGACATCCGGATCATTATCTTCGTTCCAACGCCGATGCTCCCCATGCATTAGCGACATCGCCCTCTCTCTCGCCTAATGACTGTCTCCATCATTTGGATCGTCCCGAGTCCTTTTCTCGAGAGGAGCGATTTAATGAGCCCGCGGCCTGCACTTAGGAAGAAGATTGTCTGAGTCGCTCACGACACCCTTATCAAGGAATCCAACTTTCCGAAAGTGCCTTATACCGGTATCATTTTTTAGCCGGTGTGCTCGGGTGGTCAGCGCGACCGTCGTGGAACCGAAGGTTTGGTTCCTGAGCTTCCCCAAGCCCAGGGGTCGCAACCCACGTCTGATGCTGCTCCCTGTGCACATTAGAATGTATTTTATTGCGGTATATTCATTTCTAAAACGTCATTTTAAATTTGGCGATGTTGTAACATCTGAATAAAATGTGTTAAAATATTTTTGTCGCTCTTAATAAACAGCTGCACATGCCAGTAAAAGGATGACCAATGCTGTCGGTGCAGCGTTTAAGTTTGGCTTTTTTTTCCATAAACACAAGAAGGGCTAAAATAGACAGAGTATTTTCTTCAAAGTAACCTTCAATGTTTTTTCAGAGTTCAAAATGTTTTGTTTGTGGAAATGTCATTTGGTTTTCTCTGCAGTTGTTCATTGCGACACATTTGGTTTATACAGGACTGTCTCAGAAATCAGAATATTGTGATAAAGATCTTTCTCTTCTGTAATGCAATTAAAAAAACAAAAAAATCTTTTTCATGATATTCTAATATTTTGAGATAGGATTTTGGGGTTTTCTTAAGATGTAAGCCATAATCAGCAATATTAAAGTAATAAAAGGCTTGCAATATTTCAGTTGATTTGTAATGAATCCAGAATATATTACTTTTTTTTTTTGTTGTAATTGCAGTACAGAAGATAAAGAACTTTATCACAATATTCTAATTTTCTGAGACAGTCCTGTCCATTCAAAGGGTTTATTGTCACATGCACAGCGCAGAAACATGTTTCCCTCCACTGTGAAATTCCTACTTTGCTGTCCGCAGTGCATTTGGATACATGGCATAAAGGCGAAAAAATAAATATCACGTGCTATGCCGTGTTAATTCATTTTAAATTTCCAAAGGCTTGCGTGGCTCCCGGTGTCTTTACCGTGGGGAAACGTCTCAAGGGGCTCGGAGTGGTGAAGGTTGCCGAGCGCTCATGTCGTTGAGCAAGATCCGAAACCCCCGACTGCTCGGGATTCGGCCAGAAATGTAACTTTTTCTGTCCGGCTGTCTCTGGAATATTTGTTTTTCCCTAAAACTTTGATAAGGTTGTCTTATTTGCCACGAGTGGTCGCCCAGATCCCAAGGTGGACTAATTACAACTTGGCGGTCAAAGGTAAAGGTTGTTCTGAGCGCAAGGAGCGCGATTTTGCCCTAAGACAAATATTCAAATGCCAGATGTAGCACACAAGTCCAACAGTGTTGACTAGTGAAGTGATGAAATTTGACTTCCAAAAGTTACAAGGTTTACCTTGCTTTGAGGTTTGTTAGTTAATTGCCCCGTTGCTAAAAACGTTTGCCATCTCAATGATGCTTTAATTGGAGTAATGCTCCCCGAGCTCCTTCTCTGCTAAAAAAAAAAAAAAAAAGGCACAAATCTTCTCTAGTGTTGTTTTCAAGTCCGATTGGCAAAATTAATTTGGAAGCATAAAATTTATGGACAGAATAGCACATTTACAACCTTGTATTCCGGTTTTGGTTCCGGAGGCCGAGGTACGACACCCAGATTTACCGGCGTGTGGTATGAACAAGTCATGTAAGCCATCCATTCAAAGTTTACCCCCATCTATCAGTTCACACCGATATGATTTAATGAAATTATAGACTTCCATTATCCTCCCCTCTTCTTGATTTTCACCGCCTCTGCACCCCGCTGAGCCAAACCGTCCCAGCGGTCAATCAATCACTGGGCCCGGCAGTCCACCCAGATCAGGCTCCGACCCGAAGGCACAATTTTCAATCCCACCCGGGGGTCATCAATCTTCCCGAGCTCTGAAACGTGGCCTGGATGGGCTCCGCCGGCGGCTGCCGTGGTGCCGCCTCTTTAAATATTGTTGTTCAAAACATAAACTGTTCACGTTCATCTCTTTTTTTTTTTAATGCTTTTCAGCAAACCGTCTGAATCGCAGCAAGCCCACCTTTACAAGCTGGCCAGTTCATTTAGCCGTGAAGTGTTTACGTTTTTTTTTTTTTTTTAGAGCCGCTCGGGTCGTGCAGTTTTGAACAGGTGCGATGCTACCGAGTGCTAAAAACCAAGGCAGCGTCTGATAATCGCTACGTATGACGCTGATGACAGTGACATTTGTGTTGCATACAATTTACTTACTCCAGACTAAATGTCAAATGGCATGATATTCATGATGATTTTCCACAGAGGTGCTCCCTAAGTGGACCCTGCAGCAACCCGTGGCAGAAGCTTGGAAAATGATGATGGTGATCAAACAAATGTGATCCTTGTGGCGGCAAAGGGGGAGAATCGGTTTTCCGCCATCCGCACCCTTTCCGGTGGATGTATCGTCCCGGAGCGGATAAAAAACCGACATGACAGCGAGGAGAATCCGCAAAGTCGGGTAGCCTTGTCATTTGTCTAACACGGAGGACTTTTTACGCAGGGGTCGTCGAGAGCCGTCACGGCGGATCTTTTGGTCGTAGAGCGGTCGTATCTTTGTATCTTTGTTGTAGACATGTAGTCTGAAACCGCATCCGCGAACCGGTGCAAACCCAGACAGTCTGAAGAGATTATCCGAGGGTGAGTCGCTCACTGTGCACGCCGATGCAAGGAGAATGTGTTTGACTGGAAGGAAGGAAGGAAGGAAGGAAGGTGCTGAGGCATTCTACAAACTTCTCCAGGCTCCTCCCGCAGGAGGTTCACTGGAGACCCTAAATTGTCCAGAGGGCGAATGATATGCTGGACACTCCAGCAGTCCCCTGACGACAGGATCAGCAATATGGAGAATAAACAAACGAACAAATGAACGAATGAATGAATGAATGAATAAATATGCAGATTAGGTGAAATGTCGCGACGGTGATTGACTTTGGCGTCGCGTCTGTCCCTCTGTTTCTACATCTGCGGCGCGACGCCCCTTGCCATTCAGTGACACGGTGTCGCCCGATTATTCCAGCGCCGCTTCCTAAGCGAGGGATGAATTAGCGCACTGCGAATATTTGTTTGCACCTGAACCGACATGCACACACACACACACAAACACACACACACTGTGACCGACGTGTTAGCGCCCCTGAAGAAAATCATTACTTACTTTTCCTTAAACTGTGTTCTATTTGATGCTTGGCTGGTCTGAAAATGACTTTGAGTAAAGCTCCATGTTTTTAATGCCCCCCCCAAACCTATTCTGCTCACCCCTGTACTCCTCTCCCTTCCAATCCTCTAAAAACTGCAGTCTCCAGCAAACGTGCGGCTTTTTACTTGAATCTTGTGTACTTCAGTCGCACACTGTTGCATTTCAGATACAGACGACTGGACCGGGCTGATAATGGGCCTACAATTTAATTTCCCAGGTATTAAAGGAGACTTGCTGGGTTTTGAATTGGTGTCCCTTGGTGGTATTAAAAATACTTTAAAAAAATAATTAAAGAAATAGAAATAAAGTTGCTTTTTCTCTCAACTTTTTTTTTTTTTTTTCCCTGCACATCACAGACTATGGAGGGGATTCGGGGGGAGAGAAGGTCCAGGGTATTTTCTTTTGAGTGAGATAAAGAGCTGTGGTAGTACACCGATTTGCATATGTCTGGGATTTACTGGGGCCGCGAAGGGAAAACGTGCATCCAATCTTTGACTCCGTTTCTCTGAGCCGCTACATGCTGAGCTTGTCGCAACAACGGGATTTAAGCGGGCCGCGTGTTTTTGTGTTTGGCCGATTGTGTCCGGTCGGGGGTTGCGTGGCTCGCAGCGCAGGTTTGCTTCTTATCTTCCGCCTCAGATTACATATGTCTGAGCGTAGATGGGGACCGTGGCATGATATAAGATTAGCGTAGTTCTTTCTTTACTTTGGAGAAAAGAGACCCTGCGGGTTCAGCACTCGGACGCACAAAATCTTGCGACTGGCCTTCGAGTTGTCCCTGGCCACGCGCGAGGGAGCGCGCAGGGTCGGCGGCGGTCCGAGCCTGGCGTCCGGAGCCCAGGCGACCCTGGCGGCGGTGCCGAGGGACGCCGAGGGACGCCGGGGGACGCCGGCTCTGCTGACGCGAATCGACCTCGTGCGGCTGGACTCCCCAGATGTCCAAAGTGAGGAGCGTACGTTCCTTGAACTTACATCGTTTCCAGTGGGCGCCGGGGGTGGCAGAAGACGCGCACACACTCTCTTTGATACATAAACTCAAGATGGCCTTTCCTGTTTTCAACTTTCCTGCGTCCTCGCTGAATAAAATAGAGAGACTCTGCTGGGTTCGTGCACGGGTTCGCTTGCGAGTGGCCAGCTAAGGTAACAAGTCGGATTATGACGGAGGATCTGGACGCCGCTTCGCTGCCGTTCAAATACTCTTCTTTACAAACTGCATTTCATACTGTGTGTTTTTAGAGATACCCCTGCTGAAAATGTCCGCCTTCCCCCAAATCAATGTGACAAATAGATTTTCTCTTTTGGTTCTCAAACCTCTAAAAGCTTGTATTTACAAAAAAAAAAAAAAGAAGCTCATCAGCAACATCTATTTCCAGAAATCATGGCCTGGTTATCCAGGAGAATCCACAGACTTTGTTATGAGCAGGATTGTGTGGAAAACTTTCATGTAAGAGAAATAAAAGTTCTTTGCGAAACTGCTGACAGGAAAAACTCAATTCAGTCCCTCTTCTGCTGGAGAGAAAGCAGACATCACTGTGGCTGATATCTGCAGAATTCAGCAACGCACAACAAAACCGTCTGGTGGGATAAATAGCGCTACAGGCAAGAGTGGGGAAAAATGTTTTTTGATTTTTCGGTGAACTGTCCCTTTATGATAAGAAATACCTCCTCCGTCCTGACATTGAGAGCAGGGCTCCCTCAAGGGGACGTGCCGAGGCCGCCGCTCAACCGGCTTATCACACAAAACATTTCATTTTTTTTCCTCCCCGCGACACGTCGAGGGTTGACTCAGAGGGACGAGCCGCGCCATTTTGGCGGCGCGGCGTGCCGACGACATCCTGACCCCGAGCGTCCGGAGAGAGACGGCGAGTACGCAGCAGCGGCGGCGGCGGCGGCGGCGGCGGTCAAACAGCACGCCACATTATCGGCCTCCCGAGCCCTTCACTTGACCAGCTGCAGTTTAGCCGTCGCCTGCAGAGGGCGCTCCCAACGCCAGGGGCGACCCTCCCCTCCATGCGTGAACGCAAGGCGTCCCACGTTCTCCTCTACCCGTGTCCAAATCAGTATTCATGTCAGCGCGCTCACCGTCGCTGTTTATAAGTTCATAGAAGAGTCAAAAAGGGCTCATAAATGGCGGATTACGTCTTTCTGCGGTCTTTGTCGGCATCTAAGCGTGGGGCGAGTTCTGCCGTTGTGCCCAGAGGGGGTGAAACTATGACAGATAGAAAGAGCTGACATCAATAATTAAGGAAGGCCAGTATATTGGTCACTGAAACACTATATTTGCCTCTTAATGAGATTACATTTTCGATTTAATGGGGATTTATATGGGCTTTTTAAGCGTCGGCCGTCTTGCACGATGGGAGCCGAGGGCCGAGACACCCGGAAATGACAACTTGAAAATCACGTCCGAGCCGTGACTCGGTAATTCCACTTTACAGAAATGTGAAGTAATCGTTATTTTTTTTTTGTTTGTTTGAAAAAGCATCCGTCGTGTGCGATTTGTAGGCCTTTATGACTTCCTGTGGGTGCGTGGCTTCTTTCTCCTCCGATTAAATAGTTGTTTTCTGCCCAAAGTCAACCTAAATAAGCAGAAATAGTCTCTGCACGCCTCCCTCCTCGAACGTTTCTTGTTGACATTGCACATTATACGTCCGCTTCCTCTCCCCTCTCGCGGCTTTATAATTGCCCTCTCTCGTCTTGGCCCGAGTCCACGGCCGTCATGCTTTTACGTACTGGCGGCCGTACCTTTCGCCCCTGCCCGGGGTGCGGTGCCAGTTTGCGGGTTAGAGAGGAGGTCAGATTGTAATTGGCAGGGCCGGTGGCTGGCACTCTCTCCGCCAGGCCCTCACCCTGTCGGCTAATTGGCACGGCGAGTGGCCGGCAGCGGGGCCGGGAAAAGGCAGCAATCCGATTGATGGATGGATACTAGTGTCAGGAAAGGACCGCTCTGACAAGAGTGCTTGTACAGTCAATTTACCGCTCCGGTCTCGATGGGCGGTGTATATATTTATGTATGCCTTCCTTTTGAGTTTTTCTTTTTTTTTTTTTGTATCGTTTTTGAGGACTGACAAGAAGCATTGAGCTCTGAATAATGATTGCCTTTGACACATGCAGACAGCTAATTACGGCGTCGCTCTCGGTATCAGTTGTCTCCTCGTCCATATTTTCTCACTTTGTACTCGCGAAGGCAACAAGTGATTTACAGCCATCATCACGGTGGCCTGTAACCGACTTTGTCAGAGACGTGTCTTACGGGAGGAAGAAAGCCAGAAATGACGGACGCGCGTCATGATTTCACTGCCGTTATGGAGGTTTTTATGGTATGTTGAAATATTTAAATTGAGATGAATGTCGCTCACATTTCTATCACCGCAGTGCTCGTCCCGTGACGGTATTCCTGCGGTATTTTATTTTTATTTCTTTTTGTTTAAACTCCTGCCTTTTATCCCACTTGATGTATCCGAGAGTTCAACGATACATCTGCAGACTTCAAGTCAAGGGTTATGGATGAGCTCTGCTTGTCAGGCAGCAGCCTCTCTTTCACACCACACAAAGTTTTTGCAGTTCTTAGGAACTTTTCAGGAAGGAGACAGCAGAGGAACTTGGACCCTGCCCTCCTCGAACCATCTAAGCTCCTACTCCGAAGCGGGATCTTCTTGCAGTTCCACAGGAACTCAGACGTGATGGTTGAACGGTGGAACTCCCCCATGGGCGGATCCTTCTTGTTTGCTGCAGAGCGCCATTTCTAAAACCTGTCCTGGTCACAGCTCGGATGTTTTCTCGGACAAGGTGGACAGAAGCGGCGAGAAATGGAGTGACGAAGGGGTCCAGGATCTTCTGTCCTACTACTGCTATTCCAGGGCTCGCAGAAGGACATGTCCATGCATTCCAGAATAAGTGTGGAGTGCAGGGAGAAGATAGAAACACGCCAGCCATCTGATGGTCCATGGACATATCTCACTGAACCATGTGGCAGCTTCACCTCCACGATGTCCACATTGTCTTCCTCTTCTTCTTCACTGGTTTGTCTTTGAGCGTGGAGCTAAAGGTGCATCTCTCACAGATCCCTACCGTGGACCCTCAGCACCTGTGGGAACGCAGAACTAAAAGGTCTGCAGGAGGAGGATACTTCCTGGAACCACTTTCAAGCTGGACACTTCTGAGAAGGAAGGGTTCTGGCTAAAAGCATCCTGAGGAAACAGCACATCAGTCCCAGAGGTTACCTTTTGCAGGTTACTTCTGAAGCTGCAGTGGACAGAAGCTGGCCTCCAGTTTAGCCTGAATTGGTTAGTTTGGGGTTAGTGCACGGGATCTTCAATCTAACCAAGGTAGTGCAATGGTTTGACAGATTTTCTTGTGTGTGTGTGTGTGTGTGTGTGTGTGTGTAGCTCACCACAGTAGACATGTAAGGTGTGTAAAATGACAGTTGTTTTCTTTCTCTGTCTTTGTTTTTCCTGGCGCAGCCTTGAGCCTTGACAGGACGGGGTATTAATAAGGGTCTATGGAAGTGAGCGTTCTGCTGAGCAAATGGTGCTGGAGGGAGAGATTTCGATCGAACCGCGAAAAGCGCCCGAAACGTATGGGGGGAACAAAGATAAGAGTCAAGTAGGCAGTGAAGAGCAGAAAATCTGGGTGAGATATTAGAGAGGCGAGACAATGGAGGGATAAAAAAGATAGGGGGAATAAATAGAGGCACTTGGAAAGAGCAGACAAGATAGAAAGAGATATTGATTTGTGAGTCAGTTTTCAAAACAATCTCACAAACTCCAATTAGGAAACAAACCCGTTCCAAGGCAACACTTAAAAGTGTAAACTTTAAGCAGATGTCAATTGACCTTTTGTAAAAACAAAAAAAAAAAAAAAAAAAAGTGGTCACACAGGAGATTGTTTCCAAGGGGGTAAAACTGAAATTGGGATTTTTTTTTTTTTTTTTTTTTTCCCGCTCATTAACGAGTGATTACAAACATGGCGTGGAGAGATTTTCAAGAAGAGTCAACATCAAACTGTCTCTTTCATTCCATCTGCTCGCCGTTGCATGTTTTCATCTGGCGAGCTCATTTGATCGGAGGTGACCGTGAAGCTGCCGGTACGCCAGCGATAGCCTGATAGCCGAGGTGGACGCCGGACCCCCTCCCCGCCAGACCGGGCCGGCAAGGACCTCCCGCCGCTCGGGAAAATGAATATGCATAAAGTACAAACGTACGTGCACAGAAACGTACGGCGTCACCAAAGGCGACGCACACATCAGGATTGTGAGGCGGAAGTTTTATCTATTTATCCTTTAACTGTCACCGTCATCAGAGGGTCTGATAAGGAGTTCACTGTATGTCCGTCCTGTTTGTTATTGAACGCCAGGACGAGAAAAAGAAATGGAATCCGGTGCAGGAGTGTGATCTTTTTGCAGAGGAGAGGTTGCGGAGCGAGGCGCGTGATTGGTTGTGACGACGCCTGAAGGAAAAGGCGAAGAAGACGCGTGAATTCTTCTCGGAGGCAGATTGAACCGGACGCGTCCGCGGGGTCCGATATCAACCATCCGAACCGTCAGTCTTTCCACCTTTGCACGTCCTCCCCTTTCGTCTTTCTTTCTACATTCCTCTCGCCCTCCTCCAGCCGTCGCTGGGTCCGTCTCTTGTCTCCATCACTTCTCTCTCTCGCGTTCACTTTGCTCTCCAGGGACATCTGTTGTCCAAAGGCGGTACGCCTCCCTCCACTTTGGGGTCCTTCACCGTGTCCTCTGCCGTCAAGCGCAGGGCTTTTCCGCCCAGAGCGAATGCACGCCGGCGTTCTCCGCGCTTGTTTTCGTTCCTCCCCCGTCTTCCGTTACTCCCGCCGCTCACTTGTGAGCACTGGATGCCGGCAGGAATTGTAAATGAGGGGGAGATGGATTTCCGAGAAGAAAAAAAAAAAAAAGTTCCAGGATCCTGAAAAAGCGTGAAGGAAATAGCCAAGGTAGCTATAGCATATCACGGAGGGCACAGAAGTCTTCTGTTTGTCAAAGATAAATCTTACACAGGGAAATTTGGTCTGGGCATTGGAGCGAGCTCTCGGGACCAGTGGTCACCACCAGATAGTGCTTGGAGACCACCTCTGGTCCGGTGTCTGTTTGACGCTCTCTATTTTCTCACAGAGGAAAGTAAGTGTCCCCTTTTCCCCCTGCACTCCTCTGTGTTTGAATCTCCTTTCATTTTCATCCGGAGTCTGTTTGTTCCCATTGCTTTCTCAGCGGGTTCTCTCCTCCCATCAAGGTGAAACCTCCTCAAACATGCCCGCCCCTCCCCGTTCCTTGGTAATGAACATGGCTGCTCTTCCTCCCCATTGTCTTGGCTGGCGTGTTGGAGGTGACAGATGACCGGGGGCCTCCAGAGGTGAGCCTCCCCGCGCTCCAGATAAAGGCGGCCGCAACCTCAGCGCGATCAATCAATCAGTTGGCACCGCAGGCGCACGATCAGCCAATGAATCAATCTCTGAGCCGGCAGATGTTTTGCGGTCCCTTAGCGAAGGCGCTGCCAATGAAGTGAGACTCGAGTTGGAGGCTTGAACAAAGGCCTTTAAGTGTCGTTTCCAGAGTTGAGAAGAAACTCGTTTTTCACGTTTGTATCAGGAAAAGAGGTGAAGAGACGGTCCAAGCAGGTTGGAATGGGCGGGGAAAAGTGTCAGGAGTACAAAGAGATAGAAGACTTTCAGCCAGAATAAAAGGAAAGGTGTACAAGACAGTGGTGAGACCAGCGATGATGTTTGGACTAGAAACTGTGACAATGACCAAAAGACAGCAGGCAGAACGAGAGGTTGCAGGGATGAAGATGTTGAGGTTCTCTTTGGGAGTGACCAGGATGGAGAGGATCGGGAATGAGTCTATCAGAGGAACAGCACATGTTAGATGTTTTGGAGAGAAGGTCAGAGAAGCCAGACTGAGATGGTTGGGTCATGGACAGAGGAGGGATAGAGAATATATTGGTAGACGGACGCTGGAACTGGAGCTGCCAGGCAAGAGGTCTGGAGGAAGACCAAAGAGAGGATTTATGGACGTAGCGAGAGAAGATATGAAGGTAGTGGGTGTGAGAGAGGAGGATCCAGAGAATAGGGTTAGATGGAGAAAGTTGACTCGCTGTGGCGACACCTGACGGGAAAAGCCGAAAGAAGAAGAAGAAGAAGATCAGGCTTCCAAACTATTTGGGCCGATGTGTCGTTATTTCTGGAATTAGTGTGACGTGTTTTCTATTCCCATCAAGTCGGTGTAAACCTGTGTAAATGGGAACGGACGTGGGAGAGCGTAAAGGATATGCTAATGTGCGAGCGGGCTAACTTTGCTGCCTCAGCATCGGTAAGGCCGGCTGGTCCAGATCGAACCCCCTCTTGACCTTCTTTCAAAATAAATAGGATACAGAGTCAGACGGGCACTTCATATCAGCGTAGGACTCTTCCCCAGTGGAGCGGCTCAGGAAGCACGAGCGCTCTGAGACGCCCACGTCCTCCGCCTCTTCGGCCCCTTAGTCACTTCTGGCCTATTGGACCCTGTCCTTGGCGGTCAGCCCTTTGACCCGCGGGGTCGTCGGATCGTTACTCACCAAACTCAGACCCCTGGAGAGTCATTGTGTCTGCAGCTCGAGCTGCTGATGTCCTTCTTTCTATCACGTCCGTCCAAGCCTTTGTCCGTCGTTTGCTTTTTAAGACAAGAGCGAGATACCGAAGTTTACAAATCGGGTCTTCTCCTCGACGTCCTGTCCTCTTCCATTCCGTCCTCCTCCAACCTCAGCATTGTCCAGGACTACAGATGGAAATTAGCTATGAGCTATAATCTGGTACAAACATCTCTGCCTCTGTGCTTAATGTATTTGTACACTGTCCTAGTAAACTTCTAAACAAACAAACAAACAAGCATCCTTCTACCCAGATCTTCTCCATCCCTCCTCTGTCCATGTCCGAACCATCTGGGCGTGACTTTATCTCCCGAACATCTACCCTGTGCCGTCCCTCTGACGGCCTCTCCGTCCTCCACACTCCCAAAGAGGAACGTCCACATCTTCATCTCTGCCTCCCGTCTCCTCCTCAGTGTCTCCAACCCAGACACCATGGCTGCTCTTCACTCACCCATCTTCTTCTCTTCTTCCAGCCTGCTTGCAGACATCTCTCCACCTCTTCTCCGTCCTCTCCAGAGCTCTGGACCGTCAGGGTGGTATCTAAACACTTCCGCTTTCTTCATTTCCCGCTCCCTGCAGCCTCACCGTTCCTCTTGGCTCCCTCTCATCCACGCAGCGTCTTCTGTCTTGCCTCCAACTGTAGTCTGATTGTGTTCTAAACAGGATAGCGGGGTTTTACGTATCCAGGTACCAACATAAGCACCATGGAGTGACAAGTAATTCATGTTGCAGTGAGTGGGTGCCAGCTAGCTGCCCCCGGTCTGCTGCCTCTGCTGACATGTATGTCAGATCCCTGTCACATACGGCGAAGGGAAGGAGCCAAAACAAAGTAACCCCCCCCAAAAAATCAATGAAATAAACTCCGCCGTTGTAGCTTTGTTATGAATGCCACTTAGCTTAATTCTCCACATATAATAACGTCCACTTAGTGTAATTAGTAGTAATGAGCCCCATCTTGGTCCGGGCATTTTGCCTTTTGTGTCTTGTCATTCCCCACCTGAAGTGATTTCAATATGAAGTGCACATATTAGCAGCGCTGTAACGGCCGGGGATGAGAGTTAATCGGCATCCCGGTGATTTGCCCTCTGATAGTGGCTCCGCATCCTCTCCTTCCAGGACGCTCACCTTCACAGCGTCACCCGACTTGTCTAATTTCCGCCGCTAAAGAGCCTCGGTCGCAGCGGTTTAAAAAATACGGAGTATAAAATGAGCCCTTTTCCTTCGTGAACAACGGCCCAGCTGCAAGAGGAATGCAAACTTAGCCTAAAACACGTTTTTAAACATTTGCTTTTGTCATTAAATTCAGCGTTTGGTCCGTCATTTCACAAACTGGAAATCCGCAGCGTGATTTATTTCATTGTTAGTTGCCTGTTCGAAGCTTAGGCCGATGGTGTCGCGCCTGTGTTTACCATCACGGAAGGAAAAGGAAAGAAAGCCCTTTGTTGGCGTCATGGCTGGACCTCGAGCAGCGCCCGGCGAGCCGTCGGGGGTTCGCCGTCGTCCTCGGGCGACCACCTCCGCCCGCTCCGTCACAATTCTACAAAACCGTTGTCATGCAAACCCAAAAATAGGTAAACGATGATCCAGCTTGTGAAAATTTTAACATGGGATTCCTCCTATCCCTTGTTTGTTCTCCTTCTGATTGTTTAAAAGCCAGAATTGCCTTCCCCCCCTCGGACGTGTCGGCGTAAACGCCTTATATTGTTCTATCTCTCCGCTTGATATCACAGCGCTTTCGACATCGGTCGAGTAAAAAAAAAAAAAAAAAAAAAAAAACAACCCCCGATGTCTTGTCATTCTTATTCCGCCCACACATTTATCCATCTCTGTCTCCACCGCGTTCACCTTTGTTCCCCAAAGAACTTCCCCCCTCCCCTCCATCCATCTCCAGCTCCCACATGCGGCGAACACCCCCGTCATACCAATTAACACCGAAGCGCATTCACGTGGCGTCGCCCTTCGACCCCCCGGCTGCCTGTCGGAGCGCGGGAGTCGGCCGGCCGTCGGACTGAGTTTGTCTGCCGGCCCCGCCGTGCACGTCTGTGATAGATGAGCGGCGGTGAGCGGCTCTGACCCGGCGCGCCGCTTCTCTCGCCTCGATGGTGTGAGGGAGCATTGATTATGATGTTTCTGGTGACAAGGGTGACGCGGGACTGCAGCCGGCGCCCGGGAAGACAGAAGAATCCAAGGTTATGAACGCCGCGTTGTTAGTCAATGTGATGAGATTTGATTCGGCCCGTATCGATCTAGTATCTTTCAGTTTTCATCCGGCGTGATTTATGGCCATGTGATGGTGATAGAGTGTAACGTTTGCACTCTTTATATTGCCGTGGTGCCTTCGTGACTGAGGGGAGATGATAAAGAGAAGAAAAATCTAGGTAATCGCAAAATATACTTGTCGTACTTCAGCAATAACGGATTGTGTTTTGTCCGCTTAAAACGGCGCCGCGAGCTTTTACAGAATAAAATACTTAACGGGTTGAATTCTGTCCGTGACAAATGACATCCGGTTCGAGAATCTCATCATCGACGCGAGAATTCGGCTTTTTTTTTTCGCGATCGATTTACACGAATGCGAGGACGAGAAAAAGAAATGGAATCCGGTGCAAAAGTGTGATCGGCATTTGCAGAGACGACCCAGTGAACGTAGACCTTGCCGGAGGGCCGTCCCTCTTTAACGGGATGGAAGTGCAATTATTTCGTAATTGGGTGCAGTTTAATTGAAGAGCGCGCACGGATGTGTTATGTCAGGCTTCATCCAGGTGTCGGTTTCATGCACAGAATCCCTCCCGTCCTGCTGGCCGCTGCAGGAGGCAGCTTTGCGAGGAAACGCCGCGGGATTTCGGTCCCTGCTTCGGCCGTGGCTCCCGGTCTCTTCCCGTCCTCTCCTCCGCCCCCGGCCCGGCGCTCAAACTGCGGCAGTGGGCTAATTAAAAAGCGTGACTGTCCTTAATTATTCAGCAGTCGGCTAATTGATATTCACAGAGGCGTTCACCTCGCCTAAACGATCCGTTTAATCTGACCGCCGCCGCCTGTCACCGCGAGCCGTCGTGCAACTGTACTTAAAGACGAGGAGTGTGTTATGGAGGCCGGCGCACAAGAAGGAACATAGGCATAACTATATTTTCCATTCTCTGTAATTGCCGGGGCATCGGAAACTTAAAAATGAGGGAGCGGTGCTTCTTACAACGATCCCGCCGGCGGTCACGGCGGCCGACACCCACAGCTTTCAGATGGAGAGCCTTGTCTGGAGCTCCTTTTGGAGCCGAGCAAAGGGGACATCGTTTCGCCTCCTCTTTGCCTTTGGCTCGCTTCCTTCTGGGGTCTCCAGACCATCATCTAACCCTCTCCTCTGCGTCCTCTTCCCTCACACCGGCTGACTTCCTCTTCCTCTGCAGCCATGAACCTCCAGAGCATCTACCGTACGCTGTCCTTCTAATGGACTCCTTCCTGATCCCCTCCGTCCTCCTCACTCCCAAACAAGAACCTCCACATCTTCATCTCTGCCTCCTGTCTTCTCCTCAGGGTGTCCGAAGCAGACTCCATGGCTGCTCTCACCTCCGTCTCCTCCACCCTTCCCTTCCCTCTGGCTGAGCCACTTTTCTCCACCCTTCCCAGCCTGCTTTCACACATTTCTCCACCTTCTCCGTTGCCTCGGACAGTTGACCTGTGGTACTTAAAGTCCTCCAACGCCACTTCCTGTAACCGCTCAGATCCATCTTGCTTCTGCGCCCCTTCCTTCCTTCCCCCCTCTCCTCTCCAGTTTGAAGTCTAAACAACCTGCTCGATATGAGATGTTGAGATGTTTGGTTGTAGGCTTCACGCTGTCCCTCTTCCTCTCGTGGTCGCACCGCCTGCCGTGCAACAACGAACCTTGGACGGCCTGTATTTCCAGTGGGAAAGAACCCTGAAAGAACCCCGGCATCACACGGTCGCTCTGCTCTGGACGAGGTGCAGCTCGGGAGTCCGCGGATATTGTAAAAGAAGTCTGGCTGAATGGTGTGTTTCTTGGTGGCAGGCCTGAAGAAAAGCCCACCGCCAGCTCTGAAGTAGCCTTTTTGTACCCGTCGCCTTTCAATGACTTGCTCACGATTTCCTCTCGTGAAATTCCCGGGTCACGGAAACCCACGGTCGGCCCGGCGCCCGATGATAAATCACCCGTTATTGTCCCCCCCCCCCTCTCTTTGTCTCACCGTCTCTGTTCTATTCACTTCTTCAAATTCGCTCGCATTGACCGGTCGGATTTCCCCCGTCTTCCTGCCGTCTTGCAGGGAGTTTCTCGCCCCCGATCCGGCCCACGCACCGACCGCCTCCCGGGCCACAAATGTCTCTCCGTAATGGGGGAACAAAAGGTGTGTGTCCAGCGGTGGAGTCTGTCCCATTGTGCCGCCCTCAGTATGATTAGATTATCTTCAAAGTCTGCTGAATGGGGTTAATCAGTCAGAAGTAATCCCGACATAGTGTGTGTGCGCGCGCACGTCGGAGGGGTGGGCCGACCCGCTCGTGTGGAAATGTGAGAAGAAAAAGAAACGACAAAAAAAGAAAAACCCCTTGCACAAAATAGCGAGCAGAAATAGAAAATCCCAAGGCACACATTTCTGTCACAAGCCCTCCTGTTTTAATGACACCTTTAGTCTCGCCTTCGTCGCACATCTTTCTCCCCACTCACACTCTGTGGGTACAGCTGCTCCAGCTGGTGTGTGTGTGTGTGTGTGTGTGAATATCTGTGTTTCAGTTGAGGGTGTTTCTCAGTGTCTGGATGCATCTTTGTTTCCCCCCTGCAGATCTCAAAGCTTTAAGTCACCACCTTTTCAGTGTAACAGCCCCAGCGAACCCTCTGCGACCCCCTCTCGGCCCCTCCCGCCCCCCCCGGCCCTCTCCCTTGTGTTTCCTGCCACTCCATCAACCTTTTTCCACTTCCTCCCACATTGAGTCGTTGGTGGGAGACAGCTTTTTGGCACCCCGGCCATTTCGACCCATTCACTTTCAAACTGGAGGTGGAACGGAAGCAGGTTTGAAGTAAAGCGACGTATGAGCGGCGCGCGCTTTATGGTTGATATTCACAGATTGGTGGCGGTGCGTTAAACTTGATCTTTACTGTCTTTTCTAAAACGCCGGACAGGAGGGGGCGAGTCTGCAGGGCTGCACAAAGGGGGGGGGGTAATTGTTTAACTGCTGTGAAAGGCAGCTAGGAGGTCTCCTTTAATTACCTCTGGTTATTTTTGCACTGCCAGCGTGTGTCTATAATGATGTGGACAGAAAAAAAAAAAAAAAAGGTTGGGTTTTGCATCCCTGTAAACTTTAAAATTAGAATTGCACAGGAGCAATGGCGAGAGGAGGGGAGAGGAAAAAAAAAAAAAGTGCTTGCCTCACACTTACCAGTAAATGTTTATTACCGCGTTTCCCCACATGGCACTCAGCTGCCGGCCTGCGCCGGTGATGGATGAAGGTCCTGCTCAGACGTGGCAGTGAGATGCCTCCTGAGTGAGGCCAGCTGCAGGTGGACAGGTGCGCCTGCACTCCAGATACATTGAGATCCAATCACATCAGCCACATCAGCGCCGGGGACCCCTGTGGCAAAGCTCTTTCAGCGGCGAGAAGCGGTCGCGGTGTGTTTAATTAGCTGATAGGACGGGAACGGCCCGATGGCGTCCGCCCGCCCGCTCGTTCATTATCGATACAGCTGATCCTGCGCTCGGGGCCGCGGGGGGGCCGGAGCCTCCCGGCTGTCATCGGGCCAGAGGACGGCTCGACCTTGGACCGGTCGGTCAGAGGGCACCGTCCTCTCGGTCTCCGCAATTCAGGGTCTCCGCCGAACCCCCTGCTTGTGGTCGAGACTCCCATGACGTGACCCCGGAAACAACCCGGACCCAGCACAGCCCGCCGTTCATCTCCCTCGTGAAATAAAACCGTTAGAATGCCGAGGACACCCTTCAGAGCAGGGGTGTCAAACGTACGGCCCGCGGGATCATTTGAACCTGAAAAAATGCTTAAAAGACAAGGATTTAATTTTTTTAATTAAATGGAATTCAAGATTTTTCCACTAGGGGGCGCTTTTTTTGGTCAGAGTAGGAGACAAGCCGCATCACTGAGACGGACCAATCAGCAGACGTCTGCTGCTTGTTACGACGTTGTTTCCACCCTGTTCTCCACCTCCCCGCTACTCCCTCATTAGCCAAGATGTCGTTATCAAAACAGAGAAAAGTAGATAAAGAGTGTAGAATTTTCAAAGAATAATGGACTACGTCCTATTTATTTACGGAGACGCAGGTAAACCATTGTGCTCGGTGTGTTTGCAACAAGTTTCGGTGTTCAAGGAATATAATATTCGGCGCCACTATGGCAGCTTGCAAGGACAACTGAGAAGAGATAAGATCAACCAATCGCCGGTCGGTCTGAGGAAACAGCGCCCACTTTCACCCAGAGCTGAGAAATCAGTGTAGCAGCGGTAGAAGCCAGCTCGCTAATTGCTAGCGAAAATGTGCAATTTAATGTTAGTCAGCAGTTTCACTACTAAAGAGTCTTGTGGAATTCTACTGTTCATGCAACTCCATACATTTTCAGTATGTATTGTGTGTGTTTGCATGTTTCATGGATGAAGTTTACTCATTTACAGGTGAACACTTTCCTCCTTGCACATTTAATAGCACTCTTTTTAGTTTGGAGGGTGTAGGCGGGGATTCTATTTGGATTTCATATGCACATGTGTAAATGGTTTAAAAATCCCTTTCTTTATAAGTCTCATTTGAACTTAAAGTGCATTACTGTATTTTTCAATACCCATCACTTGTTTTGTGCCTTTGTACGATCAGTGGGATCCGTTGCAATGCAAACATGTGAATGATAAAAGTAAATGACAGGCTTTTCTAAGGAAATATGAGGTGTTTCATGGTATGTAAAAGTATTGTTCCTTAATTTCCAGAATTTCCCTCATGTCCTTGTACTTCTTTGCACCAAAACAGAGGAAAGACATGATATTTTGGTTATTTATTACTGAGTATGCGATTATTTTAATGATCCTGCCCACTTGACATCTACCCAGGCCGTATGTGGGCGCCATGAGAAATGAGTTTGACACCCCTGCTCTAAAGTATCCTTGCGTTTGGTTCGGGCACCCCGAGAAACGTGACAATGATAGACAGGCGTTCGCAATAATATCGGTGATTTTAACAAGTCACTCAAGTTCCCGGATAATTGGAGCTGTGTGGAAACAAGGCTCACGTTGTAAGTAAATGTGCACAACTTCCAGAAGGGGATTAGAGTCTGCAAAACAAAATATGATGTTCAATGAACTGCACAGTTGGCAAGGCGGCAGGCAGCTAACAGATCCCCTCCCAGAAGTAACAGACCCGAAAGAAGCTAGAGAACTCTCTGCTCCTTATGAAAGTAGAAACAACAATTGTCAACCGATTAATTTTGATTGAGTAAACGCATTTTGATGAAGCGATCGATCACCTGACAAGGCCGCTCCCGCCAGCGGCGCTTCGGCTCAGCCGCCAACGCCGCGCGGGAAGGAAAACGCGCATCACGTTGTCAGGTATAAAGTTCTCACCGGATTCAGGAAAACGGAGAACATTTTGGTATTGAAACACTTCAGAGATCGGACGTGCTGGCAGGAGTTTCATAGAGACCGCCGATGGCCTGGAGGTGTCAATGACAATGAACAAATGAATGAACCAAAGTGAAGGGCTTCAAACAGCTGTGTGTGGATGGACCATCCAGGAGGTTACTGGATACTTAACCTTCCTCCTGTGCTAGCTTTCTGGTAGCATCCCTGGTGTTAGCGGGTCGGTTTCGACCCGTGTCTTAAATCGGCTTTGAAATACACTAAAGATAAAAACTTAAATTCCAATTCTTTTTCTCATCTCTTGGTTACCTCGTTAGGCTTCCTTATCCATGAAAATATTGGGTTTAAAATTTTTTGTTGTGGTTCTCTGGGCCTTTTTATTATTAGTATAACCTCTCGATTTCAATCAAAAAACAGAAAAATTAACCTCAAGAGAATAATATAAATACGTGTCTGACGTGTCTGGACATGCGCAGTTTTTTGTTTTTTTTTGCAGCAATCCTGGACAAATGAGCATCCCCAGAAGCTCACATGAGTGGGGGAGGAGTTGGTTGTCATTGTGTTGGCTGACAATGCATTTAAGAGTGAAATTTTGGCTCTAATTATTGCTTTGTAATCTTATTTCTATACCCGGGTCGAAACCGACCCTAACACTACAAAGGACATCATTTCAACTGGAGCATTTTATAATGCAGTGAAAAAAAAGGTTTTTGTTGAATTTTGTTAAAATCAAGGTTCCTGAGAAAGTCAAGAAGCCTTGATGCAATAAAAAAAATTGAAGTGATTATTTTATGGATTTAAAAACTAAAACGGGTCGGTGGTGGCGACCCTAACACTAGAGGAAGGTTAAAGTACTGTGTGTGTGTGTGTGTGTTGTTGCCCACGTAGAATGGAGTATTGTTGTGTTGAATAGTTCAATGTGTATGTAGCAAGACCAGCGTGGCCTCAGAGGACCAAACCTTCTGAAATGTCATTTGGTTGAAGTTCAGAGATAAACGGGTTCCTCCTTCTTGTCTTCTCTCTGTCCCTTCCTTTGAATGCCTTCCTCGTTCAGGAGATCGGACGCAAGGTAAGTCTTTGCTCGGCACGTCCGTCCGTCCTTTCGTCCTCCCTGTTGTCCCGTGTCTGGTAAAGTCAAGGCTTTTCTGACATCCTGCAGGTTTTATGATGTTCCTTCATCTTTATTATCCAATCCGGCTTCCTTCTTGGCGCCGCTGCCCCTTTCAGCTGCTTTGTCTAATTATCGACTAACGCCTGAATTTTTGGGCTATTTTTTCATTGAGTATTGTTCATGGAAGGGACTGTCGACAGAATTTGCTTCTGTGTGGTCCTGGAAGTTCAGAGCTTTTTTTTTTTTTTTTCAAGGATAAATCTTTTTCAATTTGTATCCCCCTTTAAACAAATCTTGTTAGGAGCGCTACAAACGCTCCGCTATCCCCCAGTCTTTCCTCTCTCCTCCTAATCTGAAGTTATTTTTGCCGAATATCAGACGCACTGAAGGTGAGCAGGGCCCCCGGCTGATGTCCTCCCCGGAGATGATTACTTTCGGACTTTTTTTTTTTTGTTAAAAAGCAAGCGTAGCCTCATAAAATGCGCTTTAGGTTTTACGTCTCAAAGAAAGGGGCGAATTGTGCGTTTAGGATATTTTTCTATCCTCTGGCATGAACAAAGACATGTAATGGAATAGAAAAAATAGCCTGAAAACCCGAGCCTCACCTTCGGGTGAACCGCTCTGCTTTTTCGTGTCGCGTTAAACCAGACAAGTTCTTCGCTCGAAGGTATTTAAACCGGCGGCAAAAAAACCAAGGCCATGAAATACGTGAGTGTCAGAATCAGTGGAAACTCCTCAGCCAGGCGTTCCTCCCTGAGACGGGAAGGTGTCATCCATAGTGACATCTCAGTTGAGGTCGACGCTCCGTCCTCACGAAAGGCTGCTTTTTATTCATTCCCGGCGGCCGGTACATCCGGGCTTATCGCTCCCGTGGATCTCCGAGAGAGTCGGCCACGCGCTCGGTGAAGGTCATAGCAGTCGGAGGAGCGGTGGAGATAGGCGGCAGGTAAATGTATATGCCGGAGTGTGAAGCGTCTGTTTGATAGCAGATGTTATCCCGTCACCCGTACTGGTCCGACCCATGATTTGACTCCGGAGCACAGCTGCTTCGCTCCACCTCTTGTGGAAATGGGATTTCCGTTTACGTTCAGCTTGATCAGACGTGATCGGTGTCGGGCTGAGCGCGTTCGGATAGATCAATAATGAAGCCGATACGGACCGATGCACGTCGGCGCAATGGGAAGCTGGAGAAGGTCCCGATAGGAGTCTCGTGCAGGAGGTTCATCGGAGACTCCAGGTCGTCCGGACACGTGAACGAGAGGGCGAGTGGTCGGACGTTTCCAAATGTGACGACGGCTAATCTCGGCTTCGGCGCCCCTGTGACCCCGAGGGCTTCAGATGAATGAATGAGGAGGACAGTAGAATCAAGGCCACGCCTGCTGGCGTTGGTGTCAGAGAGCTTTCATGTGAGTCCAGAAGACCAGGAGCATTTAATGTATGTTAACCAACAGGACCGACGGGCCCTTTCGTTACTCTCTGGTCCATTTCTCAAGCACGTAGCTTTGTGTACACTTGTGTTTGTTGGGTATTGGCAGCACTCGAGCAAACACACAAGTAATGTTTTTCTTTCCTTTGTGTGTGTGTGTGTGTGTGTGTGTGTGTGTGTGTGTGTGTGTGTGTCCAGGCCAGGCAGCTGGAAGCCAGAGAGGCAGACCTGAATAAGCAGGATACCTTCTACAGAGAGCAGGTGGCCCGGCTGGAGGAGAAGGTAAGACGAATGTGTGCATCTTACACTCACCGGACGCCTCTCGGTATGAGCACATTCATTAGACGATTGATGAACTTGACCGGTTTTGACCTTCTGAATGCTGAGGTTTATTCGCCGGGGCTCTTCCTTATCTCAGCTTTGGAGACGGGATTGTAGCGCATTGCGACCAAGCAGGTGGCGAGTGTTTTTAACTGGACGCCCTGCTATTTGTAATCATCTCCGAGCTCCGGTGAGATGCGCGTCCTTGCCTCTTTCTCCGGGTAATTGTCCCTCCACAAAACTACTTTGTCCCTTTTAGTTTTTCCTCCCGTCTTGCCCTTTATCTCCCCGCCCGAGAAAGGGACGGTTACATCCCGTTCATCTCTGCGTGTCTCCATCCGGCCCGGCAAATGACACGACCCCGATTGTACCCGTCAGAGGGCGTCCCGTGGAGGGGGTCGGTCAAAGGTCGTCCGTCGCGCTAAGTTCACTTGAAATGGCAGCGCCGGCGTAAGTGAGACGCACGCATGCATTGCAAGGGGGGGCAAATCAGATACCCCGTTAATGTGGCTACAGAGGAGAGGACACCCTCATGCTGATCTCAAATCAGAAGTGTGTCCCTGCGAAGGGCACGGCGCCCCGCTTAATGTGGCTAAATGACACCTGCACGCCGGGAAGGACTTTGCTCTTTTTCGGAAGGTGTAAAAAAAAAAAAAAAGAAGTCAAACGCTCTCCGTGGAGAAGCAGCGAAGCATTTGCACCGTCGAGCTGCAAGACACGGCAGAATAGGAATCCTCTCCCGTCTTTTCAAATTGAAGACGCATCATTTTGGTTTCCGAGAAAGGAAAAACAAAGGAAAAAAGGAAAATTCGTTTCATAACATCATATTGTGTTTAAAATACAGGTTTGCCTATAAACTTCTTCACTGTGGATAGTTGGAGCGGTAACCGATCGTCGCCGGTGCTGCCAAGGGATTTCTTTCGGCGATTGACGGAGTAGCTGCTTCCGAAAAAGATCCCACGGTGCTTCTAAACCTGGATGGATCAGATGGATCAGATCCTCATCCATCCAAGCGAGGGGGAACGCAGCGGTGATGGTGGTCATGAAGAATCCCAACAAGCAGGGGCGTTATTGACCGCGGCCGGTGGTCATCCATCAACCGCGGTCGCCTTCGGGTCAATATTGCTCATATCAAAGTGTCAGCAAAACACCTTCGCGCATCAAAAGAGAGAGAGGAAGTGGAAGACGAATACCCTGCACGTTGGCCGGGAAAATGAGACAACACGATGTGAGGAGGGAGTTCCCCGAGATACCAGACAAGAAAGGCGGCTCTCGTGTTGGCAGAGCTTTCGATGGAAAGGGGAAGTATCGCTCCACAGGGCCGACCTTCCTCCGATCGCAAGGTCCCGCGGCCGGTTAGCACGGAATGGGTGAATGCCGTCCGGTTAAAACGGCGTGGTGTAAAAGCTCCGGACCCGTGGAGAGCGCCGAACAGTCCGGAGGCCCGGCAGCAGAGCCGGGAAGGCAGAGCAGTTTCACAGAAACAGGAGGGCGGCCAAGAAGTCCGGGTTGTAATCTCCGGACACGATCGGCGCTCTGGATCTCATCACGCTCACAGACAGTTGGGTGGCAGAAGACGAAATAACGAAACCCAAAACAAAACTCTGGAGACGGCATGACTTTGTGTAAAAGCCGCGAAGTGACGCAGAAGCAACCGGAAACCAGACGGTCTCAGTCAGACGCCGATGGTTTGGAATGCGGCGACAGCTGGTGGACTTGACTCGCGAGGCCCTCTTGTTCTTATTCTTTACTCTTTGGGGTTTTTCCAGGAAACGCGATGTTCTGCAAGGGACTGTTTTAGATGGATTTCCACCGACTCGGCGATATTGGACAAGAAAACCCAAACAGTCCAATGCATTGGCTTCAAACGGGCCTCGTGTCTCTTTACGGCCCGCTTTCTTTCCGTCTTTGAATTCTAAAAAACGATTCTATCGGCCCTCGTGCCCTTCAGTGACAAAAAAAAAAGCAGTCGCAGCGGCGGCGGCGGCCATGTGTGCGGCCCTGCGTGGATCCGCGGGTGAGTGGCGAGCATATTGCATGTGGTCTTGCTGCGCGGAAAGCAGCTTGGGGCTTCGCAGGGGGTGCAGTTTGTTTTGACTGGTTAATAGTGCTTCTTTGTCTTGTTCCGGTCCCGGCGCCCCTTTTTGCACTCGGGCCAGCCTGTCATCGCTCGGCGCTCCCTTCACCCGCTGCACGCCTGGCAGTACACCAAACAAGATCACTTGTGGCATATTCCGTATTAGTATGCTGAGGCTTGTCGGCGCAGGAGGTGGTTCAGGTGTGTCTTTTTGCTCTCTGTCAGAATAGATGTGCCTCTATTTTAGCCTCTGCAGCCGAAAGGCGCCAGTATTCATGCCTAATTGTTTCAATCCGGGCTTTTATTTTCCAAACGAAACGCTATTTCTTGTTTTGGAGACGGTGACTGTAAATCGAGCGGATACGGGGCGGCCGCGCGGACCTCGACGGTACGCCGAAATAATCACATCGTTATAAAATATCAGCTGGATTTCACTTCCATCGATTAGGTGTTCTCTCCACTTAAACCCGAACTCGGCCAAACAAAGATTGTAAAACGATAACGGCGCTACTTCTGTCACGTATTTGTATTTCTGCTGCTGTCACAGAGCATCCTAACGCACGTTGTCACGAGCTTCGTGTTTTTACACTTCGAAACAACGTCGAGACGCAGCGTTCATGCATTCGTTCCTGATCTCCACCCGCAGCCTCTCCTCAGCCTGGAAACAATCAGCGATTCACCTTCTCGCTCGCACCTGGTTTACCGTCATGGCAACACATCTTGGCAACGTGGTGAACCTCCAGCACGTCTCCTGGAGGAACCTCACTCAGACATGGAGATAACATGGACACTCCACACACACTAGCACTATGATAATACCTGTTTCATTGAGTTTGATCGCTGTGTGCGTGTGTGTGTGCGTGTGCGTGTGTGTTTGTGTCTGTATCTGTGTGTGTGTGTGTTTCCCCCCTGTAGTTTTGTTTATTCCTCGTCTGTGCTACGGCCCAGACACACACTGACGCCAACTGAGTCGGGCTAAAAACACCGACTGAGTTAATTGACGTCAGCGAGATGACAGAGTCGATGTTTTTTTTCTTTTCTTTTTTTTTTTTTTTTTTTTTTTGGATCTATCTGGAGTTCGCACACAATAATGCGGCGGCGTCAGCGCCGATGTGGCCGGGCGGTAAATTGAAGATGAGTGGAGCCGCGGCGACGCCACCTTTAGTTGCCATTAAGGAGACGACCGATTTCATATCACGTCCTTTTACGTTCTCCGGCTCCTCCTTGGCTCCGGGGTTTCTCCAGAATCTGGTACGACCCACAGAAAGCGAGAATATAAGTCTGATATATATTACACGTCTGTTCCAATCCAACATGGCCATTCATCAGAGAGGCTTCCTGTGACAGGCCATCACCAGGCTCCCAGACAGCTCAGCCCGCCGCCGCCGCCAAATAGCCCCTGAAAACAATATCTATATATTTATTACATTTTCACTCAATACCTGCCCCGCTGTAAAACAATCTCATATTTAACAATCAACTTGCCTGTGTTTTTTTTTTCTTCTTCTTTTATTCCCTCCATCACTGTTTCGCGCCACATCTGTCTCGATATCTCTGCCTTTGTGCGTTTTCCCCCTCCACGCTTGGTTTTTTTTTTCCCCCTTCTTTTTTCCTCGTGGGCAATTGTTCGTCTTTTCTATCTTTCTCTCTGCCTTGTATATCGATAAAATTGGATTTTTCTGCTCTCCCACGGAGGACAATCAGGGCAGCAATTGCCATCTCATAGCGAAGCTTCACGGCGAAGCTGTGAAAGGAAGAAATACAGGCGAAGGAGCATTAAAAACAGTAATGGCTTCTATCTCTATATCTCCTCCTCTGCCTCTCGCTCGCTATCTTCATCTCTCTGCGGTGTGTCTCGTCGCCTCTCTTATCCCTTTCAATCTCCTGCCCTCGGTCTTCCTCTGCGGAGGACGACGCTGAACACGCCGGCTGGATTTCGGTGTTAACATTTGGGATGTAAAGAAAGCTGGAAAGATGCGGTCAGGCGCTCTTCATCTCGCAGCCGCTTGTCTTTCCTCTCCCTGATCCTTTCTTCCCGTCGGCGCGTCCTCGCTTCCGCTTGTTGTGTAACCGGTTGAAGACGGCGTCGGCCGCCGAGGTCTCTCCACTCGGCGGTTATCTCGCCGCACGGCCGGACATCCATTTCTGCGGAAAAGAAAGAGGAATCCTCCAGCGGCGGAGTGAGTGGAACGCTCGCCTTCGTCTTACAATGACAGCGCCGCCGTGTCATGGGGGGGGTTTTAAATACGCGCTGAAAAATACCGACGTTTCCTCTCTGGCCGAGCAGAAAATCCTCCTGATGTAATTGACCAGTTGGTGAACCCGTCGGCGAGGCGGAGATTCCCCCGTCTTAGTGAAACCCACCTTAATGAGGCGTAATGAGCGCGTCCGGCGTTACTTCCTCAACGCAATCACGGGGCTGAACTCGCTCCATAAAGCATTTTGGCTTTTCTGGGCTGCAAACTTACTTTGAAACAAACCTGATCCGTCGTCATTTCCGAAAGCGTCGGGAGTCGGCGCGACGCATCGGGTTCCCGCCGGCTCACAGGTCGGAACTATCACGCGTCGTTACGTAACGGGCACTTTTGCATCCAGTACAAATCCTGCGGTTTTTTTTTTTAATCCATCTATTCCGCATCCACAAAGTAAAAGATGTCCGGTCTCCCCGCGCGCTCCTGAGTTATTATGTGAAATGATCCAGACGGCGCAGTTAAGGTCCATCCTGGACCATTTGAATCGATTACATCGCGGCGTGTGACATGACTGTCGAATGTTGCGCAGCAGGTGAATTAGTGTTTGAGTTACAGCGGCGGGGAAAAAAATGACAAACCCGTTTTGCAAGATTGGGGTGACTTTGACCTTTGACGACCTCGTCCTCCTGGCGTCGGCGGGCCCGGGTGGATACGTGCGCCGGGTGTCGTGAAAACCCCCGGCGCTGTCGGACAGACGGCCCGAAAACAACGCGGCCTGTCAGCCGTTAGCGTCATCTGCTGAGGGAAGACATCAAATCCTCTGCTTTCTAATTGAATTCGGAGAACTTGACAAACAAGCGCGAGCGAGCTCATTGCCAGAGATATGACCGGCTGTTTTTGTTTGCGTGACACATCACTGACACATCCTGTCACATTTCAGCCGACGCATCGGTTAAAAACAGAAATCGCAGATCAAGCCTGGATGTGTCACGCGCGGCCGCCTAGCGAGGCGCTCGTCCACACACTTCCACTCCCTGCGAATGAACGTATGGAGTTTCACGTGTCTGCGGTAAACTACGGTGAGGAGACAGGACGCTCAAACATTTTAACAGATATTTTTTCGCGAACGTGTTTTAAATAATCGCAGAGTAAGAAAATAATATCTCAAAATTGGCCGAGGAGATGGTTGTCATCGACTTGATCCATCGGTCGGAGGAGGGTCGGCCCTGGACCGCTCACAAGGGCCACAGAGATATTCAAGCGTTCACCTGTCACTCGCACGCCTGGACAATCCAGGGTCTGCAGCGAAGCTCCTGCGTGTGTTTGGACCGTTGGAAGGATCCGGAGAACCCTGAGGAACCCACGCAGAACATGGAGGCTCCACGCCGGAAGGTCCTCGTGGGGATCCAAGCAGGGACCGTCTATTTAAATATACACTTATTGTACGAAAGCAGCGGCATTTCTTCACGCGGCAGCAGCAGGAATCAAACCGGGGACCTTCCTGGACGTTGCCCATCGTGAAACGTCGGATTATTTTGAGGAACGGACATTTCAGAGCCGTTGGAAGTGCTCGAGTTCAGGGGCCCTTCAACTCCCGCCTGCGTCGACTTATATTTCCGAATATCCGTTTTATTTTCCCTCCTCTGCGGGGCACGGAGTCTTATCTTTTTGCACGGTAAAAGTGCAAAACAGTCGTTGCCACGTGCGCCTCGCACCCATCAACCTTTGCTCTCCACTAAGTCATGTGTTTTTCCCCCCTTGCCTACTGTTTTCCACGGTGGGTTCCTTCCCCTTTAAGCCCCCTGCTCTGCAGCAGATAAGGGGAAAGAGTCATTAGTATCAGCACTTATTTGTTTTATTCATTAAAAATGAGATCGCACCACCAGCGCCGCCGCCACCTCCGAACCGAGCAAGGGAAAAGTGTTGTGATGCCGCTGCCGTCGTCGCCATATCGCTGGAATGCATTAGCGGTAATGGCTTAATTTGTCTATGACACCCCCAGCAACATTTTGTTTGGCTTAAATTAGCTAAAAACCTGGTGGAAAGCGTGATGGGTAAATAGAAGGGGAAGTAAACAGACATCACGTTTTATTCTCGAAGCCTCTCCGCGCACGTTTAGATAAAGATGGTGTGGTCGAACGCGGCGTTTGCGGTCAAGGCGGAGATGTTTTTGGGAGCTCGCCGAGCGCCGTCCCCCGTCCCCCGTCCCCCCCCGAAGGTTACAGCTTGTCCCCAAATCAGTTGGAGCAACAGCGGGAAACCTCAAATTGAGACCACTTAGTAATCACACAAATTACATTCTTCTCATCCGCCCGGTGGTGAGCCGGGGTTTTTTGTGCATCACTTTTTATCTCTCCGCTAGGGTGCGAGCGGGATTTAGGAGGGCGTGTTCACAATCGCTCTCATGCTTTTGTATGTTCGCGCCGCGTGTGTGTGTGTGTGTGTGTGTGTGTGTGGACGTGCGTGTGAATGCACATGTGGTATTTGTATTTGTAAGCGTGTATTCCAAGTGGTCTTTGCAATCACAGTTCCACACGGCCTTTTGTCCTCCCAGATGGATTAGTGCGCTGATTAGTGCCAGCTCTGCCATTTAGGCAGGTATTATTACCTTACACTTAGTATTCTAGACAGGCCCAAATCCAGCTCTTTCTGCCTCCCCCTTTCTCTTCCATTGGTTCTATCCTGGCACCCAGGAGAAGTCTTATTCTTCCGTCTTTAGCGGCCCCCAAAAATCTCCTTTTAGGCTTTTTATCTGCGAATAAGCCACTCTCCAAATCCTTTTTTCTCAGCTCTTGACAGTTTCTTTGTCCGAACCGAAAAGCGCCGGGTTCAAGGCCGAGGGGGCGCACATGCAGAGGGGCTTACAAGTTACGTCTTAAACTTTACACGCACTGTTTTGTGTTGCAAATTTCACGCACCAACACTGCTCCACAGTGACAAAATTGAATTTTTTTTTTTTGTATCCTCATACATTTGAACCGTGCAATCGAGGGGCCGTGATACAGAGTCGCTGACGGTGTTTACAGTTGGATGCGTTCTCACAAAGAATTTAAGCCGTCGGTGATGCTCTATCCTTTCATAATGAGCTCAATGAGTTTTTTTTTCCAGCGCTCTAAGAATGAGTTTCCACGGCCTTTCATACAGCAGAGCTGCCGCCCGTAGATAGTTACAGTTTACGTTAGCCGTGAAGTCCTGTTTTCCACAGACTTCACCAAGTGAGATTCAGTTTCCAGGTCTGAATGCAGATCTTGTTGTTCGGACACGAAACCCCTTCCTCATTCGTAACGAGACGTGCAAACGATCGCTTTCTTGTTCACCATGCAAACTCCGCACGGAAATCTTCTTGTCGTGGCATCTGACAAGTTGAATTTCTTCATTTTAAGACGTTTCAGGCCTCATCCCAGAGGCTTCCCAATATATCTGCCAGGGTTTTGGCGGGTCTGGCTATGGTGGCTTGTCGATGTGCAGAAGGGAGGTGTAAGGGGGCGGTTTCTGCTGATGGGGGTGTCGTTCGTTTGAGCAAAAGAGCAACTTAGTGGGATGACCTGGACCGGAAGGAGTGAAACCTGTTGGAGCACATGAACTGAGACTCGTGGAGGTTCTAGTTCTGGTGTCGGGTCTTTCCTGGTTGTTTGGAGGGTGCGGAAGGTCCTGCTCCGTCCTGGTATTGATCCAAACACGGCTTTGTATGGTTGTGAAAGGTCGTGTCTTAAGCCTCCTCTGTGCAGAGATGGTTTTTCTGTTTGGACATAGATGGCTTTTTGACTCCTCTCTCCAACCATCTGTCGGACATTGCTGCTTTCAAAGGAATGTCCTCCAGGTGTAGGTGGACCCTTGTCATTTGGCAGGCGCTTTTATCCAAAGAAACGTACAGTGGAGATGCTGGGGATTGAACCCAGGACCTCATACCACTGAGCTACAAGTTCACACAAGCTAAACGGGGACGACTGCGCCGCCCCAACTTGTATGTCTTGAAATTCGTGACTCACATCGATGGCTAATTCAGACCTCCACTCAGGATCCATAGTGTCCATCCTTGTGTGAAGGGGCGGAGGTCAATACTAGCTTGGATCGAGGGAGGGGCGGCTCAGCCTCTTCAGATCGTACGTCCAAATAGAAGCAGACAACCGTCCACTCCCAAATTCATATCAACAAGCAAAGCAAACTCTTCATTTGACCTCACAGCATGTTTGTGGTCTGTGGGAGGACACGGCAGATGAGGAGAATATGAAAATGTTTGGCTCTGAGGCAAAGACTAAGCCCTGCAGCACCCTGCCGCCTTAAGCTAGACTTTTTTTACCGTTGCACCATGCAGGTGTTATTCTAAGTTCAGTCCAAACTAATTCAATCCTCATCGACGATCTAATGAAACGTAGAATGAAGGATATGTACTCCCCAGAATATCAGCCTTCTCAATGTGTTGAAGCAGACTTGTATGTTACACGCCTTCAAAATGAAGCTACTCACAGCAAAACCGTGGTGTAAAAGGAGCCCATCTCAGTCCTCCACGTCCCGGTCGATCGGTGTCAAATCTTATCGCCGCAACTGGGCCGGTACGGCTCCTCATCCGAGAGGCGACGTTAGGAAAAGGAAAGGTGGCCTGAGCTGAAGGAGCTTCAAGAAACCAAGCAAGTGGGTTTGCCGGGACTAGAAGGATGAACTACGCTGAGACTCTGAGGGCAGCCTTCGCACATCGGAATAGGTCGCACCCGAAGGACGATGGAAAGAGGCAGAAGTTTCGCCCGTTGTCAAGAAGTAGCCTGAGCTCGAGCCGAAGAGGTCGGTGGAGGCTTCGGGACAGAATGACGGTGCGGTCGAATCCAGCCTGCGGAATCGCGGCGCGAAAACCAACGCAAAACTTTCCGAATGAAATCCGTAACACGGCAAAACCTGTCCAAATGAAGAAGACCCATATCTTGTCGGCGTTGTCATGTCCCCGTCTTGCTGCGGCTCTACAACACGTTTATTGATCTTTTCAGCAGTGCAGCTCATTCCCATTGATCGTTTCTGAACCATGATGAAGGACTTCCTGACTCGGAGTTAAAGTTGAGATAGATGGGGCCGAAAGGTTCGCATTTGTCACATTTCTATTCTGGCCGGGCGATCAATCACTTGTTTTTTTTCTGCTTCAACACGGCAACCGGCGATTAGGAATACATAACTAAACAGGAGAGGTGGCTGTTTCTTCTGTTTTACAGAGATTTTCTCACTCGTTTAACCCGAGTGTTGCTTTTTCTGTTGAGTTATATTCATAGTTAAGTTAAACGTACTGCTTAAAAGAGGTTTTCCAAAGTGAGCCGTAATGCTCGTTGCAGCCGTGATTTAAAGGAGACAAAGGTTTCGGATGCCGGCAGGTGAAATGTATGGCGTGTTATATCCCGGCCAGCTGGACGGGGAAGGACGGGCCACGAAAAGGAGAGATAAGGTGGGAAAATCACAGAGGACACAAATGAGATATGATTTTTTATTTTTTTTTTCCCTGGGAGGGGAAAGAAGAAACGGGGCAGGAAGCCGAATGAATGGGAAAGAGAAGTCGCGGCGCGAGAGCGTGGCCTCAGAACCTCCGTTTGTTTTGGCTCGCGTTGGCTGTTTGCGTCGCCTCGGCTTCCGCGGTAATTACATGAAAGCTCTTTTAATTCGTGTGTTCAGGGAGTCATGAAGGCTCCGGGAAAGACGAGCCCAACGTGAAAAGACCAAAGTTTGGGGTTGCATCACCAGCTGCTGCTAATTGAGACGCTTTAATATAAGCTTTTACAGGCCCTGAAAGGACCAGGAAGCAAAGTGCAGTGATTGACTCCATAAGAGGGAAGGGACTTAAAGGAAGTCAGCGCTCATCCCCAGGCGCCAACTACTAATCTTCACTGCATCTTCCTGCATGGAAATATCCATCTTCACGTTCTCCGCACCCATCATTTGATTAACTATTATGTATCTGGAAAGCAGCCCAATGGAAGTGACCCTCACACTTTGCTCTGTCAAGACCTCCATAACACACTCGTCATTTGATCGTAAACATGCGTCCCGTTTCCAAACGGGCGGCGAGGAGTCACGGGTGTTTGAGGAAACCTTCTTCAGAAGCTCTCGTCCAGGCCGGGCCGACGGGTGGTCTGCATCGTGCACGCCAGCGACCCCTTGACCTTGCAGCCCTGCTGCCGGTTACTACAGCAGCTTTCTTTTGTTACAGGAAGAGTTCAAGCACACACACACACACACACACACACACACACACTGATAAACAGCTGGCTTTGAGAGAAAGGTATTTTTCCAGACAACAACCTGCTGCTGAAGAGTCTTGTAAACTTCCTTTCTTTTAAATAAAGACCAGTTGTTTGTTTGTGTGTCAGACCTGCGAAGGCTCGTCGCCTTCACGAGATCCGGCGTCTTCACGCCGGACGAACCCAAACTGATCAGCGTCTGCGTCTCAGCCGGTAGAGCGGATGTTCCTCCGTTCACAAAGTCGGCGGTTCGATTCCCGGCTTCTCCGATCTGCATGTGGAGGCGTCCTCGAAGTCGGGTTCAGGGTTAGCTCCGCCCCCGTCGGCGCGTGAAGGGGCAAACGCAGCGGGTTGGAAGGTATTTTGAAACCGCCAGGTATGAAGACGATATGCTGGCAGTGAGCGGTCTTCATACCGGGACTATCATTGTCTTTTATCAAAGTATCTTCTGCCTGGAAGCTCGTACCCAAGCCATCAGCGTCCTCTCCCATTGAGTCCAACTCAGATTGGAAAGTGGTTGCCAACGGAGAAAGACAAGCCAGAGAGCCACTCTTGCGTTTCAGCGAGGGATGAAGGGATGTCGTGAATGTCTTACTACTCTACTAGTGAGAGCCTCCGCAAACACCTCCACGAGGGTTTTATTTACCTTTTCTTGCCTTGATCGCATCAACCTGAGCGGTAGAAGGAGAAAACATTGTTTAGACTGTGGTTTTTGACTGTGATTGTCCTTCAGCTAATGTCCGTCTCTCTCCAAATATGTCCACAGAGTGCTCACTTCTACAAGGTCACCACCGAGAACTACCATAAAGCTGCGGACGAAGTGAACGGCAAGTTCAAGTAAGTTCAGCTCCTTGAAAATAGATCAAAAAAATGATAGCACAAAATGAACGGCCTTTATTTACCACCCAAAAAAAAAAAAGCAGACAAAAAATTGTCCAGTGTGTTCCAGGGTTTTTTTGTGTTGTGGAAAAAGTTTGCATGACCTTTGAATGATGGTCACTCTCGGAGCTGCAGCCTTCATTCAGGAGCTCATACGTCCGGCTTCGTAGTGGATGTTGCGCTCACGTCTGGCGGCTGACGGGACTTTTCTTCTGCTTTGAGATCATCTTACGATTACAGTTTAAAAAAAAGAAGAGGCATAATATTTTCTGTCGGGCTGCTTGTGACCCGAGTCAAGGATGCTTTTCAGATCATCTGAAATATTAAAGGTACGGAATTTTCCCGCAAGAAAAAGTGAATCGCTTTTTGCGATGACCTTGTGAGTGGACTATGATCCGATGGTTGAGAAATGCAATATAAATATCCGCTCTGTATATCCGAAGTCAGAGTAGAAATACTGCAAGATGGTCGTCCTGTAGCCCAACATCAGCTGCTCTTGTTATTCCGCTTATTAGCGAAGGTTTGCAATAAGCGACATGTAGGCAGTAATGGGTTTAGCTGGTATCCCACACATATATGTAACACAAGAACACGCAGGATCCCTTCCCATCACTGTTCCATCTGTCTTCTTAATAAGAAGCCATTAGGCTCCATAGTAATGTAGGGAAAGTGGATGAGGAGCCTGCAAGAGGTGGGGCAGAAATGGGCCCTGGCTAGCAGTTCTCCTCTGGGGAGGCTAGGCTAATTGTGTTAGCTTGTCATTAGCCAGTGCTAACACTGGGATCATTGTCTCCCTCAGAAATGCGGGAAACTGATTAGCGTAGCCCACGGGGGCTTTAGCGCTAGACTGGTGGAAGCTAGCTGAGACTTCCCAAATCACATTAAAGAAGGAGAAATCTCGGGAATAACATTAGAGCTCACTGTGGGTGAGCGACGGGCTAATGAGCTACAAGTCATGAGAACCTTGCCTTTGCGCCGAGAGATGCGATTGGCCGATCGGATTAAAAAAAGGTGCATTAGGAAGGCGGCGGCCGGACCGCGGCGGTGGCCGGGTAGAGGCGGCGAACATCTCCGCCCGCATCTCCACCGTAACGAAGGAGGTCTGGTGTTACCAGACACGGGCCGGGGTGCGTCGGGGGGATCGGAGGAAGGGGTTAATCGGATTCAACGGGGGCTTATTCGGTCAAAGCTTGTTTACGTGCCTTCGTATCGGCTCATTTTGGGACCGTAATTTGTCGAAAAGCTCTTCCCCGTCTCTCCTCTGACTGAGATCCAAAAACGATAAGATCCTATCGGCGGCCTCTGCTCGATAATGAAAGGAAATATTTTGACTTGTGCGGGCGTTTGATTTGAAAGTGTCCCCAGTGATTACAGAAAAACAAACCCACATAGCCGTCCTTGATGGAATTAGCAATTGGTATGCTGGTATGAGGATGTTATGAAGAGTGGAAGATGACATCTTTCTTATTAGAATATCTTCATTTTCCACTCAGGCTGGCGTGAGTGCCACACTACAGATAGCTATAGTGCTCCGGGGATTGATTAGTGTTACAGCATATATTCTGTTATGGTTCGGAGAGAGGAGGATCACTGGCACAAGGAGAGTCTGCCAGGCATGTGTGTGTGTGTGTGTGTGTGTGTGTGTGCGTGTGCTTAAGCAAATATAAATTAAAAAGCCGTTGAGCAGAAAGAGGTTACCAATGTCAGATCAATTATCTCTCGCATCCCGCGGGACAGAATTATTACTTTCTCTAATGTTACCTGACAGAAGAACGCTCGGCTCACGGTCTCGGTAGCGTTTATATAGGTTTGGAACATGTCGTTTTCAACCTTGGTACTAATGACTGCATCTTCAGAAAGAGACATGAGAAAAAGGGTGGATGTCGCTGAAGAAAATGAATGAATAGTTGTAATCAGAGGCAGGTGAAATTGGAAAACAAAAAGATGCAGCGTTGTTTATAACGCATTGTAAAGTGCGTGTCATCTCCAAACGTGCTTCAAGAAGTATAGAAGCAACATTAGATTTTCAGAGACGCTGTGCTGTTATTTTTCTCGGTGGTATCGGGTAGAAAAAAGGAAAAATTAAAATGAAAGTGTGAAAGGTGGGCACTCGTGGGAGCAAAGGGTGTGTGTGTGGGAGACAGATTGTGTGTGTGTGTGTGTGTGTGCAATGAGTTGTTTGTTTCCTCGCGCTGCTGCAGCTGTTCCCTGCCATTCTCAATTCCCGCCAGAGTTTTCTGAGAATGATGGAGTTCTGCCGACTGGAACGAAACGCGCCGCATCGCCGTGACCTCATTACCTCTGCCGGCGTCTAATCACACTCCGACCGACACGCGCGCGTATATACGTTTAAAACGTACAACTTTACATAGCCTGATTTCCCTCACAGAACCGAAGAGGGAGAACGGCTGGAAAATTCGCCATCGCAATGTCAACACTTTCAAAATCCATATTATGGATTGATGGCGAGCAAGAGCGCACTGATCTGCTGGTTTATATACTGCTCAAAAAAATAAAGGGAACACTTGAACAACACAATGTAACTCCAAGTCAGTCACACTTGTGTGAAATCATAGTGTCCACTCAGGAAGCAACACAGATTCATTTGGACTTGTTTTAAGGACATTACATCAAAGTTGGATCAGCCTGGAGTTTGTTTTTACACTTTAATTTTGAGTGTGATTCCTAATCCAGACCTCCATGGGTTGATACAATTGATTTCCATCGATCATTTGTGTGTGATTTTGTTGTCAGCACATTCAACTGTGTAAAGAGCAAAGTATGAATATTTCATTCATTTCGATCTAGGATGTGTTTTTTAAGTGTTCCCTTTATTTTTTTGAGCAGTGTACATTCCAGGTCATAAAACTACAGTGTGTCATCGAGGGTTCCCGCCATCCAGGCCGGCCATTTAGTGCGACCTGTATGTACTCGCCGTGGAGGAGATAATGAAATAAGCAACATGCGGGGCAAAAGCTTTTCTTCACCTTCCGTTTGACGCCGACTGGAGATAAGCCTTGTCCCAGTTCCCTGTGAAAGGGATGCCGTTTATCACCGCTTCTTATTTATACGCTGACACCCTCACCTCTGGTCGTTTATCTGAGCCCCGATGCCTTATCGCACTGTCCAGCGCCGGACCAGTGACCTTTACCGCGCGTGGAGAGGAACGGAAGGGCGCGCGTGCTCATGCATGTGCAGATGAACGGCGACGCCGGGCACGTTTGCATGTTTGCTCCGTGACGCGGAGCGCGTGGCGAGCAGCTTCGGGCCGCGCGGAACGCCGGCGGGCCCGACGGAGCGGGACGTTATAGAGATTATGAGATAAGCCGGTATGAAAGAACAGCGGCGTCGTCTTGAGCCGGCTGTCATGGCTGACCTTTGCCGGGGATTTGGGCTTCTTCGCCAACGCCGGCCAGTACGTTTGCCGGTACGACTCGGGTGAATCCCACGTTGGCCTACGAGTCGGTTCGAGTTCAGTCGAGTCGGAGTTGATTTCTTTGACATCCGCCGCAGCGCACTGACGTAGCCGAGGATCGGAAACGCCTCTGCGTTCGATGCCACGAGTAAAGGAAGCCATCATGGCTGCACGGTGCGGGCAGGACAACCTTTGGATAGATGAGGAACGTTTACACTCAACGGGGCATTTTCAAAGGAAAATGAGACAAAAATACCCGCCGATCTACTTTCAACGTCCGGCCATTTAAATGCGTCTCTTGGCGACCCGAAGCCGCGATCGCTCACCTGTGTTGCGTTGAGAAGAGGCTGATGATCTTCACCCCTGGTTCTCCCGGCCAAAGAGAATAAGATCCGTCATCTGACCGTCACTCCTCTCTCCCCTCGGGCGACACACACTCATTTCCTTTGTCTGTTGTTGATTTCTTTTTAAGCTCTCTCGAATAAATCTGTATTTTTTAATTTAATCCAGTTGACAATAACAGTAGCCACAGTCCTCACTCCGTCTCATCGCACACACACACACACACACACACACACACACACACACACACACACACACACACACACACACACACACAAGCGCGCCAAGGTGGAGTAAGTAGGCGTGGGGCAGAACTTGTTGAATTTAAATGGGTTGTTGTTTCTCCGCAGTCCCTCGGTCGAGGAAAAAACACATTTTTCTTCACGCTGTGTGCGTAAAAGCCAAGCAGCTCGTCCCTCCTTTCATTCCCAATAAATGAAAACATTTCTCCATGAAGTCCCCACATCTTTATTTATTTATTTTTAACTTTTGAAAATAAATAACACCACTCACTTTGATCCAACACGCCACTCGGTAATGAAGTCATCGCTCTCCTTCCCACATTTTCATCAGCCTTTGTGCTCTTTTGAGTCGGCTACATAGACGGGCAGAAAACTAGGAACCGGCCTGGAGTTACTTACCAGGAGTCCTATGTGTCCAACACCAGCGTCTCATATTAGTTATGTAGTTATTCATGCTGTTTTATTGCACTTTTAATTAGGAAGAATGGCGGGGAATAACTTTGCACGTGTGGTGATGACGGTGGTGAATTCAGCCCGTGAGAAACGTAATAGACGGAGCTCCGGCCGCCTCCCTCCGTCAGGTGAGGGCCGAGTGGAGTTTTGTAGCCCGGCAACCCGGGCGGAGGGACGAGACTCAAGTCAATAACCGCTCTGAAAGCTCATCTTTGCAGGCTTAAGAGCTCCAGTGTGCCGTCCACATGCACGTCTCCGGACCTGCGTGGGCACGTCGGCGCTGCTGAAAGGCTGCGCTCAGACAAATCCTAAATGGTCGCTAAGAAATAGCAAGAAGCTAGATGAAATGTAAATTGAAAATCCACTAAAACCGTGTCAGGAAAGCGGAGAAATTCAGCCGTAGTGTCGCTATAAAGGTCGGAGAAGAACGGAGAACATGATTTCTGGAGGTACGGCCGCGCACCATCTTCGGTAATCCCCACGTCGCTGATGTTCCCGTGCACGTTCACGACGTCCCCTCAACATCCTTTCAGAAGGGTGTGTGAAAGGCTCACATCACCAGGACCTCCTCGTCTCATTTCATTTTCTGCTGTTTCCATCGCGCTTTCCATCTTGATCTGCTCTCCCTCCGTCCTCCTCTTTCAATCCCTCATGATGGCTTGGACTGCGGGGGGTCACTCAGGTCTGCTTTTAAAAAGCAGCGTGAGGGAAATCTGTGTCATTTTTCTCCTTAACTGGATCATTTGTATTTATTTACCCCCCCTGGCAGTGACGGTCCCTTTAACCAGACCAAACATGAGAGCTATTTAAGGGGGGGCCGGCGCCCCCCACCTTAACCCTATTAACCCCTGAGTGGATCCAAATGAAGATAAATACACAACGTGCTGATCGGGAACTCAATCTGGCGGCGCTTCAGTGATCCGATACCGTCGACGGAGCCGCCGTAGATGGTTGTGTTTTGAAGAAGGTTGCTCAGAGGGGACTCCGATCACAAACGTCCTTTAGGAGGAGACGAGGCGTCTTCCCGTCCTGAGGAACACCGACATCTTCGCCGCCGTCCAGTTTGGAGAATGTTCAAGACACGAGCCGAAATGGAAGATCGGCATCTCACCTCGGAGCGGCGAATACCCGCCGTTTACAAACAACAAAGAACACACACGATGCCGCGTTCCTCGTATCACCTCGGACCTTCTGACCGACCGCGGTCACTTCGAAGGAGCCGGAGTTACTTACCAGAGCTCGATCCTTCAGTATCACGCCCGTTTCTGTATCTTCCAAAGGCGCCCGCGGTTTCCTCAAGAATTCAGATGAAACGGAACGAGCGACGCCGAGCAGCTTAACCTGGGCTGCTTACATCATGAAACGCAGCATCGCTTCCAAGAGGAACGCGTGTGCCTGAGCCGGGCTAAGCCATGCAGATCAAGATCTTTATGACCTGGCGGGATCTTGCTTGCGAGGAATGATTAAAGAAGGAGAGATGGTCTGAGATGCTGAGAAACTCACCATGGGTGAGATCAAACATCCACATGAGAAACAGGCAAGCAACGCCGTGCGTCATCCGACGTGCGGCGGCGCTGGTCGGAGATCTCTCCTCCAGGACCTGTGGAGTCCTCCGAGCTCCTCCCGCCGTCCAAACACATGCAGGAGGTCCGGACAGGCGAATGCTTCCGTATGACGTGTTCATAATTTGGTCTGATGTTTGAGTGAGAGCCTGGATGGATGCATGATGTGAAGGAAACCTCTTGAGTCTCCATATGATGCATGAATGAGAGGCTGGATGGTGCGTCGCGGGTCAGTGCTAACTCCGCTAGTCAGATGTTTGTTGAAAGGTGTCCGTTCGCCCGGTCCCGAACTTGCAAATGTTATTACAGCGCGCGGCCGTCGCTTTCACCGCAGATGCTAATCGTGTGGAACGTGCGCCCGCGAGATAAACGGCCGCCTCGTGCATTACTGCCATAACGCATGCATATTGTACGGAAACCGCAGCATCGATCTCATCCCCTCCCAGCCGGCGGTCAATAACTCCTCCGGAGAACGCAGCTGTGGACATCAGCCGGAACGAGTACGCCGCGTGGAAATGCGCTGACTTGTTCGGGGAGTCTGGGAAGAAGGATCGTATTAAATGATAGAGGGACACCTTGAGGCAGGAGACGGACAGTTTGAGGGAGTGGGCAGGTAATCTGTTTTACTTTATTATATGTTAAATGGGACACGTTCACCCTCTCATATCGTCCTCCACCCATCTCATTTTCCGGCCTCTCCAAAAGGAGCGCTTTACAAAGGCAGCTAGCAGAGAGCATCGGGAGTGGGTTTTTTTTTTTGTGGAAGGCCTTTCCCTGCCTGCGCTCCACCCGTCTAATCTGTCAAGTTTCACCTCATTATTCTTTTGTATGAAGACAATTATTTTTTTCCCCGCTCTTCATTTTCTCCCCGCCCTCTATCTTGTTAACATGGTGTTTGTGCTCCACCGGAGGAGCCCATCTTCTCAATGAAGTGTCCCCTCCTTCCCACCGTTGTGCCTCTCGCTCCCTCCTTCCCTCTTTGTGATTTATGACACGCCGGCCGAGAATCTGTAATGTAGATATCTGAACCGGCCTCACACCTCTATCAGCGGATCAAGGGACTGAGGTGTGTGTGTGTGTGTGTGTGTGTGGAGAGTTTATTAAGACCTTTACCTTTACTGCCACTGATGGTACATGTCAAGACACCTCCGTGACTGTTAAAATATAGCGTCTCGGCGCAGGAGGGCACGGCTCGCATCATGAAAACACACGTACGCGCCGCAAATAAGAAGCAACGGTGTGTCTGGCGCCGCTTCCCCCCCCCCTGATGTCGCCGTGTCCCGTCGCATGGAGTTTTATTAAATATCCCGCGGACCTCAGGGGAATTTGGAGGAAAATGAAAGCGAGAGCGTGGAGAAGGTGAACGGGGAGAAGAAGGACGGGCGTGACATGCATTGGCCGTGTCTGGTTGCATAACTCCTACAAGAACCTCCTGATTTATGTGCGTAGCCGTTTACGTGTCGACTATGGATGCTTAACCCAGGAGTAAATGTGTGTCGAGGTTGATCTAAGGCGTCGGTGAGGTACGAGACAATCGTATTAGGTAGAACGTGGGCCGAGAGATAAGCGACAGTATGTTCTGAGACGACGTGGCGAAGGCGGCGTCGGGAGACGTTTATACGGAAATATAGTCAAAGAAAAGCTTTACGGGAATTGCTTTTACGCTGCGACGTGAATTCTACCGGTAGCGCCGCTAACGTATCTTTAGTGGTTTTATCTGAATTCACAGTTTGACACACGAGCAAAATAAACAATCCTCGATCGCATCCCAGCGAAGGGGTTTGGGTGATTCTGCCCCCGACGGTCCGGTCGGTGCCTCGGTGTGTGAATGTGGCCGAACGCCTCGGAAACGTCCGGGTGTGACGGCGCCGGATGAGCTGCGAGCGATGGCGAGCCGCGGCCCTGCCGTCAGGGCACGGCAACATAGCATGTGCGCCATAGCCGCGACCATTCGCCGTGATGCTATTTTGTTTTTTTTTTTTGCTCACGCTCTCAAGAGGGAAGCCGAAGTGGCTGTTTGTTCCTCGCTTGGCATCATCCACCTCACAGGATGAAGCAAACAGAGCGACGCGTTGCACGACACCCCCTCCCTTCCGGAGAACGCTAAGCAGTCCTGACGTTAACGCCTAGCGTCCTGAGGAATGGGATATCCTCCTCATATGACGGCACATATGCCGTTTCTCAAAGCGTGTTTGAGAGCGGCCGACGGAAGAACGTTACTCAGAGCTCGACGCTGATCTTCATTCAGGTTGTCTTGCCATCTGTCAAGCGCAGCGGCGGGTCTCCGGTCCTGGCGGCGCCGCTTCTCCACATCCATCCCACGTGCTACTTTTCGCTAGCTTTGGTCTTTGAGTGCTTGTGGAAAGCTGAAGGATGGGAGTTTTAGTACCTGTATAAGAGGTTCAGCCCAGCACTTCTTTGGAGGCGGAGGAACACCAGATTAATTGCGTAATGGAGCTTGCTTCATGGGAATTTAATGAGTGGAGAAAGTACTAAAAGCAGCGGCGCGTTCTCTTCACTGCAGTCCTATGTTTAGCACTACCTGTCCCAAAACCTCAGGTATGCAAACGCGTTTTACAACATTTTGGCGCATACGATTAATTTTGATAGCGTCCCTTACGTGCACGCCCGACTATATTTCTAATCGTGCTGTTTTTACCACCGTTCAGGAATCTACGGTGTACCCACTCGGCAGCGTTTAAACGTTTATGCTCCAATCCGTTTTGCATCGACTACAACGTGAACACCCTGATGCGTGTCTCGGCGGCGTCGGGTTTCATAAGGCCCGGCCGCCGAGCGAGACGCTCTGCTGCTCGTTGCGAGTCGAGGCGGCGTCCGATCCCTCGGCTGCCTCCAAAATGGTGGAGCTCGAGTTCATTGATATTTCAGGACCGAAAGGAAAATCGTCTCTTTCGCCGAGGAAGACTTTTGATTTTCCCCCCCCCGGCATATTCCAGTGCTTTTGAACGGTCTTGGAACATTTCAGGAAACAAAGGACCCACCTGAATCCGGTCACCATCAGGCGTACAGAAGTGGACATTGTGGACACCTACAAGTACCTTGGTGTCCACTTGGACAATAAACTGGACTGTAAACACCAACGCCATCTTCAAGAAGGGTCAGAGCCGCCTGTTCTTCCTCAGGAGGCTCAGATCTTTCAACGTCTGCAGGACCATGCTGCAGATGTTTGACCACTCGCTGGTGTCCGGCGTCATCTTCTACGCTGTTGTGTGCTGGGCGGCAGGATCAAGACAGCTGACGCCAACAGACTCAACAAGCTCATCAGGAGAGCTGGGTCTGTCCTGGGAGTGGAGCTGGAGTCTGTGGTGCAGGTGTCAGAGAAGCTCCTCGGCATCACGGACAACGTCCATCACCTCCTGCACGGACACTGACGTCCTGTCAGAGCTCTTTCAGTCGTAGACTGATACCACCGAGGAGCTCCACTGAACGCCACAGGAGGTCTTTCCTACCTGAGGCTATCAGACTTTTTAATTCCTCTTCCTTCAGCCGCAGGGAATCTTCAAATCTTTGTCATTTTTAAGATCTTAAAACACTTGATAGCCTTAACCTTGACACTTTATGTTTTATTGTATTTCTTTCTCCTCCTTCCTACTATTATCTATTATTGTAATGTTTTGCTTGAAACTCTGGCACAACAATTTCCTTCGAGATGAATAAAGTTGCTCTTATCTTATCTTATCTTAACATCTACAGAGCATCATTGGGTTTGTTGGCTCGTGATTTGGGTTAAATAAAGCCATCGCTGTGCATTAACAAAGGGACAGCGAGGTCTGGAACCCACGGGCATCGGAGTTTGCAATTACGCAATAACGTACACCCGGACAATAAGACGTCCCGGCAGCGCAAACAATCGAAGCCTTGAGTGCGGAAGGAGCAAATAGAAAATATACATATTTGTGAAATGGAAACGATGAATGTCACTCCAAATTAGCAGAGACATTGTCCACCGCCACCAACAGGAAACACGAGTGGAGTTTATTCAAATCTCTCGCTCATCTGCATGGGAGCTTTCCTGGCAGTTGTCTGGATCGTTTAATCGGTTTATAGTTCCATCAATGTTTTTATGAAAGATCGGGGTTTTTTTTTTTTTTCCCGGTACTTGAAAATAATTTCACTCAAAGCCGACACCGAAATACCGTTCGGTCTTCGGACCCAAAAACCAGGAGCCGGGAACGGTTTTTAGGTAGAGTTAATTTCTCGAGCCGGCCGATCGCTGCTTTTCAAATGCAGATGAGCGTCCCGGGTGACGACGCTCTGATTGGTTGCATCCATTCAGAAGCCACCGATGATGAATTGAAATATCAACACACTTTAGCCCAAATTATTCCTCATTCACCTAATTTGAAAGCAGAAGAAAGACCCCGCCGTTTGTGCCTTTCACTCCGGACCGGGCGCCGCAAACGGTAATCATTTACCTTCTTTGGCTGCTACTGGACACCTCCAGTGACTGATACTGATATGCAGCGTAAATAAAACTCTACAGGAGTTTCAGCGAAATCACACTGCTCGTGGCCGAGGTGTGGAGCTGTTTTTGCAAGTCTGACCTTTGCTTTCTCTCCTGTCAGATTCGTTCGCTGGTGTTGTAGCGTAGCAGCTCCGTGCTACTTGTGTCTAATTTATTTAGAATTGAGTCATTTCCTATTTAGTTCATGAAATAGGTTTCGCAGCCAGGAGGTCCCTGGTCGGATTCCCACCGAGGGCTTCATCTGTGTGGAGTCTCCATGGTCTCCGGTGTCTGCGTGGGGTTCCTCGAGGCTCCTCCCACCATCTAAACATGCTACAGGTTCACCGGAGACCCTACATCTTCAAGACGTGTGAATGACAGGCTGAATGGTGGGATGTCTGGAATTGTGACCCTGAATTGACAGGTGAGCGTCCAGAGTTCAGACGCCCACCTGCTCGATGTCAGCCGGAACCGTGAATGAATGAATGAATGAATGAATGAGGGAAGGAAGTTCACCTCCTTCATTTATCCGTTTTTCTTTTCGCCCTCCATCGTACTGCGGGTTTGTATGATTTTGTAGATTTCGGAATTGATTGCATTAGAATATTAAATACCCCTCGGCGGCGCCGCTTTATTCACGGGCCGACACGTCCGATGCCTCTGCATTTGTTTTCCCTGCCACGCTGCACTGCAGCAGTCTTACTGTAGTAAATGACACGGGGGCGTGTAATATAAAGCTGAGGAGGAGGGAGGCTTCTAGTCATCTGGTACCAGCTCTGCGTGATTGGAAGCAGGAAGTTAATGTTAATCTTGATGATAGATGATATAGGATGCAGCGGGCCGCCACAGAGTTTGTGTCGCTGTGTTATTGTCTCCGTGATTTACTCCGCCGCTGTCTCGGCCGCTTCCTCGCCGAGAGAACCGGAGAGCGAACGGGAATAGAAGCGGCGGTGTCTACTTTCTGCCGGAGAAATGTTCTTCATTTCTGTCCTTCCCGCTCTCTTCTTGCGTCCTCCTTTTGTTTTGTTTTTTTCACCGCCGAGTCCATTACTTGTGATAAACACCGTTGTTTGTATCAGCGGGATGCACCTGGTATTAACACGGACGCTAAAGAAAGCAATTAGCGGGTGCATTTGGCTGCTCCCGTCCCCGCAGAGGCCCATAGGCGCTGTAATAAATGAGCGCCAGGATCCATAGGAATAAGGTGGCAGCCATGTCTGCTCGCGCCGCCGCCATCGTTCAATACTCCGACGCAGAGCGATGGCCTTGTCAGGCCTCCTGGCAAATGACTGAATCCGCCCTCCGTAGATCCACAAATGCAAAAAACCTCGGTGGCGTGGCGTCCCGGTGGCCGCCGGTAGCTCTGTGCGTTTTATTTTCACAAAGCGCTAAAAGTCGGCGCGAGGAGAGAAGCGATCGCCGACGTTCTCGTTCCTGTCGATTGCCCAGATCCGCGCGGCTCGGTAATGTCAGAATTTATCCGAACCGAATAAATTGCTGTGTTTTGTGCGCGTCGGCGTTGCGATTCCGTTTTTGATGAAATGCTTTCCGCCCCGTTCGTCGACCGTAGATTTGCAGGGAATTCAGTTTGAGTATCGAAGTTTGAATTATTCATGGCGTCGCCGAGGTAAAGAAAACCCTCCTGGCGAATCGCCGCCGACCTCTACGTCGAGGGGACCGTAGATTTCTCCGTCGTCCCGAGCGACGGCGTCCACGTGACGTGGCGGTCCTGGCCGCGCCCTCCCCCCGCCGCATTGCACCCTGGGTAATGACCCGTGAGGCCCATCCCCCGCTTTGTATCCACCAGAGGGGCGTAATTGCTCACTCCGGGGGGCGAATCAAACATCTGATTACGACCGCGGGGGCTCAGCTTCATCCCCAATGTTCCCCGGGGAGCTCCGGAGATGCTGACTGGCGAGACGCCTTTTCCCCGACACGCGAGCATGTGGCGCATTTAGCCGGGCCGGATGAGTGTCCTAAGCACTGGTGTGAACAAAACGATGACACCACATTACCGTAATGGCCCTACCGTGTGCACGCCGCGTGGTTATGGACTTTAGCGAGGCGCGCGAGGAGACAAAAGCACTTAATCCTTGGCAAAGACAGCTGCCGGTGCAACGTCTTCCTCCGTCCCGTACGGGTCCGGCTCCGAGCGCTCGACGCCGAGGTCGCGCATCTCGATTCGCGCTAGTTTAGGTGCTCCTCCTAAAACCTTAAGAGCCAGCCGGGAACGTCTCGGCCGAGCCAAACTAGCGATGCGTAGCCCATAAACATGCGTTTAGCCCCCCGCCCCTCAAACGCCGCTCTCCCCCGGACGATAAAAGGTTGAAACTGCCATTTAGATTCCAAGGTGGCAGCGTTTCAGTATGCAAATCGTTCACACTTCCAGGCATTTACTGGGAGCCTTAATCAATGCGCGCATTCGCAGGTAGCCGGCGGAGGGATCGATACTCTCCTCGGTGAGGCCGTTTTAAAAGGCTGGTAATACTCCAGAGCCGGGACCAATTTACTCGGAAGGTATATTTAGCTTGCCGGCAATTTACCTGTGTCACCGTTCTCATCGTCGGAGCAAGTCAGGCTTTCTGCAGGCTGGGTTAAACAGACGCTCTTTGTTTTGCTGGGATTTCTCTCCGAGGCCCCCCCCCCCCCCCCCCCAAAAGCCTTCGGGGGTCCGTTTTGCGCCGACCCTCCGGCGTCGGCGTCAATAACGTCGTGCCCGTGTCAGCGTCCCGGGAACAGCCGGCTTCCGGGAGCCGGATTGACTCCTCCTGACCTTCCTGTTAAAATTCATGCGGGGACGCATCACGTGAAGGCAAAAGTGCACCCAACTTTGTATTTTTCCACTAACACCCCCAATGCACTAGCAATGACAAATCCCAGAAGGCCTGGAGGCCCAGTTCATGACACGGCCTGGTACCTAGTTGACCTCTTCCAAAGGCTGTGAAAAACAACTCCATATTAGGAAGAAACCTTGACCATCCAGATAGTGGTATAAATCACGGCCACTCCCTGAGGTCGGGGCCGAAATCTCCTCATCTGCACATCCGACTGGACGCGCCTCAGCGGACGTCTAGAGAGGGCGAACCATCCCCTCGGGGTGACATTCATTTCGGCCCGGGAATTCTCCTAAGTGTATTTCTTGACCTCTAATGAACCACTCATCGCTTAAACAGTTCCTGACAGCGCTGATGTTTTTCTTGGATCACATCTGAACACACCGGGACAACAAAGTCTGGTCCCGTGGTGGAGGCCGCAAAAACGGACCTTCCCTTGGTAAAACAGAGTGACTCCTGCTTCGATGTTGTCGCCGGGCTACGCTTGAGCCCGACGGGCCGAATTCGCTCCCCTCCGGGTCAGATGCGATCGTCCACTAACCCGCCGCCTTCCTCACGCTCGCTCTGCTCCTCTCCTCCCAACAGGCGCTACGAAGTCCACCCGGTGTGTGCGGACCTGCAGGGCCGGATCCTCGAATGCTACCGAGGAAACGTGGGGAAAACCCTGCACTGCTCCAACATAGCAGCGCTTTACATGCAGTGCGTCAACAACGCCAAACAGGTGCGCCCTCGGGTCTGCTTTATCTGTTTTTGACAACTCTCCTACGCATAAACCTGCAGCGATACCCATTAAAAAATGTTAATCCCTGCGTATTTTGCGCACAAATACCACGCGGGTTTGTTAAAGTGGAATAAAATAAGAACGGTGCGGCGCCGGCCGCTCGACTCCTCGCGCGGAACGGGAATATATAAATATAAAACGGGGTCCATTTAAAGCAACACTTTTATCTCCTTTGGAAAGAATGACAAATCAGCGCGAGCACCTTCATGGACTGATGATACGTAAGTAATGGCAGCGCTCCCGCCGTAGGCTAGCTTCCAGATGAATCAATGTGAGTATTACAAAGTAACCCCGTGTAGTACCCGCAGTATATGTCATAGGCTTCTCAGATCGCAGCTCCCCCTCCCTTTGCAAATGTCCAAATGAATGAACACAGAACAAACACACACACACACACACAAATGCTGGCATACATACACGCTCCAATCAATTTACATGCAGCCAGGTTTTCTTGCTTTTAGACGGTGGAATATAATTTCCAGCGGGCTGCTGGCGCCTGAATAATGCTCAGATAGCCACTTTAAACCTTACGGGCTATTTCCATAATACATGCTGACACGGGCGTTCTCTCCAGCTGTGTGTGTGTGTGTGTGTGTTTTAATGTCATTAGGCCGGGGCAATGGCCGCCGCACGTCAGACGCCCCGGTCGTACCGCGCGCCCCATCGTGATGTCACTCAATTTAAGATTAACTTGATTCCTCTTCTCTCACTTTGCAGTTTAAAACACCAACCGCCGGCCCCCAAAAGGCTCACTTTACATCCCCAGGGCCTTTTATTAGATTAGGCTGTTTAGTTTTGTTTTTTTCAAATGGCATTGTTTTTGTCCGGATATGAGGAAAACTGATTTCTATGTCTCGCTCACTCTGTCTGGTATTAATATTAGATCTGAAAGTCATACGCAGGCAGATTTTTAAGCTATACATCATGTAAATTGCTAATGTTTTATTCATCGTGTGGAGCGTCCGCTCACACATAGGTGTGTGTGTGTGTGTTTAAAAAAAAAAAAAAAAGGAGGAAAAAAGAAAAGTTTACCTGTATCCTTCTCCGGATTCAGCCATGGTGCGTTCACAGTCCGGGTTCCGTTGTGATCTTGTAAATTGTTTGGATGCGAGTCTGAGCTGATATGCTAATCCGCCTTGTGTTTATCGCCCCCGCGGCAATCACCGCGCACTCTTGTTCGTCTTTGCTTATCTGTCAGAGACTCGCCTTTAAAGTCATTAGGTGCGAAAAGAAACAGGCTGGCGATAAGGCTTTAAGGACATAATATGCAGAATCACACAGACGTCAAAATACGGCGCAGGGATGAAGTGGGATACGAAAAATAAAAACACGCCGCTTTATCGGAGCCGAGCAGGAAGTTGCCCCGAGAACCGGCGTCCAATGAGACGACCGTGACCCCCCCGGGGGGTCGGGCGTATTTCCAGAATCCAAAACATCACCCGCGACGGCCCGATGCTCGTCTCCGTGCTTCTCGGGCGGGTCGGGACGGGTCCGGGCGCCTCCGGCTCTCCCGAAAACCACCGCGTCACCGGATCCGTCCGGATTCCTCCACGAATCCATTTCTAACCCGTCGGCTGAAGTCACCGGAGACGGCGGCGCGTTCGTCCGAAGCCTTCGTCGCCGAGAATCGACGGCGTTCTCCTCGTAGTCCTTGATGGCGTCCGGAGCCGCTCCAGGTCCTCCCGGCCGGCGCCGACCCCTCGGCCCTCGTCGCTTTTATAAATGCGTTCGGCGCTTAACGCGTCCCGATAGCGAACTGAGGAAGAGGCGGACGAAGGGCAGATAAAGCCTCCCTGTCTCTCCGTCCACTCTGTGAATGACTTTATCGTGGAAGTTGATCCCTCCATCCGCCGCCTGCCTCCTCCCTCCATATTCTTCCTGCCTGACGGCTTCTAGAACCCCATCTTTTCTTCTGCGCCTTATTTTCTAGACCCGTCCTTCCATCCGCCGTCTTCCTCTGCTTTCCAAGTTATTCATATTTGTGTTTCGACGCCGCCCACCTTCAGTAAAGACACCCTGATAGGTAGCAGTCTACCCGGATAGTTTGGTGGCCTCTGTGTTTGTAGTGAAGCAGCTTGGCCGAGGGTTCCGGCGACACACTCCCGAGTTAAAATGAGGTCTCCGTTTAAACGACTCTTATTGATATGAATCATAAATCATCCAAACGGCGTCCGCGGTCCCGGGCACGCCGTTTCCAGGTCCACAGAAACTCAATATCATTCTTCCAGCCTCCCGTCGCTGACCTGCCTCCACTCCAATATCCTCTTCTTGTGTTTCCACCGACGAAGAGTTTGCAGAAGTACCGGCTTTAGTTATTACCTCTGCCGGTGTCGGACTCGGGTCGGGGACAAGAGAGAAAATGCAGACTATCTTCTCCGTACGTGCTCGGGGAGATTTATTTCTCGGCGTCGAACCCCGTCGTACGAGCCGGTTGTAAGTGGGACTCGTTTCCGTTGAGCCGGACTCTGCCAGCTGTCGTAACTTTTCCGACAGAATTTCTGGTTCTGTCGGCTTCCTCGGGCCGTGATCTCCAGCGCCTCCGAATCCAAGACCGCGGAGCTCAACCGGAAACGCGTGGAATGCCGGCGGCGTCTGCAGCGATCTGTCGTGGTGCAGAAGGCGAAGCTCTTCATGTACCGGTGGATCTACGAGCCTCACCCTTGGATGGTCACCAGCTGTCGGCGGCAACCAAAAGAACGAGATCGCGGATACAAGCGTCCAAAATGAGTTTTCGCTACATGGCGGCCGGACTCTGGACCACGTGGCGGGGGACCGGGAGGGGACAGGAAGGTCCGGTCCTCGACGCTCCGGGCTCCGCGACCCGACTCCGGCTAAGCGTGGGAAGATGTATGGATGGATGGATCTGTAGAATATTCCCTCAGGAGGCAGCGCTGGAGGAAACTCGTTCCGATCCCGGCTCACCGTGGGCGGCCTTCTGCCTCAAGACAGGCGTGGCCTCGCCTTTGACGAAGCGAAGCGTGGCGAGCATCGGGCGCCGTCCCGTCCGTCGGTAAAGCGCGTGGGCGGCGTCCAAGCAACAGAAGAACTCCGTCACGCGGCGATGAAGGTCGTTTCTGTAGCCCGGTGAGTTGCGGCTTTGAAAACAAAAAGACTTTTCTGTGGAAAACAATTAAACGTGTGCGATAGAATCCAGCTGGTTCCGCTCAGGCTGCCAAGAGGACACTCTTTAACCATATATCAGTGCTTTTTATTTCCCCTCAGTGATCTGCAAGCTGCACTGTTGACCCGCTCTCAAATAAAAAAAAGAACTGATAATAGTTTTGCAACATCACTTTTTCTCTCCTCACACCATTTACTCCGGGGTATCCCCTCGACACGGAGCAGCGAGCCGGGGCGCCACTCCTTTCTCTCCCCCAACAATAAATCTGTACACAGCGCTGCGTTAAATAGAGCCCGTTAAGATAATTGCTGTAAGGACACCACGTGCTCCGGGATCACCGCCGAAGTATTGATCCCGCGTCCTATAACCTCTCGAAAAGACCAAAAAAACAGGAGGCAATTTGGAGAATACAGACATTATCCAGCTCTTTGTCCTTTCCCGGTTTAGGAGATACTCTCACCTTGTAGGCTGATCTCCTCCTGCGGGAAGTTCAGGCCCCGTTTCCTCTTTTCCCTGAAACCCTTTAGTTGCAGAGGGCGAAGTTTCTGGAAACGATCTGATGGGAGAACATAGCAAACATCTGGGGAGGTGAAGTTCCCACGCCAGGCCAGCAGCAGAGACGCTTCCTGTCCGCCCACCAAAGGACCGCAGCCTTAGCGCCGTCTCCATGGAGACAGAGGTGTTAGTCCATCTTTCCGCCGCGGCGCCCGTGTTCAGCCGCCGCTCACGTCGTTCCGGCGCACGCAACCGGAGTTCGGCGTTTTCGACCCGACGCTCGCAGATCCTCCGCCTTCTCCTCGCTCTCGTGCAAACGTTTGCGTCATGTCTTATCTGTGACTCCAGACGCTACTCGGGATTTGTGCTCGCACTTATGGATCCTGCTTCCCCCCCCAGGTCCTTCCTCCGACACTGAGCGTCCCTCCGTCCCCTCCCCGCTCTATCGTCCTCTCCGGCCGCGATGGTTGCGGTTTTATTTTTTGTTTTGTTACCCCTCCAACTCGCTTAAAACACTCCCGCTTTTGTTTCCAGAACAAGATGAGGACCGGAGGTTAGGGAAGAAGGATAGACCGAGACGGGGCGATGGAGGAGTTTATTGTGTGGGATTATCGATTATCGACCGGCCGACGGAGGAGGAGGAGGAGGGCGACGAGTCGGCGGCCAGACACCCTGCGGAGAACCCGACCCGAGGAGGCCGCTAGCGCCGGCACAGAAACACACACCTTTTCCCTTCTGCATCACAACTGCGTCCCCACCCCTCCCTGCCTGTGTGTGTGTGTGTGATCAAAATGTGTAGCTCCTGTTTTGGAGATGAATCCCAGGACCACCAGCATCTTAGAGACCACCGAAGCACCTGGAGGGAAACCCGTCCACGTGCTTTAGCGGCGCGTGGGCTCCTCACGATCCCTAGGAAAACAAATCACAGCTACTTTCACTCCCAGAACGCCGGTCCTTCCTTCTTGTTCGCCGCCTCCCGTCACACAGACGCTCGAGGAACAGCGTTTGTGTTTTCTGAGATGTGCGTTATGTCCCGTTAATAATGTAAAGCGTCCCCGTGTCGAGTATTCACTCTCATACTTGGAACACAGAAAATAAAAGATTCAACGATCACTTTTTTTTTTGATTTGCATATTTAGTGTCTCCTTATCTCTGGCGCGTATCTGTGTTTTTATGCTAATCCCGACGCGAGGCCGGGGTGTAGACGAGCGGACCGGCCGGCGGGAGGGGGGAAATATTTGTCCTAGACGTCGGGGTCGGTAATCTCCTCTGCCTTTCATTATCCCTCCGTCCTCCTTGCCGCCGCCCGTCCTCGACCCGAGCCGAAAGAATCCCCGTCCGTCCGTCCGTCCGTCCTCTCCGATCCCCTCGTCGTCTCTCCATCTTCCCACTGATCTACTCATTCCCCTCCCTTCCTTCCGCGTCTGCTCAGCGTCCCGAGCTAATGCCGCCTCGGAGAAGACGGCTCCTCCTGCGCTTGGATGCAGGGACCCGACACGTTGTGTGTTTGCGTGGGTTTCAATACACCCGTCCTTCCACTCCTTCTTTTTTCTGTCCTTCCCCTTATAGATGCAGCCACGCTAAGGGTGTGTGTCTGCATGTGGAGGCAGGTGATTGCAGACGGGACGTTATCTTAATTCATCTCCACGAGATAAAGATGGATGGATGGATGGATGGATGGATGGATGGATGGATGGAGCGAGAGAAGCCGGATGTGTGCGTGCAAGCATGTGATTCTTTGTGACTAATCCCCCTCCCCGACCCGTCTGGCTTTCCGTCAGCTGTCCTTTTGCTTTTTGACTTCTGGAGGTCTCAGAGGGGTCGGGCTTGACTTCTATTGTAGTGTGTGTGTGTGTGTGTGTGTGTGTGTGTGTGTGTGTGTGTGTCGGAGGGGGGTTTCTAAAGGTCGTGCTTAATGGTCAGTGGAGTTCACGGCAGGTGTTTCTCCTCAGACGGCCCCCGCCCCTCCTCTTCCTGGTTGTTTTATTGTTTTCCCCGTGCACGGGACACAAAGCACTGTGAGCAGTATCTCCCAGCCCAGATAAGTGATTTAACAATGCATTTCTCCTTTAATGAGATTACATCCCCTCAAATATAATTAAAAGATGATCGGGGGGGCGGGAGGGGGGGGGGATGAGATCGAAACACGAGGATTTCTAAAAAGCCTCCTGCACAATCTCAACAACGCTCGTCATTTTGAAAGTCTGGGCGGCTCTCAGGGCACGGCTTGCACGGCCTCGTCGCTTCTTTAGAAGACATTTTTCTCAAGAAATAATGTTTTTGCTATCATTCAGAATGTGGGAGTTATATTAGCTGCAATTTGACATCGTACACACACACACACACACACACGCACGCCACAGTTTGTATCCATCATTTATCAGATGGGGTGGTAATGAGATTTTAATATCACAGCACAGAATTTGGCATAAATAGTAGAATAAATCCCCCCCAACAGAGAGAATGAATGGATGTTATTTTAGTTTTCAGTTCTACGTCAACAAGTTCCCGAGGACGTCCTTCAACCGCCGAGTTTCCCCCGGAACTCACACACCCGCAGGTGAAGGCGGGTGGAGGTCAGTGAACTCTCCGCCAGCAGACGTCTAATTACAGCGCAGGCTTGAAAAACAAACATTCAAGGTAAAGCTGTTACTTTGAGGTCGACTCAGATTTGCTCCGGCTAATTTTATGGATGTTGTTATTTTCACTGGATTCGGTTGATATATCGATGGAATTTGAAGGTTGTTTCAAAGCATCATTCATCTTCCCCTAAATATGTAATTTTATCGGCAAATTTAAGCTGAATAATCTTTGAGTGGTTGATCGGATACGAGACATAGAAGACGGCCGACTTCGTCCAAATGTAATATTCGTGATATAGACTTTCACTCATTCATCTTGAAAGCGCTTATTTCGCACCGGCGTCGGAGGGCTGTGATTGGGCGAGAGCTGTTCTCGGACGTTCACGTTTTTCAACCTGAACTTGAGGATGGACCTTCTGCTTCTGAACCCTGGTCTGCACGCCGCTTCCTGCGGCGGCAGCTCTCGGCCCGGCGTCGCTCACCGGGGTTTTACTTCCTCTTAGAAAAACAGCTCACATTATCAGATGAAGGCGTGTGTGTGTGTGTGTGTGTGTGTGTGTGTGTGTGTGTTTGTGTGTGTGTGTTTGTGTGTGTGATGCAGCGCTTGTGGGAAGACAGAGGGGAAGATATGGGCAACATTTCCTTTAGCATTTTCAATTAGACTTTTTTTGCGCACACACACACACACACGCACACACACTCAAACAGACACAGACACACACACACACACACACACACACACACACTCAAACAGACACACACACACACATACTGGGAGGAAGAGTGACCTCATCCATAACACACAATTGTGCCCGTAAAGCAAAAGCATTCTTGAGGGAATAACGTATTTGTGTGCATGTGTGTGTGTGTGTGTGTGTGTGAAGCTGATATTTAAGATCTACGTTAAGAAGATGATGGTCCATCTGAGGAGTGTGATCTCACAGCTTGTTGTCCATCCCAGAACCTCCAGAAAGCAAGTCATGTCTTTATTAAATGCAGATCCTCGTGTTCCCAGAAGCAGCTCCACGTCGGCTGTTGTGTCACCATGGAACTGCAAGTCCACGTCGCGGCAATAAAACTCACACACACACACACACACACACACACACACACACACACACGCCCGAGTGCATTTGATGACCTTTCAGCCGCAGCAGATGTTTGGAATTGGACCGAAGGCGAACGTTTGCGTGCAGGAATGCGTTAATTGAAAGCCACTGTGGAGGAAACGGAGGAGGAGCGGTGATCTCCAGAGGTGGTCTTCAAACTGGGAGTCACAGCAGAACCCTCACACACTCCGTGGGAATGGAAGGTGTGCATGTGTCGTGACCGGATGTGGAGACACTGAGGAGAAGACAGGAGGCAGCGAGGAAGACGTGGAGGTTCTACTTTGGGAATGAGGAGGGCGGAGAAGATCAGGAAGGAGTCCGTCAGAGGGACAGCACAGGGTAGATGTTCTGGAGATAAAGTCACATGGAGATGGTTTGGAGGAGGGATGGAGAAGATCTTGTTAGAAGGACGCTGAGGTCAGAGGAGGTCTGGAGGAGACCAGAGAGGAGGTTTATGGACGGAGGGAGAGGACAGGAGGTTAGTTGGTGTGAGTAGAAGGTTAGATGGAAGCAGATGATTGGTTGTGGTGACCCTGGAAAGGAGGAGAAGAAGAACTAGAGGGCAGAGCCTGATCGACGAGCAAGATCTGACCTTCAGAACAGCAGAGTTGGTGAGAAATCAAACCTTCTTGGATGGACTGAGAGAAGATCGAACAGACGTAACAAGGAGCGCTTCTGTCATTCATCGTTTGTGTAGAACGTGAGACGGTGATAAACATCTGCTCGTTTTGGACCTTCATGGAACTCCATCTTCTCGGTCGTGGTGATCAAAGGATCCCTTGGTGAGAGAAGATCAAACGTACAATTCAAGGCCAAAACTCACTTCGATGGCAGGTGACGTTCCCGTTTCCCTCCAGACCTCAGAAGGTTTCTTGACTCTGGAGCCGCTCGTGACCTCCAAGAGCTTCGGAGGGTCTGCAGGACTTTATGGTTTTGTTGTCGTCCCCTTCTCGGCCCGACCGGTGGAGGCAGAAGGCCGCCCACGTTGAGCTGGGACGGCCTCCTCCACGTGCTTGCTCCAGGGGAGAACGTTGGGTTCCTGTGGATCGTCTTAAAGAACGTGGTCCGGACCTGCTACGCTTGGAAAGCATCTTCAGACAGCCGGCTTAGAAATTAAATCTGACTGCACTTGTCTGGACCACCTCCTGCAGCTCCTGGAGCTCCTGCAGCTCCTGCACCTTCTGCACCTTCTGCAGCTCCTGCAGCTCCTGCAGCTCCTGCAGCTCCTGGAGCTCCTGGAGCTGCTCTGCACTCCATGCTCGCTCTAAAAGCAGCTGCACCAACTTTCCTCTGAAGGCTCTGCACCGTCCATTTCAAAATCTTCAGAAAATTCACCCGAGCACGTGAAGCCTGATGTTCTTCACCTCCATCTTGGCGTGTATTGATTGGACGCAGCGAGCACCACCACTAAGGACCAGGACCTGAATGTGATAAAGCTTTGGAGATATTTGGGCCGGTGTCTCTTCTCAGATGTTAAAATCTCTGCAAGCTAAACATCTTCCACGCGGCGGCTAATCATATTTGAACTGCCGTCCTTCTGCGAGGAAAGAAACGGCGGCCCCTTTTTTTTTTGGGGTCTCCTTTTGAAACTCCCGGCGCTCCCACTGCGACTCTTCTCCGCCTGAGCTTCTCCTCCCGCCTCCCTCCACCGTCTGCCCGCATTCTCTCGTTTGCATTCGTTCCCTTTTTTTTTTCGTCCCTTTGTTCCGACTCCCTCTTCCTCGTCTTCCCCCCCTCGGCTCCGCGACTCACAGAAGATCTTGGAGAAAAGGCGGCAGCCTGAGAGGCGGATCAGCCGCCGGCGATCGGGCCCCTTCGCTCGCCAATGAGGTGTGAAGCGTCCGCCACGGCGCCGTGACTTCTCCGAGGGCCGCCGCCGGTTCCCGGCGTTTCCCCCCGGCGCGTTTTTTCGCGCGATATGTCGCAAAGCGATAGACTCCAAAGCGACAACTTGGGAAAACCTCCGCTCGGCCCGACGGCTCTATTCACCCGATATTTAGAGCTCCAACTCCGTCCCCTTCGCCGTTCCCGCTTTTTCCTTTATTTATTTGTTCTTTGTTTTGTTTTCGTCCACGTCGACTCTCCTTTGTGTCCTTTTCAGTCGGGGTTCTTTTATATTCGGTACCACAAAAGGTCATTTCATCGGAGCCGCGGCTTCGAGTGACTTATTGGCTCGGCGCTCCGAAGTCCTGCCACCTTCCGCCTCTTTTCTCTGTCCGACTTTAGTTTTGATCATTCACAACACTTTTGTGCGTCGGCGTTTCTTTCTTTCAAGCGCCAAGAACTGATTTACAGCGGGTCTTTTGAGAAGCGAGCGTATCGGAAGGCGGGGTCGGCGTCTCGCCATTTCAGACTGTTCTCCAGAAGCGGACCGACCAAATGTAGAGTCAAACCTACGCTCTTTCTTTTGAATTACCCGCTAGTGACTCCGCCAGTTGGTCGTAAAGTCCGGTCACAGTTTATTTCCGCGGGTATTTTCCAGTTCTTTTGCTCAGCCAAAGCTTCGGTCGGAGCTAATTTAGCAATTTCCTTCCATTTCCACTCTTAATGCTGAATTAAACTAACTAGCCGCATCTTCATATGAAAGCCCCGAAGCCTAATGTGCCATTGAGCAGCAGCAGCTTCAGCAGCAGCTTCAGCAGGCGTCTTCTGCCACCAGATGTGATCGCAGGACTCTGGGTGGACTTTGGTTTCCGTTTGTGTTCTTCTGCGCAGTTTCCAAAAACAAGAACAGTTTCTCGGAAGACCTCCAGATCCGCGAGATGGATTCGTGCCGATGAAGACCGGCCCTGATGCCGACCATGCCAGGCTCACTTGAACCGAACATATCGCGGCGACAGCACGTCGTCGACGGCAACCAGCCAGCCAATCGCTGCGGTGGTTTGAGGGTGTGTCTCGTGAGCGTGGAGCTGCTGCAGCGAGGTGGACGCTGCTGAGATGGACCTCCTCCCGCTGCGATATATCAATATAATATATAATATTTATATAATAAAATATATAATATTATATAATATTTACAATATATTATTCTTGTACGCCACAAAAAAGTCACATTGATCCAAATATAAAGCAAAGCCCAAGTCATTTCGATAATAAAACTAAAAATACCGAATAAGCCCCGCCCCCTCTCCCTGGTCGCCGCATGCCAGCCCCCCGTGGATTGCTGCGACCCCTTGTTGTATTTATCATTTTTTACGCTTAGATTATTTATTCTTTTATTTACGTTTTTTTCTGTTGCGTTGAGACTATTTGTGATGCATTCCAGATTTTTTTGTATTTATTTCTAATGTTTTAATCATGTAAATGAGCCGATGCTATTAGCTGATAAATGCTATTCCATTTCCTTTGTAAGCGATCATAAATTGTCATATAGGATCTCGCCGCTCTGGGTCGGCCCGGCTTCCTGTTTTCGGGTTGTTTACCATCTACGAACTAAATAATGCAGCTGTTTGGTTTTTCCTCGTATACTTTACCCCCTCCGTCCTCCGAGCGCGCCGAACGCCTCGCCACTAAATCTGTGTGCGGTGGATGGAGGGAAGGTCTGAGCCGAATGCACAAACACGCCGCCGGGCCTTTCCTCCCTCGCCAGAGATCCGTCTGACCCCGAACAAAATTGGCAAAAAGTACAACACGTCACTTAAAAATCGTTTTAATTACGCGAACATCGGACTTGCTTTTCTGATGTGAGAGGGGCGGAGCTTCCGGCGGAGCGTCCGGCGGAGCGAGGAGGAAAAGAAAATAACAATTGAGATCCGAGGCTGATGGTGCAGAGATGAGGAAGGAAGCCGACATATGCTGGAGCTCCGTCTTAAGAGCTGTTTGAGAGATCTGACATCAGACGTGGAAGTGGCGGGCACATATGTATGTGTGTGTGTGTGTGTGTGTGTGTGTGTGTGTGTGTGTGAGAGAGCTCAGGCTTTGACTCTCCGTTTCCCCTCCAGAGATAAAGTGAGAGATAATGAGGCCCCGAGCTGCAGCACTGCAGAGGCAGCAGGACAGCCGGGGAGACGAGGACCATCTCCAGTACCAGACACACACACACACACACACACACACACAGACACACACACACACTCGCACACATACGACCTCAAGGTGATCAAAATGTTCACGCTCGGTTACAGAAGATGACCTTTTCTTCTTCTCGTCGAAGCGAGTAGCTGCGCTTGTAGCCGTCGGAGGAACCTGGTCCTCCTGTGTTGCGGTGGAAGGTTCCGGGTCGGAGCAGGAAACCCGTCCCGGCTCACGTCGGGAAGCCGGCGTATCTGCATTCGATGCAGGAAATACGAGGTCGTTGTTGCAGATATCCTGTTGGAAGGTTGACGGTTGAAACCCCCGAGTGTCCTTTTGCAAAGATGCTGAACCCCCGAGCAGCTGGATGGAAATGCACTGATACTGCATGGCGATGAAAGCAGCATAGAACTACACACACACACACACACACACACACACACACATACACACACACACACACACACACACACACACACACACACACACACACACACACACACTTCGTCTTCTGCAAACCGCTCATTTGCTCACTGTTTTATGTAAATGCAGAGCGAGCTTACTTACAATTTGCACAATTCTGTACAGTAATTGATTTGCACACACACACACACACACATATATATATAATTTTTATTCTATTTTATTTAAGATTTTGTTCTTTGATGTTCACAATTTGTTGCTGCTACCCCATGTGCCCCACAATTGCCCCTCAGGGACAAATAAAGTCTTTTCTGATTCTGATTCTTCTTCACCTCTGGGCTTTTCCCTTCAGGGTCTCCACAGCGAAGCCACATTCTCCATCCAACCCTGTTCTCCGGATCCTCTTCTCACTCCAACTACCTCACAACTCTCACAACGTCCACCCATCTTCTCTCTGGTCTTCCTCTAGACCTCCAATTCCAGCATCCGTCTTCCAATATCTCCACTCTCCCTCCTCTGTCCATGACCCGACCATCTCTGACCTTCTCTCCAGAACATCTACCATGTGCCGTTCCTCTGATGGACTCATTCCTGATCCTCTCCATCCTGGTCGTTCCCAAAGAGAACCTCAGCATCTTCACCTCTGTGACCTCCAGCTCTGGCTGCTGTCTTTAGGTCATTGTCAGTGTTTGTAGAACATCTAACCACCGTCTCCTCCACCTTTCCTTTCATTCTGGCTGATGCTCTTCTATCACTTCCTACCCCTGACACTTTTCTCCACCCATTCCAACCTGCTTGGACCCATTTCTTTACACACACACACACACACACACACACACACACACAAGAAGACAAAAACCAAAGCTGTTATTTTTCTTCCTGTTTGACATTTCACATTTCACACTCTTTTCATGCAGAAACAACAGGCTTCTATCGTGTTGTGTTGTGTTGTACTGTGTTGTGCAGTGCAGTGTTGTGTCGCGTTGTGCAGCGTTGTGTCGTGTTGTGTTGTGCTGTGGAGTGCAGAGCAGCGGGGCGGCCGGCGGATCAGAGGGAGAGTGTGAATAAATCAGGGGGCGACCAAAGCGAGGGGGTCACCCACGAGTGTCAATGTGCAGACCTCACACCAGAGGAACGCTAATGAGGGACGGCGAGTACGTGAGAGCCCTCACACACACACACACACACACACAGTAGTAATAAACCAACATGATGCAAACGTTTTGGCAGTTGATCTTCCAGATAGGTCGTTCCCGAAAAGGCATTTAATTATATCAATCTTCTTCATCTTAAATCTGATGGCTTAATACCTGCAGAGGCTAACAGAGGCTAACAGAGGCTAACAGAGACTAGCAGAGGCTAACAGAGGCTAGCAGAGTCTAGCAGAGTCTAGCAGAGGCTAACAGAGGCTAACAGAGGCTAGCAGAGGCTAGCAGAGGCTAACAGAGGTTAGCAAAGGCTAACAGAGGCTAGCAGAGGCTAAAAGAGGCTAGCAGAGGCTAACAGAGGCTAACAGAGTCTGGCAGAGGCTAACAGAGGCCAAGTGGCCGAGCCCTACTCCAGTACTTGGAAGTACTTCCTCTGACACAGGAGGTGGTACCATTAGTACTGAGTATTTAAAAAACAAAAGCAGGCAGCACAAAGCTAACGCCTCGACAGCGGATGACAAATGGATGAGAGGGTGAATGAGCTGCGATGAGAAGCTCCGCCCCCGGCTGGCGTGCATCTGCTTTGTGATCCTGTTTCTGCTAAATGCTTTGAAAGAGGATTCACAGACGCTAATTGGGAAAATTAAATCCTTTGGAAAACGTCAGCGGAGGTAATTAATCAAGGAGGAGGGGAATTTTACCAGAGACCTCGAGACAAGGGGTTTATTAAGTCACTGCTTTTTGTTTTGGTCTCGTATAATAACTGCTTGGATAATTATGTGAGCTTGAACATTAGTTTTAGACGCAGGCTGTGTGCATTGCTTCAAAATAATATCCCTACATTGTTACGATTTTCCCATAAAATCAGCCCAAATTTGAAGCAAACACCTACAAATGAACAGAAAATGAAGTAAAAGAAAAAAAATAAAAAATTCCAATAGCTGTCCAGAAGAGAGAGGGAGTCAGGCAAAAAATATGATAAAATAAAATACACAAAATGAATTGAAAATTTGTTTTCATTATAATTAAATTCAAATGAAATAAAATGAAATAAAATTAAATTAAATTAAATTAAATTAATTTGAATAAAATAAAATAAAATAAAAAAGAATAAAATAAAATTAAATAAAATTAAATTAAATTAAATTAAATTAAATTAAATTAAATTAAATTAAATTCATGCACAAAAAGTTTTTCCATTGATTTTGGGCATCATGTGTGTGCATGATGACGCCGGTGGCGCTGGGTTGTACGGCAGGTGCAGAGGGCAGGCAGTCGCCCGGCCCTTCTGGAACAATCGGGTCAAACGCAATGAAAAAGAAACACCTGGAAGCTCCACAGAAATGACTTCCTCAGTCTGAAATAGCACGGCGACCTGCAGGCCCAACTCTGATATCCAACCCATAATCAGGTATTCACCAGTGACTGTTGGAAAAGCATATAACTACGCCATAAGCCAGTGGCTACTAAACCTGTTACATGGCCCTGCATAAGCCTATCTGGCCGTGAGCTGCGTAAAGCCAGTTTAGACTTAATCCCCGCAGCTGTAAAAATGTTTTCTCACCCTTCAGAAGAGGATTTAAATTACTTTAGCCGCGCAACTCGGCCCGCGCTTTCCCCGCAGTGTGGCGTGCCGCCGCAGCCTGCAGCCAGCAAGCCAGTGCTGGGAAGCCAGGCGCGCTCATCGTGTTCACTCTGACCGGACCGACACACACACACACACACACACACACACACACACACACACGCTCGGTGCTGTAGGTTAAACATGCACCTGCACACAGAATGCTGTTTGTTTCATGCTATCCAGACCCTCTCCAGACAAAGGGCTGCGGGACGAACGCGACGTGTTGCAATAAAAAGCAAACAAACACACACAGGCACACTGTGCTTGTTGTCTTTGGCGCCTCAGGGGCAACACACACACACACACACACACACACACACACACACACACACACACACACACTCACACACACACTCAAAATGATTATCTCCAGTAGATGTCTGTGATTAGGTCATGTATGTGAGATCATAGGACCATTATCAGAAACGCGCACTCACAAACAGCTGTGTGTGTGTGTGTGTGTGTGTGTGTGTGTGTGTGTGTGTGTGTGTGTGTGTAAACCCCTCCGACCCCTGGAGACTGAAAGCTCCATCCACTCGGGTGACGCGTCGGAGCGCTTTGTGCACGTGGAGATGTCGATGTGCTTGTAATGCTGTCTGGAAATCACGTGCTTCTGAATGTCCCGTCCAGGGCAGCAGAGCCGACGAATGCGTGCGGCCGCTGCAGCGTTCACGGGTTTGCAGCGTTTCTGTTCCACGGACGAGAAGCTCCGGCCTCTCTGGTGTTCTTCTCCGGCCTCTCTGGTGCTCGCAAGGCCGAAGACCGACAGGGTGTCGGTTTGTTAGCGACTTTAAAAAAGCCTCGCTGGTTTTTTAAATTGTGTTTGGCGGCAGAGCGGCCAGAAGGTTCCTTCCTGTGTGGCGTCTCCGTCTTCTCCTGCGTCTGCGTGGGGTTCCTCAGGGTTCTCCGGGTTCCTCCCGCAGTCCAAACACATGCAGGAGGAGAAGCCGCTCTGTCCAGACGGGGAACGTCTGATCATCTGGTGGTCCAGGATGAACTCTGACTGCAGGATGAGTGGCGTACCGCAGATAATGAATGGATGAATGGATGATTATTATACGGCGTGTTTAACCACTTAATGGGATTATTTCTGCACAATCGTCCCAAAAAAACCCTTTGGAGTGAGATCAGGCTCTTGGCAAAAAGACCGTCCAGATAATCTCCATGAATTCGTTATTTAATTTAACATCCAGGTCTGATGTAATGATTCACATTTAGTTGGCAATTTGTGGAAAGAGGAAAAACACACACACACACACACACTCTGCTGCCTCCGTAGCTTTGCCGAAGCGTCTCTCCGGCTGCGTAGAAGCGTCCTGAGGGTTGACGAATCCAAGGCCTCTCATTGGCCGACAGACCGATGACTTCATTAGGACGGCTCATGTTAATCACACTTAAATATTTATCAGAAGGAATTCTTTTGTTTAGCCTTGACCTTTTTCCCCAGAGCTCATTAACACGGTGATTATTAGCGCCGGCGGTGTGGAGCGCTCGCCCTGCAAGGCGGACGGGACGCTCCGCCCCCTCCCCGGGGCGGCCTATCGATTTGATGGAGTAGACATGGTGCTGTGCAGACACTGCGTGTGTGTGTGTGTGTGTGTGTGTGGATGACATTGGATTATCAGCATTCAGTGGAGTTTAACCCCGGTGTGTGTGTGTGTGTGTGTGTGTGTGTTAAAGGTGTGTGTAGGGTTGGGTAGCCCGAGGGAACGACCTACAATATCTTATCAACATGGCAAACACATCATCTCCGAGGAGCTCCATCTAAAGACGGCTTCTGTCGGATCAGCGGTTTGAACGGCACGACTGAAGTGGTTATTGGTTTGACTTAGAAGCGAGCTCACACACACACACACACACACACACACGCACACACTCATGGAGTTGACCACGGTTTCCTGGCGCAGATCATCAGCAGATGGTCCTCCTGACCCTCCGTCTCTGCAGCATCAGAAGCAGCTCGTTCCTCCTGACGTCGTGCATCTCTAAATTAATTTGTCTGTTGAAGATACTGGAGCCGTAAACTAATGACATGTGCTTTGGAGTAATAACCTCACACACACACACACACACACACACACACACACACACACACACACTCCCGCTCCTAGGCACGATTATTGTGCTGTGGTGTTTTAATGAAAACCATTAATCATTCATTGTTATTTTTTCTCGCACTAATATGCTGGGGTCTTTCTTCTGCAGTGATTTTCTTCATTTCTCGTCCCCTCACCCTCTCATCTCCGCACCTTCTCACCCGCCCCAGGTATCTAATTGTGTTTTTAACGTGATAGGAACACTTCCAGACGCTTGTTCTACCAGCGAGAAGGTCCACGCTCGGACTCCCTCCCTGTGTGGAGGCTCCGTGTTCTCCGAGGGTTCTCCGGGTTCCTCCCGCGGTCCAAACACATGCAGGACTCACTGGAGACCCACATTGTCCAGACGTGTGGACGAGAAGATGAATGCTTGCGGGTCTCCAAATGTGAGGAATCTCCAGTGTGTGAAGAGTGAGCGTCTCCGTTAGCATGCTAGCACGTTTTAGCTTTGGTGTTAAATAAAGCTGGTTAGTAAGTTGTTGTTGTTTTTGTTGTTGTCGGAAGCTATTTGGTGTTTTTTTCTGATTCAGGCCACACGTACATGCAGTCACTACTTAAACACTCCCTCAGAGGATGGGGGGTCGGGTGGGAGGTTTTTGGGTGTGTGTGTGTGTGTGTGTGTGTGTGTGTGTGTGTGTGTGTGTGTGTGTGTTTGGGGTATTGATCCCCCTCTCCTCCAACTCCCTTCCTTGTTACCTTTGATTCACTGACGTCTCATTGGCGAGCTCTCCGCCTTGACTGGGATTCAAAGTATGAGCAATCCTCTTCCCTCCACGGGGACTGGATGTGCTGCTGCAACACACACACACACACACACACACACACACACACACACACACACACATGCATGCATGCAGTCAGACTTTATAGATCATCTCTTGAAGCGTCCGCCTGCAAGAATATGGTTTTGATACCCAGAAAAGTAGGTTTTTATTTCTCTCGCACTGGATCGGGAGACAGAATAAATCCCCTTTATTGCATTTAACACACTTAGCTGTGGGTTTTGTGGGCTCCACCAGCCAGGAAGGACTCACTCCATCCATCCATCTTCTGCCTCCCAGGCTTCCGCCTGGTCCAGCTCCTCCTGGAGGCTCCCGAGGCCTTCTCAAGCCAGCCCGAGACACGGTTCCTCAGCAGATGGAGCTTCGTCCGGCTCCTCTGGATGTGGAGGAGTACCTTCTCTACTTCTGTACTCGTATCCGTGGTCTCGTTTGGGTCGCCGCCCACGGCTGGCGGGTACGGAGATCCAGCGGTGAACCCAGATCTTTCAGCCACTGAGTGTGCACGTTGAGATGTTGCTGCAGCCGGTGTCTCCGAGGGCGTCCACGGTTCGAAGTATGATCACGACCGGATAGGAGGAGTCCCAAGATCCTGCGTCAGCATCATCCTGGTCCTCTGGCCCGACGGTGGAGGTGTGAACGGTCTAAGCTGTGGGTCGGCTGGACCTGGAGGACGGAGATGTTGGGAGAAGCTGTGCAGGAGCAGCAGTGGAGGCCTGGTGACCTTCTCTGAGGTCTTCAGCACTGGCTGCAGACGTTTGAACCTACCCTATATGGTTAGATGTTAGAACACCCACTACATGGAGAACACTTCCTGCTTTGGACCATGAAGAGTGTGTGTGTGTGTGCGCTCTTGTGTGTGTGTGTGTGTGCTGCAGAGATGTAGAGTGATAGGCGTCTGCGTGTGTTTGCAGGTACGAGTGGGAAAGAGGAGAGTCGTTGAGTAAGAAGGTTGAATTATTGAATAAGCATATGTGTGTGTGTGTGTGTGTGTGTGTGTGTGTGTGTGTGTTTGTGTGTGTGTGTGTGTGGCAGCTGCTAATCACCAGGGCCTCCTGGAAGTGACCCTGAGCACTTCAAACCTCCAACAACGCTCACAATCAGACCCATGAATAAAATATTTTCCGTTCTAAGTGTCCATTTCTTTAGACGTGAGACCGGCGGTGTGTTTGGGGGACGGATCCAAATGGGATCCCACGGAGACGCCCGCCGTCCTCCGCTTCCCCCGCCGTCCCTCTTTTCCCCCCTCCGTCACTTCACACCTCTTGTGGAGGCGGAATTGGGAATGGCGCCGTGACGGGTCGCACCTGAACCGGCGCCGTCAGTGCTTTTTTTTCCCTCCGTGTTTCAGCCGTTGTTTTCCAAGTCTCCGTGACATCCGCTCTCCGTCCCAGGAAATGGACCCGTCTCTGGAGAACCGGCGTCCCTGCGGCACCTGCCGATAGGTTTCACCCCGAGAAGCTCCCGAATGGAAATTCCGTAGGCGGTTTGAGCTCCGGGCTCCTGCGGCAAAACATGGATACACTAGAATTGTCGTTAGCGGCGGTTAGCACTTAGCATTCCTCGTGTTCTCCAAGGGTTCCTCCCGGTTCTCCAAGTTCCTCCAAAATGGTTCATCGGAGACCCCGAGCTGCCCTGAGGGAATGAATGGTTGCATCGGTTCCCTCGGGGTTCCTCAGGGTTCTCCGACAGGAGAAGCGTGACAAATGCTTGAATGCGTGATTGTCATCGGTGTCCTAAATGTTTGTCGCTTCCTCTGCCGGCATTTCTGCAATTCAGCCACAAAATGATCCTTTTTTTCAACTTCCAGGTTCAACCTGTGATCTGGAATCCACATCTCGCCTCAAAGTCCCGCCAATCTCCATCTTTTGCGCGGCGTCCTGTGCAGCCCAGCGTCCTCCTCACCTCCTCACCTTCCCTACATGTGGAAGAATTTGCTTTTAACCTTGAATAAATGAATATTAACGGTTTGAACATGTAGGACACGGCGGCTGAATGTTCAAAACAACATCGATGTGTCGCACAGAATCATCTCTCTCTCTCTGCTGGTCTTCCAGAAGTTCTGCACCAGCCCAATGTGGGAGGTGAAAGTCCCTGAAGCCACCGTTCCTCTATCGCTTGTGTTTTAAGGCTGCGGGTCTGGTGCTTCAGCGGGGTTCCTTCAGGTTCTCCTCCCGGTTCTCCTCCTGGGTGTTGGTTTGGGCGGTGAAAGACCTTCAGCTCCTGGGTTCACTTGATCCATAAGATGGGACGGGTCTGCAAACGCAGAGCTTTCCATTTCTATTGAGGAGACCTCCTGTCTTTGGAGAGGTGAAGATGTGGAGGTTCCTCTTTGGGAGCGAGGGGGATGGAGAGGAACAGGAAGGAGTCCATCAGACGGACCGCACATGGTAGATGTTCTGGAGATAAAGCCAGACTGAGATGGTTTGGACGTGGACAGAGGAGGGATGGAGAAGCTCCGAGGAGCAGGATACTGAGGTCGGAGAAGGTTTATAGCTGACCTCCTGCCACGTGACTCAAACTCCAGCACAGGAGGCGACGCCTGAAAACCAGACCGAAGCCGGCGTGGCTCCTCCTCCACCTTCTCCTCCAGCGGCGAGGAGCTCCCTGCACGGCGCCGCAGATACAATTACTGCAGGATGAATCGTATTATCTCCTCGTTCATCCGCGCTCTACAAGCTCCTGTTAGACACCATCCAGGTCCGGACAGGTGTTGAGCAGGAGGCCTCCTGACAGCAACAGCAGGAGAAACATCTAAGACGCATATTTCCCGCCGGTGCAGCAGGTGGCCTCCAACATGGCGCCGCAGACGTACGGAAACCCGATCGAATTTGGATTCACGCCTTTTTTTTCCCCGCCCGATGTTCTCCCCGAGAAGAAGGGCGGCTGATTGAAGACGTGAGCGGGGAACCGAGGAGATGCCGCGTTTGATCGCGGGCCGGCGGGCGGTCCGGACGGCGGCGGGAAACAGAGGGATTAAACCTCAATCCCTCCTCTCTTATCTCCCGTTTTGTTCCTTCTTTCGGCTTTTACCTTTAACCGCTAATCTCCTCTCCCCGTTTTGCCGCGTCGGCGGCCGAGATTGGCGTTTTTCCCGAGGCGACGGCGAAGGTGCAAGAAGGCGCCAGAAGAACGAAGGCTCCGCGTTTGAACGCCGCGTGAATCTTCGGTTTTTGTTTCCCCGCCGAGGTGAGATGTTCCCTTTCTGCCTCGTTAAACCGGCGTTGCCGTGCCGACCACCACGGAGACGTCATCGGAGGCGCGGCGTCCCCCCCGGGGACCGCCGGGACACGACCCTCTCACTTTTAAGCGCCGTGTTTGGACCCACTTCCAGACGCTCGCTGATTCTTCCGCCACTTTGTGGCCTCCTCCGTGCCCTCGGCGTCTCCTGCCAGGCCAAGACTCGGCGGAGACTCTCGATGGACAATGAATGGGATTTTTGCGGGGGAGGAAGCGAAACCAGCTTGTTTCGTTTCTGTTCATATCGTCATATTTCGTTCATATCGGTTCGCACTTTGTGCTCTCCATGTTCTCCAGGTTCCTCCCACAATCCAAAATGGGTCGTCGGGTTGCTCAGACGTGTGAATGAGTGAACGCGTGGTGGTGAGAGCTTCCTCCTCCCAGCCAGAAGGTCCTAGCTTGGATTCCCAATGTCTTCCCTCCTGCGTGGAGTCTCCATGTTCTCCCCGTGTCTCTGCAGGGTTCCTCAGGGTTCTCCGGGTTCCTCCCACACACCAAACACGGCGCTCGCCCATTGGCCGCTCGCTGACGATCCGCAGCCCTGTGGTGACCTCGAATGCAGGATCAGTGGTCGCTGGAAATCTTCTTGTCGTGGCAACCGGACTGTCGTAGCTTCAAAACCTGTCGTAGCTTCAAACCTGTCGTAGCTTCAAAACCTGTTGTAGCTTCAAACCTGTCGTAGCTTCTCGTGTCCGCCTGACCTGCGGATCCCGATGGGTCGACCCGTTATTAATAATAATGATAATAATAATAATAATGATAATGTCAAGACAGTAAATGAGTGAATGTCATATATCTGTACATGACATGTGAATGAGAGGGTGAATCAATGAATGAATGAATGCTTACTGGTCGTATAAATGTTGATAAGACTAATCCATGCAGTACAGAGATCCCTCGCTATAACGCGGTTTACTTTTCACGGTTTAGCTACTTCACGGATTTGCATGGTGCATTGTGTTCTGCATTCTGATTGGCTAAAAAGTCACTCCGCTTCTTCTCTACCTGTGCGTCAATAACGTCGCAGTTTAATATGTACACGTACGTAAAACAGCTCGCCGAATTTACATGACGTACGTGCAAATTCTCTCGCAATTTCCAGTTTCTCTAAAACCCATAATGTTGACAAAACACTCTGGAGCGACAAAAGCACCTTGCAGGGCCCAAAAGGCAGCGGAAGATGCTATCTATGGCAGATAAAGCTAAACTTCTGGACATGCTAAGGGAAGCTAAAAGCTATGCGGCTGTAGGTCGGCATTACGGAATGAATTAATCTTCCGTTCGTTCCATAAAGAAGGAGGAAAAAAACATAAGGACGACAGCAGGAATGTATAATAGAGTATTATATTGTATAATAATTGTAAAAAAAAAAATAAAGGTTTCTACTTCATGGATTTTGCCTATCATGGGTTCTTTTTGGAACGTAACCCCCGTGATAAACAAGGGTTTAATGTATTACAGTCACTCAAGGAGAAGTAAGAATGTGACGCAGTGAAAACACACTCGCCTTCAGCCGAGGAAGACGAGGACGAGGGACGGTTTGGTGGCCGCTGGTCAGTCGGGGTGTGTGTGTGTGTGTGTGTGTGTGTGTGTGTGTGAGTGTGTGAGTGTGTGACAGTGCATTAGTGCGCCCGCTGACGTCCTCACACTCCGTTCAATATCTCGGGTCACGGAAAGGTTTTGAAAGGAAAAAGGGAGAGACGGAGCAGAGCGAGGAGGGGAAGACAAGGTTGGGCAGATTAGGGATTGATTATTGATCGATGCCGTGTTGTCAGGAGTGTGAGGAGAGATGGAGGAACACAAGCCATTTCCCCTTTGTGTGTGTGTGTGTGTGTGTGCGTGTGTGTGTGTGTCTTGCTCATCTTCGGCTAATCGACGGAGAGGCGCCGGACAAAAGGCACGTGTCACTTCTCCTTCATTTGCCCTCCTTTTCTTCTTCCGCCCTCTTGTTTTCTCTGGATCTCATTTTTTTTTTTTTTCTTTTTACTTTCCAATGAAGACCAGATGAAACGGGCGACAACAAAAGGGCAGCAGAAGAAACAAAAAGGTCACCGGGACGGGAAAATCCACACACACACACACACACACACACAAACGCTTTACGATCGCAAAGGAGAGACCCTCCGGCTTCCAATTCCCAAATCAAACAGGCGCTCTCTCAAAGCCCTCGCCCTCCTCCCCCTCAAATCACTTCCAAATCCCATTTTTTTTATCAAAAACACACACATTGAGCACAAAGACGCAAACCAAACATCATCTTATGCTTCATTTACATTCAAATGACACAAAACCCAGGGTTCTTATCACACATCGCAATTTCTCCTCCGTCCGTGTGTGTAAATGTTGGGATGTGCTCCTTTATTTTCGTTTTTTTTTTTTTTTTACACTCCCCAATCTGTCAATACGAATCCTAAACTCAATTGTTCCATTAAGGCTGGCGTGCACGGCGGCGTGCACGGCCGCATGCGGCGACTAAATCAACAGCCTCTCGCACACAACTCTCGACTTTGAACACTGCACAGTCAATAAGCCATCTCCTGCTGTGGGTGAGTGTGTTCTGGTCTGTGTGTGTGTGTGTGCGTGTGTGTGCGTGTGTGTGTGTGTGTGTGTGTGTCTCTGAACAACGGGTGTTCCTGTTCTGCGGTTTAATTTGTCCCTTTTCCCAAGACTTGTCTCCTCGAGCAGTGGGGAACATAAATCCATGTCAGCCTTTGTAAGTTTTGTGTGTGTGTGTGTGTGTGTGTGTGTGTGTGTGTGTATGTGTGTGTGTGTGTATGTGTGTGTGTATTTGTGTGTGTGTGTGTTCGAGTGTGCATGCACTACAGCATGTGTGAGAGAATGTGAGTGAGAAGCAGAAGTGGCTGTGATTTGGGATATATGTGTATGTGTGTGTGTGTGTGTGTGTGTGTGTGTTTGTGTGAGTGTGTCTCACACCCTCACACACATTGATTCACACGCGTTGTGTGAGCAGCATGCCGAGTGCAGACAGAAGCACAATGTCCTGCTCCTTGTCTTCTACCTGTGGAAGGAGTGCACATTTAATAAGTTGTCATGGGACCACACACACACTCGCGCACACACATGCACACACACACACGTACGCACACATGCACGCACACACCAAGGTGTGTGTTTCCACACGCATACGCATCTCTACCCCTGCACGTGTCCGCAGCCCTGTCGCATGCTAACCCCAGAGCTAACACTAGAGCTAACGCTAGAGCTAACGCTAGCCTGACCTTGACGTGACCTCAGAAAACAACAACAACAACAAGAGCGAGAGGACGGACGGCGTCTCGCGGCCGCTTTCCGAGCGGCGCTGTCGGCGTTGCGGCTGCAGTTCCCCACTTAGGGAGGTTTGTCCGGGCTCACGCGGTGAAAACTATATAATGGGTATTTTTGCAGGCTCTTGTGATTGAGACGGCGTTTTGCCGTAATTACCATGAATTTCTGGAGTTTGAGTCATAATAAAAGAAAGGTGTCTCTGCCGCACCTGATCCTTGAATTGAACGGCGGCCGGCAGGCGGGATAATTCTCCGCTCCCGCAGATCCGCCCCGCTGCTGGAGGAGGCGTAATGAAGGAGGGAAAATAAACAACAGCAAAACCATTATTTTGCCGCGTCAAAAATGTAAACATGGCCATTTTTACTCGTTTTATTTCTGATCTGTCATAATTTAAGATAGACAGCTTGATTGCCGTTTCACAGCCATTCTGTCATGAATAAACATCGGGTTTTCAGTTGCGAGTGTGAAAAAGAAAATATATTATATTATGAGTGAGCATAATAGTATTATTGACATGGACTTCGGTGATTTTGGTCCAAATGAAATTCCCCTCTTTTCGTTTTGCGGCGTTCCCTTCAGGGGCAGCGGCCAATCAGCTTCCTCCATCGAAGCCACGGCCAATCACCTGCCAACGAAGCACCTGCGATTGGTTGCAACGGAGGAATGAATTTTTCACTCCACTTTTGAAAGTACAGCGGCCCTTTAAGATACCAATCACTATCTAGACAAAATTTCCAAGATACGAAGCAGAATTCGAGCAAATTTAATCCTGGAAATACAAAAAAAAATACATGATACTAATGTGACAGTGAGAAAATCAAAATTGGAAAATCTGCGCGATACGCGCCAAGCGAGCTCCTACGACGCGGTACATGACGTAAAAAAGCAAAAGCTAACCTTATTAAATCAATTCTTCAAGAGAGCGATCTAGCAACAGTGATTCGTAAGAAAATGAATCAAAAAAAGAAAAAAATGGTGAAGAAAAGTAAAATTTAAATGAATTAAGTTCAGTGTCTGTCGGCCGCCAAGCTACGCATTCATATTTATTCATATTACAACACTATAAGTTTACAATAACCGTGATTTCTCTTTTTGATGTCCCTTATATTATTAATATCCTTCTTTTTCAGGGGGTTTCTATTTTAATACGCTTATTTGTGAGTTATTTTGAGGGGAGTTGGAATGAATGAATTGGTTTTCTGTTGTTTTAAATGGGGAAAAATCATTTAAGATTGGAGAAAAATAAGACCCCACTTCTGGAACCAATTAAATTAGTATCTTAAGGGACGGCTGTGGTACGTTTTACTTCCCGTCCCTTCCTTCCACAGGTTTACCGGTCAGCTTCCATCAGCTGGCAGCAAACAGATCCAGGGAGGGAAGTGAGAATGAATATAGTGGAGGCCGCTCACGCCAACTCTCCCCTTTCAATCAATAACTCCGGGATCCTAATAGACATTGATTGTATCTGAATCCCAGATCCCAAGGCTCAAATGTGATTATGAAATGGCCGGTCTTGACACTTTATTGAAAACAATGAGGCTGGAAAAAGTAACAGGGGGCGGCGGAGGAGGAGGAGGATGAGGAGGAGGAGGAGGAGGAGGAGGAGGAGGAGGAGGAGGAGGAGGAGGAGGAGGAGGAGGAGGAGGAGGAGGAGGAGGAGGAGGAGGAGGAGGAGGAGGAGGAGGGCTGACTGGCAGCCAGAGATGGATTCATCTTCTGCATGTCAGTTCACTCAAGTCTCCTCCTTCATCCGCATCTTTGTTTTCTGTGTGTGTGTGTGTGTGTGTGTGTGTGTGGATATATGATCACGGCATGTTGCAGGGATCGCTGTGTGTGTGTGTGTGTGTGTGTGTGTGTGTGTGCGCCTTGAAGTAACGACCCATCGTGAGAGCAGCAGTTCCCACCAAAGTGTTATCCACCGCGGCGGTTTGAGCCGTGATGGATGGATGGATGGACGGACCCATGGTTCTTTATGAATCCATCTTTTAAAAATAAATTTCGTTTTAAGTCATGATCTATATGTTTGTGCAGGAGATTGTTGTTGTTCTGGAGAAAAAAAAGGAAGCAAAACCTACGTTTCACACCCCAAATCGGGAAATAACCGCCTTTTTAGAGACGATAGTAAAACTATAAACCCAATCCTCCCGACACAGGAGAGGCTCCACTTCAGGACAGGTGGTCCACCTCCACCTCCACCTCCACCTCCACCTCCACCTGAAGGACATACTTTTGAAGACATCAATGTCCGTCTTTTGTTAAGGGAAGACAGATGGTTGGAGAGAGGAGTCAAAGAAGACATCTTCTTCAAGACGTAAACAGAGGAGGACCTTCAGACAGGACCTTCACGACAGACCGGGACCTCCTGCACCCTCCAAACAACCAGGAAAGCTCTGCCACCAGCTCCAGCCCTGGTTCCTTCCACCTGAGCCTCAGTCCATGTGATCCAACAGGTTTCTCTCCTCTGTCTGGCTTGACCTGTTCATGTTCTGATCCAGCTCATCCACCAAAGTTGCTCTTTGGTCCAAACGAGCGACGTCCTGGTTAGCATAGCAACCCCCGCTGAGCTAGCTTCTCCATTTACATAACCTGGACCCGCCAAAACCCCTGGCGGTTATTGTTGGCGGAAATTCGAGTCCGGTTGCCATGACAAAAGGATTCGGACAGTAGAATCACAATCGCGAATCAAAGACATCAATACTTTACATCTGCGGACCTTCTCGCTCGTCCAGGTCCTGGTGGTTCATCCCTTCCTCCAGCTCAGAGCCGCCCGTCCTGCGTTCAGCCCGGCTGGGGTTCACCTCGGACCGCAAGCCTGTCCATCGTGGACCTCTCATTCAAACATCTGCCTGATGCAGGGTCTCCACTGAACCTCCTGCATGGGTTTGGACAAACCAGCAGAACCCTGAGGAACCCAACGCAGACACGGGAGAACGTGGAGTCTCCACACAGGAAGCCATCCAAGCGGGGACCTTCTGGCCGTCGTCGATCCAGTGCTTAAAGAAGCCTAGTTCCTCCATGCGTGGCCTCCAGAGCCCGGTCGGTGCTAATGTTTGTCACATAGAAATTATAATATATCAACAAAACCCCGGGTTATTCACATCCCAGGTCACAGAAACAGAAATATAACCGGACTTTTTTTATTGATTTCCCAATAAATGCATGTGTTCTGTCATCCCACCTCTTGATTCCACGGTGAAAGCACCAGCAGAGCTGGATCCGACCCCTCGCTGCACAAGTGACCACCTCCCACTGCTGCAGCTCCTCCGCGCTCGCCACTGAAATCAAGTCATCATCCAGACGCCGTTTACCGGCGGTAGCTTTGAGCATGAGTGGCCCCGCCGCCGCCGCCGCCGCCAAGCTAGGTTTTCCACGTTCTTCAGAAGGCCCTGCAATTCCATGGGAGCGGCTCGGCTCCGATTACTGGGGCTGAAATGGGAGCTGGATGTGTCGAAACGGCGAAAAAAATAAAAACCCACTGATAACGGGGATTGGGATTATAAAGTATTACAAGTGCAGTACAAGAGATTCACTGAGGGATTATGAAGTAAAGGCAGGACAGAGGGATTGGGTTCTTCGCTTAACATTTGGGGAATCTAGTTTTTTTTTGTTTTTTTTTTAATTTAAGATGATCTAACCTCATATTCCAGGCCTGGATGCTATTATGGTCTGTCTCGTGGCGGGTTCACCTGCGTGTAGGTCAAATGTGTGTTTTCATAATCCGGTCTGACGGACGGGCGCGGCAGGAAGATGCTCCTCGTTCCATGGAGATGTTCCATCAGCACGTCTTTACTCACCGTTTATGGGATTCAATCTTCTCGCTGCTTCAGGGCGCAAACTCACACGAAACAAATGTGTCAAACTCAAGGCCCGCGGGCCAAATGTGGCCGCCAACTCATTGTATGTGGCCAGCGAGAACCTCTTAGAAGATCTGATTGTCTTCAAATAAGTCAATGACCAGAAACTACTTTTCCCGCGATTCATGCCGATCGTGTTACCCGCCATTAGATCGCAGCGTCTCCACATCGATAACATTTTAAACAAGTGGAATTTAGAAATACAAATGATCCCTAAATGTCCAGGAGAAGAAAAGTTGCTGCAGATGGAAGGCTGGTTCAAGAAAGATGGGATATGTGTTTGTGCTTCAAGGAGGAAAGCCTGATGTCTTTTGTGTTATGAGGCAGCGTTGGTTGTCAGAGAACAATCTACATCCAAACACGGAGCTAAGTATGCTAACGTTAGCCTTCCAGAAAAACAACGCATTGTCCAAGAATTAAAACCTAAACTACAACGGTAGTGAAAGCTAGCTTTGGAACAGAGTCAACATAATGTTTTCAACATCTATACAAATGCATATGTAATAGCTTGGATTTGAATGAGTCATAAATTCAGAGTTATTTAACATGAAGGAGTAGTTACATTTATTTTTCATTACATTTGGCTACATTTATGCCGTTAGCGTTACACGTGGCAGCCGGATGTGGCCGTTGGACAGGCCTGGCTGAGGGTGACGAGCGCTTCCACCTGCAAGAAGGTCCCTGCTTGCATTCTGTGTGGTTTCTCCATGTTCTCCTTGTGTCTCCGCGGGGTTCCTCCGGGTTCCTCCTGCAGGAGGTTCAATGGAGACCACGTGGATGAGCGGGTTCATGGTCGTATGTGAGGCCGTTCCTGACAGAATTATCAGGGAGGCGACTTTTGCAGTGACGCCGAAGTCATAAATGACATGGCAATAAACACAAAGATGTTCCAGCTAGCTACATCAGCTACAAGGAAGGAACATCTGCGATGGTTCGCGAGTGGAACCCTCTACCTCGGGGCTGTCCTAAGTTTTTGCAAAAAGGGCCAGATTTGTGAGGAGTGCCTGACATTCTTTGATTCACCCTCAGTAAAAGCTTTGCAGTGCTTGGCAATCAGCGTTGCTACCTCTTGGCTTGCCTTTGTGCCATTTTCATTTGATTCGTGGGCTCTTGTAAAAAAGCGCTGCTGTGCCTTTAAACCATTTCCAGTCACTTAAGTTTTTTTCACCGCGTTGTGTCACACGGTTGTTTCGTATTTCGGTGAAAAATGACTCCAAAAATCCACTTGGCCTGAAAGCGGCGGCCCTCGCTGCCAACTTTCCTTTTCTAGTTACAGTCCCCATTTCTAAAGTGGGCTGGAAAGGATCACACAATGTCCTTTGACCGCTGTGACAAGGGTCAAAGTGTGTGGCCACAGGTCCACTGCTATCATCTGGTGAAGTGTAAAATAGCTTTTTGTACAATGCGATTTATACCGAGGACAGCAGTGCTGGCGGCTGCATATTATTGTTTTTACAACATAAGCTGCGGACCCGTGTAAGCTTGAACACGGACCGCATTTGGCCCGCGGGCCGGACTTTGGACATTCGTGCTCTGCATTGACCAGACCGGAAGGACCATTCGTTCATGGAGGAGTTGTGGGTTTACCTTCAGGTATCTCTGAATATCAAGAGAGAAGCCTGTCTGACCGTCGGTCACATGACCACGTGAAAGCCTGAGCGGGTTACGTCATGACGAACGCACATACGTGCAAGTGTGCAAGTGTACAAGCCCTCCCCTGACCCACAGGGAGCACATTTGAGTGCCATGTTTTTGTTGCTTTTTTTTTTAAAAAAGCATTTCACAACTGTAAATGTGGCAACAATGGGCGGTTCCCCACGGAGCGGCACCGCACTCTGGTTGGACGTCACATTCAGAGTTAGCTGCAAAGGGCAGAACTGCTGGAGCAGCGGTACATTTTAAAAATTCCCCCCTTTTGCTGTGAACCCCACCTCTCGCCCAATGACAGCTGGGGTTGCAGCATTAAACATCACAAACGCATGAATGAATGCGTTCAATCGCTTTAAAACACATGATGTCGCCAGCGGAGAGCTCGAGCGCAAAGGCTTGGCGAGTGCCGAAGGACGTCCATTCAATGAAATTCGGGAATCAGAGAAGGCGGCGTCTTCCAGCAGCATGTTTACGACGCCCCCATCTTTGGATTTCTTTCCTCACGTTGCCGTGTTCTTTAAGGAAACCGCGCTCCCGATGAATATTCCGCGCGGTACATTAGGACGCCGCAGACGGTCGACGCGGACGTGTTTTCCGAGGCGCCGGCTCCATGAAGATGGCTTGATAGATTCGACGCGCGGCTTAAAAACACTCATTTAGTTTATCTAGGAGCATCGGCGCAGATAAGAGACCCGCGCCCGAAAACAAGGCCATCACAAAGAGGATATGAAAGCACACGCGTGTTCGGCCGCTGGACGCACGCCCGAGGGGGAATAGTAATAGCGTGGATGTGGAGCGGCGCCGGTCGATACTTCGCCCGGAGCTCCCGGTCGAGTCGGTGGGAGATATGTCGATGGAGTGAATCCGCACCCAGGAATCTCCTGCGGCTTTTAAAATGGTGAGCGATGCGTCCGCTAGAGGGCAGTGCAGAGCTCGTTTCCCGCTTCTGTTTCAGCTAATAACAAAGATGGCGTTGAGAGGGTTGTTGTGTACCGTCTAAGAAAGGGGCGGCCATTACATACATGGCGGCGTGTGGACAGAAGGCTCTTCTCCTCGGGTCTACCGACGCCATCTTGACTTCTTCCTCTTATTTTATTTGCTACACTTGGCTATGCATCTGCGAAAAGATTACGCAGGAAACGAACCTATGCGGATTTAACGCTGAGCATAAACGAGCCTGACGGTGACGGTGCCCGCCGGACAGGAAGTGTCTCCAGGCGTGCACACGTCTGAGTTGACTCCAAAATCACACTGCCAACGAGCGTCCTGGCCTGTGAGCTGCAGCAGCTCCGGTGTTTCCTGTAGGTTTGCTCTGAGACGGTTTTTATTACGTCAGCGTCTGCAGCGTGGAAAAAGGATGTCTTTTTGTGCAAACGGCGGCCCGAGACTCATCCGGGATCCAGATGGTCTTGTTATTTAGCACCTGCTCGCCGATTCGGACACTTCTGCTTCTGCGTTTTGGCTTTCTGCGCTCCAACCTCAGACCGACTGGACCGACTCCTCTGGAGAACCCGGTGTGGAGAAGCTCCGCAATCGGGTCCGGAAAAAGTCGCATCCTTTGGCTATAAAATGTTTTTTTTTGTAATCCAAGGCCGTAGCTCACCAAGGCGACGCCGGCTGGGGACGTCGCTGTGCATGAATATGTTGCCCGAAGGTTTTTTTTTTTTTGATTTTGTAATTATTTCACTTAGAATTCTCGGCTGTTTTCTCCGCTCTTATCGGCGAGGCTATTCGGGTGTTCATGCATGTTCATGCATGAGATTCTTTGTTTTGATTTTTTCATCAATGCAGCACAGGCCCTCAGCTATGGCAAAATAAAAGATGTATGAACGTCACTCCTCTCACACTTTGTATGACCTTTCAGTCATTTGTGCAAATATCCAACGAGAGGCTTCCATACATTGTCTTTGGCATGGAGCATACATGTCAGGGGACCCAGGGATGCAGCCTCGTGACTTTCTGGCTTCGGGTTTTAGATGGTATTTTGTCTTTTTTATCGGATTTAAGTCAGGTCTTTCTCGCAAAAAAATGCCAACAATTCATGGAGAGACTCCTCTCCTACCCATCACCGATCAGGCTATTTGGTATCCCCGGAAACTCGCATAATCTGTCCAGCCTTGAAAAGTCACCCATTTAGAGCCATCATTTTCCTCCGCCTGCCATTATGTCCACCTCCCATCTCCATTTCCATGCTGGAGACACCAGTTGACACGGCGAATGCAAAATAAGGCCAAATGCTGAGGAGCTACTTCCAAAAATATATTCCCACTCATTTTCTAAATGACCGTTTTCCGGCGGAATTTATTAAGCTGCATAATCGACCACTGATTATGGGTTTCATTCTTTTCCCGGCGGTGGACATATCGGATACCTCCCGTGGCTTCGTGCCGGTCTCAGGCTCGTCCATTCTGTCCAGACAAAACCCCGTTTTGGTCACTTCCCCGCAGGTTGTCCGGGCGGCATTCTATTTCCTTCTCCAAAAGGAGAACGCGAACCTGGAACTCTTTTTTTTATGTGTGAAATGCAATTATACCTTTGTATGTTTTATTTCATTTATTTTAATAGTAGTGCTATCTAAATAAACACAGGCAGCGGGACCTCCCTGTTTGCGCTTTGTAATAACACGTTGCAGAACAACCTGGCTGTTAACAAAGGGGATAAGTCTAGTTCTGAGAGTTTAGCTTAATAAGAAAACGCAGCGTGCACAGATCGGTGGGTCCTTTCATGACCTGCTGCGTCATTACATTACCGGTGTTAAATCACCAGAGCAAAGAAGGTGTGCCACTGTATAAATGACAGATTGTTGCAACATAGGGGTTGTTGTTGTAGACGTTTCTTTTAATCAACATATTATATGTTGTGTTTTGTCATCAGATTACAGTTTATGACACGGTTGACTAACGCCCCCCGCAAGGTTCGCTGTATTGTCTCACGGGTCAAGCAATTATCGACAACGCTCCGTGATTTATGTACGCGTCGCTCAGTTCCTGCGTGAAATCCATTTAAACGGAGAGTCTATATCCCGGGCATCCAAGCCTCGCAGCCGCCGGTATCCCAAAGACTTCGGCCGCCGAAGTGTCCTCGGGCAAGGCGCCGAACCGCCTCGCGCCGCCATCTTGTCCGAAGTGCTTTTTTAAAAAGACCGTCCACCATGCGGATGCTGCTTCTATGGAGCTTCACGGTGGATCAGTGGCGGTGGAGTCGCCATGCCGGGTGCTAAAAGTCTCAGACAAGTGAATGAAATACACATTCACCCGTTCACATCAGGAGTCACTGGCAAGCCGGCATTTCTTCTAAACGGCTGTCAGCTCACACAAAGAGGTAGGAAATCTTCTTCTTCTTTCGGCTTTTCCCGTCAGGGGTCGCCACAGCGAGTCAACTTTCTCCATCTAACCCTATTCTCTGGATCCTCTGTATCCTAGAAAGAGGTAGGAAATAATAGCCCAAAAAGCGTCCACCGCCGACATCGCTTGAAACCTCGGGGAAGAAACGCAACGTAAGCGTGAGGAACGGGCCCACGCCTTTCTTTCTCTACATTATTCAGACGGACACGCCAAACCCAACGTCGCCATCGGCAGGTAAGAGCTGGAAAAACATGATTACAAATTCACTCGTTCATGCCAATTGACTTTCTACCCCGAACTCCTGCTTTTAGTAAAAACACATTATTTTCATCACATGCCGTTTTCCACGGGGGGGGACGACGACATGGAACCGGATCGCTCTTTGCCCTTTCATCGTCCCTCTGTCTCCGGCCTTGGCAGAACCTTGTTTTTGTGGGTCTTGTCGCAGCTTGCAGCTCAAACCCCCGGACCATCTGCAGCGTCCTCCCACTGGACGACTTTCGATCCGAGGGGACAGCGAGAGGCACGGCGGGGGGGGCGGGGTTGGACCGGATCTCCACGGACGTGAGCTTGGATCTCTGAGGACGTCGCTGGCAAAAACACCGCCTCACCTGGCCCTAGAGAGCACACACACACACACACACACACACACACACACACACACGCTCAGAACTATACGAACAGACAGACAGGCAGCTGCCGGCCTGATAGGGAGGCTGATGGAAATGATACATGGCTGACTGGACACACACATGATGGGAAAGAAACAAACACCGGGAAAGTCATCAGTATGCAAAATAACTAATTATATGAGTGAATGGCGGCGTCCGCGCGGCCGTCCATCCAATCTCAATATACACAAATGTCAGCTTCAATATAATTAGCTTTCCAATCGCCGACAATGCGGAGTGAAAACTGAAAAACCTATTTACGATCCGAATCAATGGGATTTGGGAGTGTCATTCATCGCCGCCGTACGCCACATAAAACTTCATTAGCACCCTGACATGCTAATGGATTTTTTTTGCAGCGGAAAAAAATAAATAAAATAAGAGACATCGCCGTCGGCCGCCGACGTCGCCGTTCGCCGCCGAAACCTGGGGGAAGAAACGCAATGAAAGGATGAGGAACGGGACGCCACCTTTTTTTATTTCTTCATTATTAAGATGGACACGCTAAACCCGACGTCAACATTGGCAGGTAATAAATATTATCATCCCGAGGCTAGAAATGACTTGTAAATTGACCATAAAGCGGATATAAACACACACGCACAAAGACATATACACACACACACACACACACACACACACACTGCATTGAGGGATATACTGTAACAGATGTGTGATGAATGTCTATTATGGAGGTTATGTGATTGTGTGTGTGTGTTTCTTTTGTGTGCGTGTGTTTGTGTGTGTAGGGGGACACCCCTGGGAGTGTTATACCCCTGCTCGGTGATTTTTGCCCCCCCCAGCTTAAGATAAACCACATACAGCTGTGTTTCAGGGGGTCCACTGAGTTAATTCAAAAAGACACAGGGATGCAATGCAGACTCATGTATGGACACACGGTTGCAGCGAGATGAGGCAAGCTGCTGAGAAAACAGTGCCAGCTGGCAACAGGGTCCGCACACACACACACACACACACACACACATGCACACACACACGCGCGCCCTCCCACCAACACACTCGACTGCATTAAAAAAGAAGCTTCATCAAAGCTATTCATGTTGCCTCCATAAGTCATCATCTCATTTGCAAGACAAATGGGGAAGTCAGATTGGTCAGTGCATTTTAATAAAGAGCCCAGCGCAGAGAGCCGGGCGGCGTCCTCCTCCTCCTCCTCCTCCTCCTCTTCTTCTCCTCCTCCTCCTCCTCCTCTTCTTCTTCTTCTTCTCCTCGGCCAGGCCGGGGATTCGCCACGGAACACCCGGGTCCATATTTTAAGCGGTAACCTGCCATCGGCGGCCATATGTCACGCTGAACACCGCTTTCATCTCGCCGCCTCTCTCCGGAAATTTGTTTTCCATGAACTTCTAATTAATAGAAAATGGTTCTTCCGGGATTTCAAAGCCTCCTCCGAACGTTTCCATGTCCGACATTTGACGCGGCGTGTCGCTAATGCTTGTTTTTATGACTTCCCGACGCACCGTGAGGCTCTGCAGAAGTTCAATTCTGAAGAACCCAGGCTTTCTCACAAGAGACGTAAGATTTAAAGCGTATTACAATACAAATAAGACAAAGAAAAAAAAAAACAACAACCTTGACCGCGTCCTTGGATTAAGTCAATGTATGCCTGTGCAGCCCGCAGATAGGCCGGAGCCACGCCGATAAAAACATCATCAAACAGAGCCGTCGTCATCTGATCGCGGCGTGTTTGATCAGCCACTGACCTTAACATTCATCCCGCGGGTCACGTGACGCCGACCCCGCCGCCGAAGGGCCGCCGAGCGTCCGCTCTGAAAGCTATCTGCTATCCGGAGCCGCAGACTGTTGGTTTTACTCGGCCCGGCCCGGCGGCTTTTCGGTGATATCGCTTCCATCCCAGCAATGACTGCATGAGTCCGGCCCGCGACCAGGCATAATGAATGAGCGCACGTGCTAAAATCAATCGCCCGTCAAGGAGATTTGAGGGGAATGGGACCGGATGCACGCACACACACACACACACACACACACACACACACACACACATTTTTCAATTCATTCTAGGAATTGATCTCTAAAGGATAAGCCGTCCCTAAGGGTGACATTCGAAGAAAAAAAGAAGCGTGTATATTCATTTACATTATTTCTGGTGTCATTGAATGCACCGCAGTCAAGTGGATCCATTTACAAATTTACTTTTCAGGAGTTTTGGTTTATATTACAAAGGGTTTTTCTTTTTTTTCACAGGTTACACTCTGTTTTTCTGTCTTGATATGAGTGAATTAGCGGTGCATGTTTTTATATGAGGTGTGAACGAGAGGGTGAATGGTTGTATGTCTGCAGTGACAACTACATTTGCAAGAACTTTAATTATATTGAAAAGTAAATAAATAAAAACAATTCTGAAAAAAATGCGGAGTAATATTTACATTGAAGAAATAAAATAAAAATAAAATAAAATAAAATAGAATGAAATAAAAATAAAATAAAATAAAAATAAAATAAAATAAAATAAAAAAATTATAAAAAAAAAAAAAACTCAAACAAGGTGGCAAGAAATTACCCGAAATACTCGCATTTTTTTTTCGAAAAGGAATAAAATTCCTTCTGAAAGTCAATCATCATAAACAGAGGGATAACGTGGACCCGAACAGTCTGCGAGGAACTTGTGTGTGTTTCTGGACGGCCGCTGGCGCGATGACCTGCCGTCCAGCAGCTGCTGTCGTGGAAACACCGTTTGCATAAACCTCTTTTTTCTCCGTATTGTCTGCTGACGTCGCGTATCCGGTCTCGGCGTTCGCCTCTGCGGTTTGTCTGGGTCAGATTGCATGTTAGTTGCAGAGCGAGCATAAAATCTGTCACGAAAGCTCGGCGTTCAGCCGTCGGCTCTCCCGGGAGGCGGCGCCCGCGCAGGTGTGGCCGACGACGGCTCGTGCCGTCAACGGCGCCTGTGTTTCCTGGCTTCTGGACGCCATTTCCAAAATGGCTGTCGCAAAACAGGAGCGTCTGCGGGCCCGAAGAGAAAAAACCTCATCAGGTAGGACATCGCGCAGAGTTTGGAAACATCACGCGCGGCGAGAATCTGAGGCGCAGCGGGGCGCGACAACACCGACGGCACACACATTTATCAGTTCTGTCACATTCAAGGAAGAGGGAATTCACCCGACGTGCATTTAAATCAAAGATATATTCCTTTTTTATTGAAGTCTACCAATAAAAAATGAATCTTGACGCTCTATCTTCGGTCTTCTCTCTTCTAGCGCTGGAAGAAGGAAGAAATCCGGGTGTATCCGTCTCAGTGCACGGAGAAATCTGATGATTTATTCTCTCCTGCTCCAAGTGTAAACATTCACCCCGTCATTCCTGCATTTTAGTATCTTTGGTGTCCAAGGAACCGTCGTGTTTCATACGGTTGTTTTTCTCTGAACGAGACGGCGGTTAATCCGGAGGTCTGCTTTGACCCCCATCTTCTCAGTCGTGGAACACCTGGATTCCAAGAGGTCTTCTTCTTTGCTCCTCCCAGCCAATCCACAGCCCAGCACCCGGCTCCATCTAACCCTCTCCTCTTTCCCTCCATCTCAGAGTGGTCGTCTCCCGTGCTTCTGGACGCTGTGGGATTCAAGGCCGGTTTTCTTGGCGGAGAGAAAATGAAAATCTCCAAAGTGTGTGATTTCTGCACCGCTCGTCGTCCTGCGCCGTCGGTGTCCTGGCGAGGGAGGGGGGGCGAGGAGGGGAAGGAGGGCGGCCGCAGAGCTCTGAGAGCGGGGAGGGTTCTTCAGACGCCGCCGAGCAGGTGCTTTGGCCTGTAGGTGGGGCTCTGATGCAGGGTTTCAAAGCCAGTGGTCCCTCTGGAAGCGCCAGCAAAGAGGAGAGGAGGGAGGAAGAGCATGCTGCAGCACACACACACACACACACACACACACACACACACACACACACACGCAGAGCAAACTTGCACCACTTACTGTTTTGTATGAAGCCTACATGGATCCCATGTGATGTTGAGACCTGTGTGAGGCCGCGGGTCCCTCTGAAGATGTGGAGATGTTTCCATCTATTAGTTTTCTTAAAGCCTGATTGCATAATCAGGCTTTAAGGAATATGAATTGTGTGAAACAGTTTGGGGGCGGAAACGCCTTTTTGCTTTTTCTTTAAAGATCATCAAAGGGTAATCTGTAGATTATAACCCCCCCCCAAAAAAAAAAAAACGAAAAAAATAGGAATTTCCCTGGTGCAACATACGCAATTAGCATTACATAGAGCTGGAGGTGTGAGTGTGTGTCTGTGTGTGTGTGGGTGTGTGTGACCTTCCCACCCCGTTAACGCTTTAAACTACTTCCGGTTGCGTGTGCGGCGCTGTGCATGCGTGGCACCTGTGAGTTTTGCAACTTTGGAAAAAATAATGCACCTGAGTCTCAGTCCAGGTGCGCCCTCCTGCCCCTCCTGCCCCTCCTGCCTTGTGTTGCGTTCAGGGCCCCTCGGGGCTGCGGGGCTCGTCGATCCTCTCACTCCGGTTCCCTCCCTCCTTCCTTCCCTCCCTCCCTCCTTCCCTCTCTCTCTCTCCCTCTCCGCCGCAGCAGCTCCGGCGCTTCAGTCGAGCAGGAGCGCCGCACTGAGTCACATCTCTGCTGCGCACACACACACACACACACACACACACACGCCGCACGCACACGCACCCTCACGCACATATGCACACACAAGCACAGCCTCCTGCGGTATCCCACACGGCGCGGCGGCTCTTCCAGCGGCACTCCAAGGTCTTCCTCGCCGGGGATGGGAGGCGCGGCTGCGGGGTCCTGCTGAGCGGGGATGCTGCCGGAGCGCCGCCGCCGACCCTCCCCGCGTCCAGGAGCCGCCTGCTAACTCCACCTCCGCCCGGGATTTTAAAGAGGACGAGACGCGGGATCAGGATATAACAGTTATTCCGCTGTGGGGGGGGGGTTTGTCGGGGGGGTGGGGGGGCGCAGAGAGCGGAGTTAGGGGGGGGGGGCGCTTCCGGACGTGGACTCTCATCCGCAGTGTCGATGCGGCTGCGGCTGCGAAGTGAGATCTGCATAGATTCCAGGTAAGGACGGGGGGGTGGGGTGGGGGGTGGGGGGGTGTCTGTGCGTGAAGTTGCCGCCGCACCTGCTCCAGCTGCGCCACGCCGCGGATCGAACCGACCCCCGTCCGCGGATCCTCCTCCCCGGTTCTTCTCCGGCTCGGATCCCCGCCGGTCATGCCCTTCATCCGGGGGAGGCGGAGACCCGCGCGTCCGCCGCCGGAGGCCAACTCTGAAGGTTAAAACCTGCAGGGGTGTGCGTGTGTGCGTGCGTGTGCGTGAGTGCGTGCACGCATGGAGGGGTCTCTGAGGGGACCCCGCCGTTAAAGGCGCTTTTAACCGGACGTGCGTTTCGAACCGTGAACATCTCCCAGATTTCACGCAGTCATGCATTCACGCATTCATCCATGCGTGCGAGATCAAACGCGTCAGGGAGCGCGTGGAACTCAGTGACCGGTCACTGTGTGTGTGTGTGTGTGTGCGTGCGTGCGTGGAGGATGGCTGTTTCTTTAAAAAGAAAAAAAAAAAAAAAGTTCCAGTCTTTTTAAAGCTGCTCTGCATATTTCATGCGTCCTGGAGAACCGGAGGAGCTTCCAGGTTCTCCTGCTGCTCAGGTCCTCCAGCTGCTCTCCAGCCGAGGAGCATCTCCTCTGACGAGCCGAGGCTCGCAGACACATTGTAGCTTGAACTTCTCACGCACTTGACCTTCCGGGGGGTCGGCGGGCCGATGGCAGAGGGATCTGGATCCGTGGATCTGGATGAAGGGGTGCAGATCTGCGCGGGGATCCGCCTCCGGAGCGGCGGCGGGTCGAGCGTGAGCTCCCGTCCCTCGTTTCTCCACCGCCGTGGCGCGAGAAGAAGGGAGGGGGTCCGCTGGAGCTCGGGCCCGGGTGAACCCCGAGACCACGACTGTCCCCGAAGGAGAACCCGGACCTCCTGGACCAGGTCCTGGAGGTCCTATCGTGCCCTCGCTTTGATTCCATTCCTTGCGTACAAGGTCAGCCCCCCCTTGCAATTGTGCGCGCCGTGCACAGAAAGCAGCTGTGCTTTCCACGCCGTCTCCTCCTCCTCCATCCACCTGCACCTCGACCTCCAGCGTGAACTTACCCGAGCCCCCCTCCGCCCCCTCCGCCCCCCCTCCGCCCCCCCGGCCCTCGCGCCGTTCGCCACCGGAGGGGCCGCCCGCCGGGACCCGGCTGTTTTCCGGCGCTCCCACGAGGGGCAGTGTGGCCGCACCGCCGCGCACGGCAGGCACTCTGTTGATGGATAATCAGTCAGAAGATATATTGATTATGGATTTACAAGTCACGTGACTCCCTCTAGCTTATTGGATTTTATGCTGTGTGTGTGTGTGTGTGTGTGTTTTGTCTACCAGAGCCTGACTCAGTTGTGTTCCAATTTGTGCGCTTATCTTCTTAGAGGTTGTGCAACTTTACGCTCGTCTGCTTGTGTGTGTGTGTGTGTGTGTGTGTGTGTGTGTGTGTGTGTGTGTGTCTCAAGGGAAAAAACAGTTAGTCCCTGAGCAGTTTGATAATCCTATCTGGTCTGTGTCTTTGCCTCCTCGTCCTTTCACCAAATTCCAGGCCGCTCCTGGAAACGTATTGGCCGCCGTTATCGGCCTGCGAGCGCCTCGCACACACACACACACACACACACACACACACACACACCCTGTCTGCCAGCCGATGTTATGGTCACACGTCTGGGCGCGGGGAGCACGCTCCTGTCAATATTATGGTCTGTGCGTGGACACACTCCCTCTCAAGACGTGCATCATATATATATATTTTTTAGGAGGGGTGGAGGTTACTTGCAAAAAAACATAAAAAAGCTTTGCTCGCTGCTCCTGGCAGAGGCAAAGTGTGAATGAATACAAATGTGAAGAAGACGGGCCCCCCTCCTTTAAGTGATAGCAGTGTCGGCAGCGGAAGTGTGTGTGTGTGTGTGTGTGTGTGTGTGAATGAAGCATCTGTGGGCGTCCTGTGGAGGCCCGACATGAATCTCTGGTCGCAGACACGTATCGTCACGTCTGACTGAATGATGAGTCTGTGGGTCGGACCTGAATGGCCCATTCTCTCTCTCTCTCTCTGTTTTCCACTCCATTTTTGTCGCCACACACACACACACACACACACACACACACACGCGCCTCCGGGCTGTGACAGGACCACCAGCCACAGACTGGTGTTGGCCCCCCCCACCCCCGTTTCCTGACACAACACACCAGAAAAGGCCATCAGAAAGTAGCAGAGGTGAGTAAATGTGAGAGGAGAGGGTTAGACGGAGGCGGCTGATTGGCCGCCGGTTTAGACCGAGGTGTGTGATTGGCTGAAAGGGAGCAGCCCAGAGGAAGCAGAGGACCAGAAGTTATGCAAGTCCTGTGAAAGCGGCATGTGTTTTTGATCAAATCCTGAACGGAGGCAGAAGGTTCTCCGCGGGGAAACAAAGCAGAAAGTGATTTTTTTTTTTTTTTTATGAGGCAGAAGAATTGATTTTATTCGATTTGTTTCTATTCATAAATAACCAATCAGAGGCGAAATACGCCGATCCGTCGGTGCTGCGTCCCATCTGGTCCGAGCGGAACCCGACCTTGGAGCGGCGACACCGGCGTCAGAGGCAATTACGTCCGAGTTGACACTTCATTAAAGCGAGGCGGCGCCGCCGACTGGTGGCGTGATGGTTTTTGATCTAAATTACAATTCTGGCGTGGGCGGACGGGAGCGGGGGGGGGGGCTGGATTTCGCTACATTAGAAAAAGAATAATTGCCTACAAGTATGTAATTTGGCCTCTGGTGACGCGCGGCGGCGCTGCATATTGATGCTCGCCACCACAATGACAGCACAGATCTAAAGTGAGGATCCGCAAACAATAGGCGCCGCCGGTTCTTCGGGGGATCAATACGCGTCAAAGCGCTCGATTTAATCGGAGCCCTCGTTCCCACGGGGACGCTTTCCTCCCTTATGCATATACGGCGATGTCGCCCGAATATGAGCGTGCATGCGTGTCCCCGCTCGGGTCACGTGACCTCCTAATGAACGCGCCCCCTTCTCCTTTCACCCCTCACCCTCCGTCCGTCCTTCCCGGTGTGTGTGTGTGTGTGTGTGTGTGTGTGTGTGTGTGTGACATCGGACGGGGAATCCGGACGGCGTGGGCGTGCGTTCGCTCCTCGCGGGTCCCCGTGATTCACACGGAGCCGCCAGTCTGGAATATAAACAGCTCGCTTTGATGCGGCGGCAGATGACACGCCGTGGCATATTGCTTCTCGTGTTTGTGTGTGCCAAGCTGAGCATGACAAGCAGTAAATTAGTTTTGTTTCAGATGCATGAAATGATGAGAAAATTGCAGACGGTCTTAGGGCGCCCCCCCCCCCCCCCCCCTCGCCGCCCCCCACAACCCGCTCTCATTTGCTCCTGTGCTGCTGCCATAAGTAGTCGCAGGGATTAGGCCCCTAATTCTGTTTTCATCCCGCCAGTCTCAGAGAGGCATGGGTTTGCATGCCTAAGTGTGCACCCGCGTGCACGTGAGCACGCTCGGTTTATTAATCCATATCAAATAATGCCTGGCGGCGCGTGTGTTTACCATGTGACCTACAACTAGCATAGGAACCGCCATCTGCATGTGAACCCCCGGGGTGTCTTTACTGGAAGGATTCAAGACTTTTATTGTCATTTCACAAAGTGCGATGAAATTTTGGGAGCCGGCAGCTCTCAGGTTCGGTGGAATCAAAAACAAAAAAAAAAAAAAAAAGCAGCCTTAAAAAGCAAGACAACAATGCAACGATAGCGGCGTCTCCAGGCTCCAGAGAAGACAGAAAGAAATAGACTAACAATATAAAAAAAAATTTAAATTACAAGTAGAAGAATAAATACATAAACGTAAAAAAACGAAAAGTGGGGTTTATTGTGCTGCATGTGAGGTTCAAGTTCAGGGTTGAATTGAGCGCGATGGGGTAAAAACGGTTTTTCTGTTTGTTTTGGTCTTGATCGTCCTAAAGCTCCTTCTCGATGGCCGAGGTGGGACGGATCTGTGAGGAGGCTGCAGGCTCTCCTCAGGCAGCAGGTCTTATAGAAGTAGAACATGGGGTGGAAGGTGCAGAGGTCGGCGGGGGCGGATCAGATCGTGAATATATTGGAATTAGAGGTCTAGAGGAAGACCCAGGAGAAGATGGATGGACGTCGTGAGAGAGGAGGATCTGCAGAACGGGGTCAGATGGAGGAGGTGGATTCGCTGAGGGGGGAAGGAGAAGGAGATCCGGGTTCAAGTTCAGATCTGCCCACTGGAAAACAAGCTCCCCGGCGTTGGAGAACAATGGTCGGATTCCCACGTTCTCCATGTGTCTACGTGGGGTTCCTCAGGGTTCTGCGGGTTCCTCCGTTCCTCAGCGGCGAGGCTGGAGGTGGCGTCCCACGACCCCCCGAGAATAAGACGTCTGATTACTCTTTTTTTTCCCGACGCTGTTGTTCAGTCGTCAGGGGAGGGCGGGGCGGGGGAGGGAGGTCCTCCGCCGGAGGGTTTCAAGCCGGTGATGCGTCTGGTGGACCTCCTCGCCCCCACGCCCACTCCTGTCGCCCTCGCGCTCTCACTTCCTGTCTGCCCGCGGTGTCGCCGCCGAACGCTACCACGGTAATTGTGGGACGGCGGCTCAGGGAGGAGACCCCTGCTGCTCGCCAGAAGGCGTGGGGGGTTTGTTGTAATACCCTCCTCCTTCTTCTTGCCCCCCTCCAGGACGGATCGTCGGCCGCTAGCAGAACGTCGGGGGAGAGATTTACCCGGGCTTACACCGGGTTCGCCTCTTATTCCTTTCACAGTTCTCGTCCCTCTCGACTTCAGGATTTTTGCCTTTTTTCTTGATTTTTTTTTTTACGTCTTATTTTGATGGGATTTGGAATGGCTGTTTTTTGTTTTGTTTTGTTTTTTTTCCACATGAACGCAGTCGTTGACTCCTCGCCAGCGCCCCCAAACTCTCGCAAGGTCCTCGGAATAAAATGTTTTCTTTAAAATATCGCTGTAATGCCGGGGAACCGTCGGGCGCTCGTCGCTAAACGCTATTTATCGATTTGATTCGATTGAATTTGCGTCGCTGCGTCGTCGCTTCCTGTTTCCGGTTAGCGACGCTAATCCGCGTCTTCGCCAAAATTTTCTCTTCTCTGGATCTCGCTGACAGACTGTCCTTACCTGCCGCCCACTTCATGAACCGCGTTACTACGGCAACGTGATTTGTCACCTGAAAACCTCTCCAAAACACACACTCCAATAAGTATCTCCTGGCGCTGAGCTAACGGCAGGGAGCGATAAGGAATCGGTGGACGCTTGAACGCTTCGCCCGTCGGAAGCAGAGGATTCATTGCTGACGTTCTCAGTTCTTCTGCGGGAACATCTCAGGTGGCAACGCGGCAACATCAGCCCGTTCGTCAAACCGCGGCGAGCTAACGGTGGCTTCCGTCCACGGATCGATCCGTCGCCGACCGTCGGCCGAGGTGTCCTTCAGTGACGCGCAAAAGGAACGTATCAGTTTCCACGTGTGACAACAAATGCTTTGGGACGGAAATATCAGAAGATCAATGGAACGTGGGACAACCGGGTCGCTCGGTTGGTTTCCCAGGCGGTTCCTTCCTGATCTCAGGGTTCTCCTGTGTCTGCGCGGGGTTCCTCAGGGTTCCCCGGGTTCCTCCTGCAGTCCAAACACATGATGGAGGTTCTCTGGAGACCCTGCATTGTCCACACGTGTGAATGAGAGGGTGGACGGTTGGAGGTCTCCACATGGTTAGATGTTTCTTCATGAATGGGAACATTTTATGTCTCCAAATGGCAAGTGAATGTTTGCATGTCTTTAGAGTGAGTCAACGGTCACATGATCTGAATGCCGATTGAGTGAGTAGAACATCATTCAGCTGTGATTGGACGCACAGGAGCTCCCGCTAGCTTGCAAGGCTAACATCACGCCGTAGCGGCCATGTTGGCCATCGCCATGGTGATGCAGACGGGTTTTAACCGAGGAGATGAACGCATGAAAACAACACCTCTTCCTTCTGCTGGTCAGTGAGTGCATTCAAGTTATAAATGAGTAAAAGCGTGGAAAACAAAACATCACGCGTTCCTTCCTTTCCGCTGCAATGGATCCGAACCCCACGTTCCCGGTCTTACCGTGCTGCAGAGCTCTGGAGGTCCTGGAGAAGATCGCCACGTGCCTGCGTCCCGTGCCCCGGAATCTCTGGCGATTCCTTCCCGAGGTGGATGGCGAGAGAAGATCTGGGTTCTTTGGATTTGAAAGACAAATGTTTTGACGTCCCTTTGCTCCCGGAGTCACTTTTTTTCAAATCGGTGATCTCGGTTTGACAGTCGGCCTGCTGAGACCCTCCTCGGGGCCGCCGCCGCCGCCGCCGACCCGCCGTCTGTTCGCCGTCCAGGATCTCAGGAGGGAGCGTCGGCGTTGGTGATGACCACTGCCCCTCCTCACCTCCACGTCTGCAGACACCAGACCGCAGGCTAGAAAGCGCAGCGTTTTTAAAGGGTTTATTTCTACGGCCGCAAACCCCGACTGGGTGTCTGAGGACGCTTTCCATGCGGAGCAGGTCTGGGACCAAACGAGATGATCTACAGGAACCCCATGTTCTCCCAGGAGCAAGCACTGCCTTCAGCGCTACGTGACCAGTGAATGACAGAGTGAATGGTTGTATGCATCCCTGTGATTGGCCGGTCCAGGGTGAGCCCCGCCTCTCATCCAATAGGCCCCGCCTCCTTGTGACCGTGAAGGCCGGACGAGCCGTGCCGATAAAGAAGGGTTCTCAAACCACTCGTTTGAAATCGATGAAATCGCGAGTAAGTTAGATCAGTGACGCATTTGAAAGTATAAATGACGTAAGAGTGGAGTCCATCTCCGGCCTGACGTCCATCCAGAAGCTTCTCCGGCCGCGGCGAGCTGCTGCAAACGCCGGCGCCGCTCGTTGCGTCAAGCTCCCCGCCTCAGATATGTATTTTCCTCTTCTGTTGTCTCACAAAACAACCACAGATGTCCACAAACGTAGCCTCTGAAAGCAAGTTCTGGGAAAAGTCCCCTCTTCTTCCTCTGTTTAGTGTCCATCCCTTTTACATTGTTATGCATTCCAGCTGAGCTTTGACGGGGTTGTTTTGGGCCCACCAGCAAATCTGGCAACCAGATAGCCGTGTGTGTGTGTGTGTGTGTGTGTGTGTGTGTGTGTGTGTGTGAGAGAGGATTTTTTTCTGGCGTTCTCAGGGGGGTGCTGAGGTAAAGCTTGCAGAGAATCAAAGTGTAAAAAAGAAAAAAACAACCAAAAAACATCCATGACCAACCGTTGGGACACGACGGGAAAAGGGAGGAAGAGGAACGAGGAGTAACAGGCTGGATAACAATTTGCATCCTCTCTGTGACGGACAGGGTGTGTGTGTGTGTGTGTGTGTGTGTGTGTGTGTGTGTGTGTGTGTGTGTGTGTGTGTGGTAGAAAGCTTGTCTGATGTGTTTATGCCACAGGCTTTGAGGGATGGAGTTGTAGGCAGAGGGCGCATTTGTGGCGAGACAAGCAGATGAGAAGCGAGGAATGGAGTGTGAAGCCTCCTTCTTCTCAGCGTGAGGAGGAGAAACAACATGTGGAACCTCTGAACTCCTTCACGCCGTTGCTTTGATTGTGAAAAGTTGTTCGGTCTACGGCGGGAAGACTCGTGAACCCGCCGGTTCTGGTCGTCATGGATACGGAGTCCTGGTCCCGGTTTGGACGCGGGCTTCACGTGCATCGCGGCCACTAGAGGGCGCTGCAGAGGTTCACATCGGGGTTCCGACCCGTCCATCTGTCCATCATCTGCCGCTCACTGGTGCTCAACCCCTCGCTTTGTAGGGACACACAACCGTCCGCCATCTTGTTCGTACGTGGCGCCGCCGAGGCAGACGTGTTTGCTCGCTCTGACAGATACGTTTCCACAACATACATGTGACAATAAATGCTTTGAATCATGAATTCACGTTTTACGTCACATGCCATATAGACGTGATTCACCCTCGTTCCTGGATCTCCATCGAAGGTCCCGTCCTGCTCTGAGGTCTGGAATCAGCGCCTCCGTTGTGAAGAGGTTTGCATCCTTTCCTTCCCGGACTGGTCTTTGCCCTCCCGGCCTCCTCGCGTTTGCGTTCACACACACTGGGATGCTGTCGAGGCGGTTCAAGGACGCCGCCGAATCACCCTTTCCCGTTTTGCGGGCCGTTTAACGGCAGCTGCGCTCCGTCCTCGCCGCCGGTCGCCGGCCGCCGGCTTCCCCCTCCGTCTGCAGGCAGGCTCGGGCGAAGGCTCGCGGGGAAATCACCTGTCGCCAGGTTGCGACCGCACAGCGACTCCTCGCCGTTCCCGCCGCGCTTCAGAATGTGTTTTTAATCATCCTCCCGTCGCCCGCCGACCCTCTCCTCATCACGTCATCCAATATCAACGCCGTCCCAACGAGCCCCGGGAGACGCTCTGCCCCGTGATTATTGGCAATTAAAGCCAATTAATGGCGATTGCGCTTTCCCTCATCAGACGGTCGAGAGGGGATTGAAAGGAAATGGTTTGCACATATAGACAGATTGGATACGTGTGTGTGAGTGTGTGTGTGTGTGTGTGTGTGTGTGTGCGCGCACGTAGGCATTATTACGTGAGCACCATTTTTAATGATAATGTCAGCGTGAATGTCTGACCGACTGCGAGTTCTTCACCGTGTCAGATGTGTCTTCATCAGGCAGCCATCTTTGATATCCCTATGTTGCAGTAGGAAGGAGTATTTGGACGGACGGGAGGCACGGATGAAGATGTTGAGGTTCTTTTTGAGCTGGAGAAGATCTGGATCCACGGATTGTCGGACAAATGTTTACTACGACAGCAGAGAAGAATGTCAGGGTGGTGCAGGACATGTATGACCGTGAAAGAGGAGTTAAAGGTGTTTGCAGTGGTGACGGACAAGCTAACAGATGAGGTTACACAGGAGTCTCCAGGGATTATGATGTTTGCAGATGTTAGGTGGAGGAACATCTCGAGATTTGGAGGTATGGACCCGGAAAGGAGAGGGATGAAGGTTAGCTGCAGCAAGACAGAATCTGTGTGTGGATGAGAGGAACGGTGAGGCTACGGCTGGTGGAGATCAAGAAGGTGGAGGAGTTTAAGGACAAAGGGTCAACGGTCCAAAGCAATGGAGAGCTGCAGGAACAAGGTGGTCTGAACTGGAAAGTGTCAGGGATGATAAGACGGGGAGAAGACCGAGGTTGGAGCAGGTCTGGAGAAACACCAGAACGGAGGTTTATGGATGGATGGATGGACGGTGGAGGACAGGAAGGTAGTTGGAGTGAGAGGAGAGGGTTTGATGGATTGGATGGATGAGATGATCGGCTGGGTGAAGGAGAGAAGAAGAAGATGATGTCGTGTCCTGCGACGCACTTTGGGTTCTCTGCTCTCAAACACTCCCGACACAAATGGAAAAATCCAGATTCTGTTTCCCGTTAGCATGGAGGGATGGAAATATTCAGGAAACCGTGTGTGTTTTGTTTTAGATGACATCATGTTGTGTCACACACACACACACACACACACATACACACACACTGCATGAGAAGAACTTCTCAGACCTGACCGGAAACGGACTGATCCTGGCGATCCGTCTCGGCGTGGCTCAATTAGAGGATGATGACCGCCGTGCTCAGAGGGTTGACGTTGAACGACGTGGACGTCCGTCCGAGTCAAGAATCCCAGAAGGCCGTGACCTCTTCTCCAGCTGGGCCACCAGGAGCTGAGATCTTTAAGACTCTCCCTCATTCCAGCTCTGGATTAAAAGGCACGGCTGTAATCCACGCGCCTCGAGCGATTCCAAATCAACAACAGCACAGCTGAGGCTGCACAGATGTGCATGATGTGTGTGTGTGTGTGTGTGTGAGCAGGATAAGACAGGCCTGATTAATATGGGACTGTTGTTTCTACCTTGTTCGGCCGCAGAGGGTTTGTATGGGATGCCGGCGTACAGACGTTCACGGTCAGTCGGGTTTTACACCGACCGCTCGACGATGCGGCGTCGGAGGCACGTCGGGCGCGGCGGGAGGAGTTATTTCTGGGTAGCGGCGGAGAAGTCAGCGTAGATTTGGGTAATTGCTAATTATCAAAGAAGAGATTATCAGTGGCCGACAAAGGGGGGGTCACAGATTGTGCCGGATAAACATCTGAACTGGGGCAAGTCTGATCCCGCCACAATCTCTTGACTTTTATCCAACGGGCGGGTTTGAAAGCGAAGCTTTTTCTTTTGGTTTGACGCCACGCGAGCTGGAACCGCTTGGAAGTAAACAGCATCCGAGCGGAGAGCGGGTCCTGAAGTATTCATGGGGTTTAATAACAAAACATGACGCAAAGATCGGGACACACTCAAACATCTCGGCTCCTCATGTCGGATCTTCGGAGGGGGAGGTTCTGCTGACTGCGGCCGCCGCGCTCTGTCATTGTGGCCGGCTTTTTAAATAGAGGCCGTGGACGACGGCGGCTTCTATTTCCATCGCGCGGTTTGAGATCCGGCTTTATCAAAATACGGCGACACTTTATCTTCGCCTTCTTGCCGTCCCTACAAGACAAACCTCCGGTCTCGGGGTTCGTTTCAACTCGGATCGACGCGAACAGACATTCCGGAAGCCTCTTCCTGTCCAGTTGTAACAAACGACACACGGTTACAATCAGCCATCGCCGAGTTTTCATCGCGTTCACTCATTCGCTCATCATCTACGGCACTTTACCCGCTCGCTCGGGCCGGTCGCAGACAACGTCATCCCGCTACGTTGACCGTATAGTTTCCATGGCAACGACTCCACGCGCCGCAGCTCTGCGATGTGATTGTTAGCCGGTGTCCGGGTTTGGCTGCGCCGCAGGTTCCCGATCCAGCTGTGTCGCGGCGTCGCTCCGTGCCAGGCGGTTTACCAATAAGTCCACTTTGCTGCCACTCTGCTGCTTCTCAGCTCACTATTTTGGCTATTTCGTGGCCTGCAGCGTCCCCTGTGCACAATGAAGCGTTATTATTCCCCATAATTACCTTGATTGCGCACGTTTGGATGCGTTTCCGTGCCGGTCCACCTGCCGCCAGAGGCTGCGACCTCCGTGACCTTCCTCCCGCCGAGAGCCGAGCCAAACCTTCTCTTTAGAAGTGGCACTTAATGAGCTGAAGCTGCAATCCGGATTGACACAAACACATCTGTAAAAAATAAAATAAAAATCACAGAGCGTCTCAGTTGAGCAATCCTAAAGCCCCGGAGGATTTCAGATTTTTCTTTCTTTTTCCCATTGCTTAATACAAACGACGTGGCATTTCTCACATCGCAGCTAAAAAAACAAAAAAAAAAAAAAAAAAAAAAAAAAAATCAAGTCATTCCAGCTTCAAGCAAACTCAGAATTAATTACTGTGTCGAGAGGAAAACGGGATACTGGAAACCATAGATGGCGGAGTGTGTGTGTGTGTTAGTGAGTGTGTGTGTGAGTGTGTGTGTGGGGGGGTGAGTGGGACAGAAAAACAATTGAAATGATGAAGAGCTAAGCTTGAGGAGAAGAGGAAGGGTGGATGGATGGAGGGGCGAAGGGAGGGAGGACGTGTTGGGACTTAAGATGATGCCAGTCAGCAGCTGATGGAGGAGCGAGACGATTGGTTCGCACCGGCCGAGGAGGAGCGAATCGGAGGAGGGGGTGAAATGGAAAAAGAGAAGGGGGGGGTCACGGGCTTTGAATCGGACGGATTCGCGTCCGGATTTATCGTAATTGCTCCAAAATATCCCGGCCTTTTCGAGTCGGAGTGAACTTCTACATGACACACATCAGCGTCCAGGAGGAGGAGGAGGAGGAGGAGGAGGGGTATCTGTTTTTCGTTAACACCAAATCGGCGCTTCTCATTAAATATGGATTACACAGAAATATTTAAAGCCCGGCTCAATTTCTCCTCATGGCGGCTCACGAGTTTCCCCGGACGGCCTGGTGGCGGGAGGGTGTGTGACGGCGAGCTTGCGGGCGGCGGGCGAAGATCTGCCGGCTGTTGATCGTTTCATGTAAATTCATTAAACGACACGATTGGTTGTAGATAAAGCACTTTAAGAAGGGATCATTTTTCCCTGAGCTTTTGTTTTAAGGACTAATCCTTAACGGATGGATTATCATTTAGAGAAACCAAATGTCATTGGCTTTCGCGGATTTAAAGTTAAACTCTTAACTAAGTGGTTGGAGCTTCTGCCTCAAAGCACGAAGGTCTGCGGTTGGATTCCCACAGGACGCCTTATTGCGTGGGGTTTCCACCGAGCAGTGTGTGTGTGTGTGTGTGTGTGTATAGAGTTTCCCTGAATGTGTGTTTAGATGACCTTAGCGAGCAGACCAAGGACTGCTGGAGGGCCGCTCTCCTTCAAGGACCGCCCGCTAGGGAACCAAGAGTGACTCTGTAACCCAAGACAAACTGCAGAGTAGATTATTTTAGTATTTACATGAGTGGGAGGCCTGACTGCATGTGTGTGTGTGTGTGTGTGTGTGTGTGCATTGAAAACGAGAAGCATCACAGCAAACGGGATTAGAGAGGAGCAGGAGGCTCTGAAAATATCTTGCAGATTGAGCAGGGACGGGAGCTGGGCAGATGTTAGCGAGGAGGCCTGCTCCTCTAAGCTTCCAGTGGAGGTTTCACTTTAATAGCTCCTCAGATCTCCGTTTTGAAGCTCATGCTCTGGGATGTGTAGACATCAAGGAAGGAAGATGTGTCTCGCTAATGTTTACACCTTCAGTGGAGGAGCCGGAGTTGACGTCTGCCGCGCTGCCTGGTATCGCAGCATCCACGCCGCGGTGTTCCCCTCCCACGGGGCGTCCCGG
>NC_141288.1:20918066-20993066 GCF_037954325.1 Fistularia commersonii | reverse complement strand
CTTTAAGACACTTCATAGCCTTGACTTGTTGCTTTGACACTTTACAGTTTTATTTGTATTTCTTATTCTCCCCCCTTTTTTGTACGTCTTCATACAAGGCAGGGGTGTCAGACTTATTTTCGACGAGGGCCACGTCGGTGTCATGGTCGCCCTCAAAGGGCCACCTGGGACGGGAACACTATAAATATAACCAAATGTAAAATGCTGAAATATTCCAAAGCTAGCTTTCGCTGCTGCGGTCGCCTTCGTGAACTTGGACAATGTGTTGTTTTTCTGGCAGGCTAACTTTAGCATACTTAGCTCCGTGTTCGGACGTAGATGGTACTCTTAAACGACCGACGCTGCTTCATAACACAAACGACATCCCGCTTTTTCTCCTTGAAGCTCAAACATGTCTTGACCTTCCCATCTTTCTTGAAACAGCCTTAAATCTGCAGCAGCTTTTCTCTTCCTGGACATAATTTGTATTTCCTAATTCCACTTGTTCAAAAATCTCATTGATGTTTCCGGTCAATGCACGCGCTTCACTAATTTATTTGAACAATCCTTTTTTTTTTTTTTTTGAACATTTATTAGAACAAGTTCCTTAACAGAGTCACACACATTCTTACAAAACCTCATAACACATTATACACATTATACAATATTCTTTATAGGTCACTTATTTCCTCACTAGCAAGCGAAAAATAAAATAAAAATAAAAAAAATAAAAGAAATTAAAAAAAATAAATAAATAATCTAACTCAGTCAAATAGAAATAATATCTTCAACTCTCCAAATATTTTTTAATGGGTGCCCATTTGTCAAGATATAGGTGTGTCTGAAGTCGTGTGTTTGCTGTTATGCGTTCCATGCAGACAATCCTTTTAAGACGTTCTCCCACATACAATGAGGTTGACACATGTGACATAAGGTGTGTGTGAGAGGGTGAACGTTTGCCTCTGTGTTCGTATTCTTCAACCGAATAACGAGAGCAGCCTCGTTTTTGCGAGGTTTGACGGTAGCGCCAGCGTGGCCTTGCATGCACTGTTTTGTCCTCGCGCCGAAACATAATCACTTCATTTTCTTTGCTTATCATCCGAATTACAACTTGTTTGATGAAAATAGGCCGGGGAGGCAGTCGGAGCCGGGGATGACGAACACCTGGCTGGATGAGCCGCATTCTAAGCGCCATACAAACCCTCTGAGTCAAAGTGAGCTTTAATTACGGGCCGGAACGGCGAGCGGCGGCTGAACGGGTTCGCCCCCTCATCTGGGGAAAAAATAATTGCTTTTCGCCGAGAATCACAGGAAACCTCAGGAAACCTCTGATCGGGATGTTTTGATTCAAATCCGCAATCCCGTTTAAGGTAGACCGCTCGCAGCCTTTCTTCTCCCTGGATCTCGCCGGTCGACCGCGGCGGCTTCAATGCTTGTGATAATATGTGAAGATATAATGGCCCGTCTCCGTCTCCCGCCTCTGCGCCGCCACTCTTTTTATGTTCTGTATTAACTGCTGACTGCGGCCGTCCGGGTATTGTGGAGGAGCGGTTTCCATGACGGTCACCCGGCGGGAGATTAGCTCGCAGCCGCGCTTTGGGGGTTAGCGTTAGCTTCCTCAATGCTGAACTTTGCAGCCTCTGTCAAGGGCGGCCGCCGCCATATCGGCTTAATATGACGGCAATCAGCGTTTCTCTTTTCCGACGCCCGCCGACGGGATGGCGGCTGACGCCCTGCTCGACGTGCACCTCGGGGTTGTTTTGTAGTTTTGCCCCCTCGTCGTCGTCGTCCTCCTCGTCTTCCTCCTCCAACATGTTCATTGTAATAATTGAGTCACTCTTTGGCGCTACTTGAGCGGCGTCGCCTCCTCCGTCTCGTCATCCTCTGGTTGTTCTTGTCACATGTCAAAAGGCTGCCTGCGCCGTCCCCGTCTTTCCCCTCGTCTGTCAGGAAACGAGCGGATGATCGGCGAGATTGCACCGAGGTTGCGTTTGGCGGCGCTGGCGATTTCTCAGACGCCAACCCGAAGGTTGTTATCGACAGCAAATGTTCACACCGATCAAGGGGCGTCCGAAGATCGGCGTAGACGGCGGGCGGTCGCGGCGTATACGGGAAAGTCACGTCCTCTTTATGATCTGTACGCCGAGCGGCTCCGACGGCGTAAAGGCGGAACAATCGAGCCGCTCCGTGGAGAATCTTCGTGGCGTACGCAGAATGCCGAGACTCTGCAAACAACCCAAGGACCGTGGGGAAGCTGGTTTTTGCAGCCGCTTGCATTTCCTCCCTAATTGTGCCTCTTCTGCACATCAACCTCCTGTTCTGTGATTCCGCTTGTATGTTGGTTGTAGAAGAAGAAGAAGAAGAAGAAGAAGAGCGAGGGGGGAAAAAAAAAAAGGTCCTCGCTAGCAGTGTCAGCAGGTGAGCCGGCCCGTCGGGAGACGAGAGAGAATTGCCATAGCGTGCAAATTGTTACTCCGAGGGGAGGATCAATTAGGTGCCGAGGCGGTTGCAGCAGAAAGGAAAGCAGGATTCAGACGAGGCCACGTGTCCGTGCACGGCGATGGTGCAGAGCCAGGTTGATAACCTCCTCGGAGACTTTGCGCGGCTCCTGTCCTCGGCTCATTAAGCGATCCTACCGGCCGCAGCCTCATCAGCGCTTCTTCCCTGGAAACGTAAAGGATCCCCCGGTCGCTTTACTTTCATTCAAGCGTATCGGTTGTCCTCCCATCACGCACTCTTAAATGCTCTTCTCCACTCTGTCGGATAGAAACAAACAAAACCAAAACTAAGACAGCCGATTGATTAGAGCGTACGACAAGAAGCGTTCACTGACTTTTCATTGTCTGCGTTCCAGGTGCGTGATGTTCTCCGTCTCGCCGGGGGCTTGATCGCGATTGGCCGACCGCATTGGACCGCGCCTCCTTCCCGCCCTTCGCCGCCCCCGAGCCTCTACACAGCCATGACGTCCCTCGCTCGGACACGGACCTGCTTTTTTCTATGCTGCTTTCTATCCGCGTTGGCGCTTCCTGTGACGTCCCAGACGGTGGTCCAAGCTTCACAGGCTCATAACTCCGGCTCCCAGATCATCACGGCGTCTCTCCAGGAGGAGGAGTACGCATCGTTTCGCGCCGAGAACCCCGAATGGACATTTAACCATTTGGCGGTGGACTACCGAAATGGTAACGTGTATTTGGGCGCCGTCAACCGCATCTACAAACTGTCTCCGGGCTTGGAGGTCCAGGTGTCGCACGAAACCGGACCGGACGAAGACAACCGCAAGTGCTACCCGCCGCGGATCGTCCAACCCTGCAGCGAGCCGCTGACGCTGACCAACAACGTCAACAAGATGCTTCTGATGGACTATCGGGAAAACCGATTGCTGGCGTGTGGCAGCCTGTATCAGGGCATCTGCAAACTCCTTCGCCTGGACGACCTCTTCAAGCTGGGAGAGCCCTCCCACAAGAAGGAACACTACCTCTCCGGCGTCAACGAGAGCGGCTCCGTCTTCGGCGTCATCGTTTCGTACGGCAACGCCTCTCCCGACATGTTGTTTGTAGCCACGGCCGTGGACGGCAAGCCAGAGTACTTCCCCACCATCTCCAGTCGCAAGTTGGCCAGAAACTCAGAGGAGGATGGCATGTTCGCCTATGTCTTCCATGATGAGTTTGTCGCTTCTATGATCAAGATTCCCTCCGACACCTTCACCGTCATCCCGGACTTCGACATCTACTACATCTATGGGTTCGCCAGCGGGAACTTTGTCTACTTCCTGACTTTGCAGCCCGAAATGGGAGGCGGGCCGACCACCGGATCGTCCTCCGCGGGCCGAGAACAGGTCTACACCTCCAAGATAGTCCGCCTGTGCAAGGCGGACACCGCCTTCAACTCCTACGTGGAGGTGCCCATCGGATGCATCAGCGGGAATGTGGAGTACAGATTGCTGGAGGCGGCCTACTTGTCTAAAGCCGGCGCCATTCTAGCGCGCTCGCTGGACGTGGCGCCGGACGACGACGTCCTGTTTGCGGTGTTCTCCAAGGGTCAGAAACGCCGACCGCGCCAGGCTTCCCAGTACTCAGCACTGTGTGTCTTTTCCCTGCGGAAAATCAATGAGAAAATCAAGGAGAGGCTGCAGTCGTGCTACAAGGGAGAGGGCACCTTGGACCTGGCTTGGCTCAAAGTCAAGGACATTCCCTGCAGCAGTGCGGTGAGTGGGATGCACATGACACAAATTTTTGTGACCTTGGCTCGCGTTTGCCCGATCGCATGTTTAATAAGAACAGTAGGAGAGCGTATACCTAACTGGAAGGGCACGCGTTCTGCTGCTGTAACACCTGAAGTGTTAACCCTGGCACAACAGCAGGTGCTGCGCATGAACTGCTTGAAATTCATCCAATCTGTTTTGCTTTTTTTTTTTGCTTTTTCTGGGGGGAAACGGCCATGGGAAAGTCACTTCTATAGACAGGAATCACCGATTCCAAGCATACAAGTACAGGAATCACCGAATCACAAGCATACAAGTACGGACCGAGGCCTGTACTTGTATGCTTGTATGCTGTTTTGGTGGGGAATTTGGAAAGGACCAGATTCATAAAATCATCAGGATTAGCCACGAGCGAGGTCCGGGGGGCTGATGTGTCTTCTAGCGGTCCAAAAGTGGATGGAGACCAATGGCGTGCGGGTGCTTCTCTTTCGGTCCAGCCAATCATCGGTGCCCTCATAAGATATTTATTTTCTAAGTACCACACACTGTGTGTCGTCTTGACCAATTGTTCACCCTGATCGTCGTCAGTGTGAATCTCACCGCCGCTCAGCACTGTAAAAATATCCAGTTTTTTGAGAATGTCTTTAGAATTTGCAAATGCGGCGATTCCGAAGGCGAAGGTCAACCTCCGTGTCCGACCCCGGGCCTCCCCCTCCCTCGATCCCCCCTCTCTCCGCAAAGTCTTTGTCTCCAGCTGTCCTCCGATGACGCAAAGCGTTGCATAATTGCATTCTTGCTCTGGAGGCTCCGGACCGACGATCGCTGCTGTTCAATAAATTATTAGTTCTTTGAAAAAAGGGATTTATTAATAACCGCTTATCATTTTCCCGTCCTTCCAGCGAAAGCCGAAGTAATTTCACCAAAGAATCTTTGGTCTTTCAAACAATACCACGCTGGTCTTGATAAGTAGTGCTTTCAATATTGCTAAATATTAATAAATGCTGACGTAACAGAGGATGCCCGGTTTGGAGCGGGTCAGATGGAGGCAGGTGATTGGCTGTGGCATATGAGTATCTCTGAGAGCTTGAGCTTCTAATGAGCCCGTGAGCGCCGCGGGGGGTCTTCATGAACACTCTGTTGTTGGGTGGGTTCACGTCCCATCTCATTATTATGTGATGTTAACCACCGACGCCTCTCTTAATCCGCTCACCCTTTGAAACAATGCAGCCGAACGCTCAGCCACATTACCATAAGTCCATTTCCCCCATAAAAAGAATTAGAGATTCAGTGGTTTGGTTCATTTGATTTCACACTCTTGTTCTTCCCCGCGCTAAACCGGCCTCAATTTGGTGTTTAGAAAACCTTGGGAATCTCACAAAAATACTCCTTTTCCTTAAACCCACGCCACGATGTACATGTAAGGTTGCCGACCCCAAAGCTATTTAAAAGGATTTACCCTCGGACACCGGTTGTTTCTGCTCCTCGTGACGAATCGTAGCTCTGTAGGCTCTGCATGCAGAGCAGCTCTGGACGCCACTCTTTAAGAGTTCCCCCTTTCAGAGTTCCCCGAGGAGCGAACACTCAGGGGCAGCGGCGATCGGATCCCGGCCCGATGCTGGCGGGTTCGGTCCAGACCAGGGGTCGGCAACCCGTAACACCCAAAGAGCCATTTGGACCCGGTTTCCTTGGAAAAGAAAACACTGGGAGCCGCAATTACTTTTTGACGTCTAAAATAAAAAAAAAGGCACCACTGAACCACTTTTTATTACCTTTACACTTTGTATAAACAAGTGTGTTGCTTCTGAAATTCACAAAGTATTACAGAGAAAATTAAATTTTATTTATGTAATGAACTCATTTTGAGCTTTGGGCTTTCAGAGCGTGTCGCGGAGCCTTGACCTGAATTTTAAAAATAAATCGGGAAAAAAATCACTGTGTCAGTAAACAATAAAAAAATAAATTTTTGCAAAATATCTTCATAAATATCTATTTTACCTGGTTTATGGGACTTTTGCTCCTGAACTTCTGCGCACAGCATCTGCAAATCGGGACTTTACCGGCTTCCGCCAGTGTGACGTTATTTTGAGCGGCGAAAAATAATAAATATGATTTTATTTAATATTTCAAGATCACAATAATCTTCCAACTTAGAACTAAAAGTAAAAAAAAAACATGTATTAACACAAATGAAATACTCCTCAATTAAATATTTATAATTTATTTTCCCAAGCCACTGGGAGCTGCAGTGTAACGATGAAATAGCTGCATGGGTTGCCGACCCCTGGTCTAGACTGACGCAGACTCCTGTCTCGCTGACAATCCGAAGCATACCGGTAATCGGACACACTGTCCTATTAGTGATCTCCTTTTGCTGGTTCCATGTTATGAGCGACCGAAGTCCTCGTCTCAAGGCGGATGAAGTGATGTCGGCAGGGTTGGAGATACGTATCACTGCCTCGACCGGTTCGGTCCAGACAGAAGTAGACTCCGTAGCGTACCGATAATCCGAAACGCTGTATTGTTAGCATTCTCCTTTTGGAGCCTTCTCAGGAGCAAATGAAGTCCTGGTCTCAAGGGGTCTGGTAAAGTGTGTGTGAAGTTTCATATCCCGGCCCGATGCTGGCGGCCTTCTGCCCCGACCAGGCACTGGAGACCACGAGGGCATGAGGGTCGGGAAGGGTAAAAGATCCAGTACTACTCAGGGTGCTAACAGCTACACGCTAATAGCCGAAAGGGTACGATAATAGCTTTGATAGTCGTAAAAGAAATGGGGGCGGGTGTCTTGCGAGAACCTGCAGTAGATCCGGCATCTCCTCCTGGGTTCCTGAGACACCAGAAGAACCTTCTTGGCTTCTTTCTCTCGATTCCAGGAAAAACCAAAGTATAATTCCATGTTGCTGAAGATGATAAAAGTAGTTTCACGGCCGAGAGGACTGAACCAAAGTCAACCGAAGGCCTCGTTGATAGATTCACGGCGGAGGCCGGGATCATCTCCCGTTATCGGGCCGGACGCCGTTCATTTCCACGAGAGCCTCATCTGAGATTTTATCCGTCCACACATAAAAAAATTGATTGCGTGTTGACGGTCGGATTCCAGGTGTCGGATCTCCTTCGCGTCACCGCGGCGTTGACCCTCTTGTGCGTTGTCGCTCTTGAATCGAGTGTTTATCTCCGAATCCGTCTTTGGCGCGGCGAGCGTTCCGGGGCGCCTTTGTCTGCGGCCGGAGGAGCTGATAAATCATGGCTGCTCGGAGGCGTCAGCAGGGAGAAGGAGTGTGTGAGGGAGCACGCAGGGGTTAGCAATGAGGAATGATGCCATTTTAGCGTGTGCCACAGTATCGCCGCCGACGCTGCATAAATTAGACCCTGCCGGACGAGATTACTCTTGTCTGCACACACACACACACACACACACACCTCGCACTCTTGATGAAGTATAAAAACACCAATTAATGAAGCGTTTGATGCCGAGCTCAGGTTTCTTTTAGATGCGAGTCACATTGTTATCTGTTTTTCCTTTTGCATGTACAGCTAGCAGGCGAGCGCAGTGGCTGCAGTAGTTAGCGCTTCCACCCCACAGCCAGAAGGTTGCTGGTTGGATTTTTCTGCATGGACTCTTCATGTTCTCCCAGTGTCTGCGTGGGGTTCCTTGAGGTTCTCCGGGTTCCTCACATAGTCCAAACACATGCAGGAGGTTCATCGGAGACCCGACGTCGCCCGAAAGTGTAGAACTCGAGGACGAATGGCTGTTTTTGAATTTCACCGTGAAACGTCTTCAAGTGAAGAAATTCAAGTTGCGTTGCCACGACAAGAAGATTTGAGCATGACCTGGATGACTGAGAACCTCCTCAGACGTGTGAAGGGCTGTATGTTTGGTTAGGGGACGCCTGGGATTGGCCGGTTCAGGGTGACCTCCGGCCTCTCGTCCAATCACAGACCCTCCCCCCCCGCGACCCCGAGGACAGGAGGGAACGCCTGGCGTCCGCTGAAACCAGGAGAAAAGGCCACTTGAGTCCAGCAGAAGGTGCTTTGGTTGTTCTTTCGGGGACGATCAAACCAAAGCGATGGCTGACCGTTTGTTTCCGCAGCGTCCGATTTCGGTTTTCTTCCAGGAATCCACGTCTTTTCCCGCTACCGGGTGTGCGTCGTTTTTTTGGCTCGTCCCGACCGGCGACGGCGCGCAACTTCAGCTCCTTTAGCTCCTTCAGCTCCTTTAGCTCCTTCAGCTCCTTCAGCTCCTTTAGCTCCTTCAGCTCCTTCAGCTCCTTCAGCTCCTTTAGCTCCTTTAGCTCATTTAGCTCCTTTAGCTCCTTTAGCTCATTCAGCTCCTTTAGCTCCTTCAGCTCCTTTAGCTCCTTCAGCTCCTTCAGCTCCTTCAGCTCCTTTAGCTCCTTCAGCTCCTTCAGCTCCTTCAGCTCCTTTAGCTCCTTCAGCTCCTTCAGCTCCTTTAGCTCCTTCAGCTCCTTTAGCTCCTTCAGCTCCTTCAGCTCCTTCAGCTCCTTCAGCTCCTTTAGCTCCTTTAGCTCCTTCAGCTCCTTTAGCTCCTTCAGCTCCTTTAGCTCCTTCAGCTCCTTTAGCTCCTTTAGCTCATTCAGCTCCTTTAGCTCCTTTAGCTCCTTCAGCTCCTTTAGCTTTTTCAGCTCCTTTAGCTCCTTCAGCTCCTTCAGCTCCTTCAGCTCCTTTAGCTCCTTCAGCTCCTTCAGCCCGTTTAGCTCCTTCAGCTCCTTCAGCTCCTTCAGCTCCTTTAGCTCCTTCAGCTCCTTCAGCTCCTTTAGCTCCTTCATCTCCTTTAGCTCCTTCAGCTCCTTTAGCTCCTTCAGCTCCTCCTTGCTCATTTTCTTTCTCTCTTACATCATGTTCTCTTACTTTTCTCTCTGCCGTCTTTCAAACTCTTTTATTTCAAACATGATATGTTTTTCCTCCAATTAGGGGGAAGATGTATAGCCTTGTGGCCTCATTAAAGAAGCCCAGCTGAAGGGACAGACCTGTGAACACACACACACACACGAAGACAAAGACTTCTACACACACACACACACACACACATTCATACGTAGCAAAATGCTATATTCACACTTTGGCTACAAGGACAACCTGTCAGCCATTACCGCTGTGGGTTTTCTCTGCGCTGATCAGCGCTTCACTTGTTAAAGAAGAACAAACAAACAGAGAAGAAAACATGGATATTGACTCCATCGCTGCTCTGTTAGCGGAAATAATTCATTTGTTAATGGAGATAAAAGGGGCCTGAAGAGCCCGTTTTCTGAGGAAAGAGTTCAAAACCTCCTCCGGCAGGATCGTCGTGACTGGAGTTCGATGCAGAACCGCTTGCAGAGGATCTCCTGCAAACCTCTTGCATGTGTTCGCACTGTGGGAGGAACCTGGAGAACCCTGAGGAACCCCACATGGAGAACATGGAGACTCCACATGGGTCGGTCGAGAGAGCGTAACTCCAATCAGAAGGTCGTCGTGTCTTCGGGCTCAAACTAGAAGGTTGCCATTTGAACCCGATGAGTTTGTGGTTGAAGGTCCAAAACCACGTGAGCATCTGCGGTGGTGCCTGCAACCCAGACGGGATTGGAAAGGTCAGGGAACTTGATGTTTCTGCTGCATCTTCTCACCGAAATGATGAACCACATCCATCTTAAACCATCTAAATGCCTGCTTGTTTAATCTCTTTCACATTTTCATGGCTCTTTTTCAACCCTGCTGATGTTTTTCTTTTATTTGCAGCTCAAACAGCACATTGAGAACCACACACACACACACACACACACACACACACACACACACACACACACACACACACACACACACACACACACACACACACACACACACACACACAAATGCACCGCCCACAATGACGTCCGGCGTTCTCTGGCACGGCACGCCGTGTACTTTAACCCCGGACGGAATTAGTGTGTCTGCGTGGATTTGGGACAGAGCTTTTTTTTTTGTCTTGACAAATTTCCATGTGGACTAATCTCCACATCTCCACCTGTCCACGTCTCACCTCCGAGAGACATGGAGGATTTCATTGATTGGATAATGTTTTATAGCAAGTAATCCCCTATTAGATTAAAAGTTAAGTCCTCCTTCTTCATTTCATTTATTCTAAACCGTTGCCTGGGCTTAGCAGATAACAAATATATATATATACTGCTCAAAAAAATAAAGGGAACACTTGAACAACACAATGTAACTCCAAGTCAATCCCACTTGTGTGAAATCATAGTGTCCACTCAGGAAGCAACACAGATTCATTTGGACTTGTTTTAAGGACATTACATCAAAGTTGGATCAGCCTGGAGTTTGTTTTTACACTTTAGTTTTGAGTGTGATTCCTAATCCAGACCTCCATGGGTTGATACAATTGATTTCCATCGATCATTTTTGTGTGATTTTGTTGTCAGCACATTCAACTGTGTAAAGAGCAAAGTATTTCATAAGAATATTTCATTCATTTAGATCTAGGATGTGTTTTTTAAGTGTTCCCTTTATTTTTTTGAGCAGTGTGTATATATATATATATATATATATATATATATATATATATATATATATATATATATATATGAGTTCTGTGTGGTACTGGTCAATCACAGGGCCACATATAGAGACAAACATTTATTCCTTCATTTACACATCTGGGCAAAATTTATATTCTCCAATAAAACTTCATGATTTTTTTTTTGTGTGTGTACATGATATATAAAATGTACAATACATACACCCACACACGTATTTATGTATGTATGTTGGTGTGTGTGTGTGTGTGTTTGTGTGAATGTATAGATATATTTACACATAATATATTTTTTATAAGAATAAGAACAACTTTATTTATCCCGAAGGAAATCGTTGTGCCAGAGTTTCAAGTAAAAGATAATGATCATAAATAATAGTAGGAAATTGTAAAAAACAGTAAAAAAAGGGGGGAGACTAAGAAATACAAATAAAAGTATAAAGTGTCAAAGTCAAGGCTATAAAGTGTTTTAAGGTTATAAAATTAAGTCCGTCTTCAACTGATTTCTTGCCTTAACCTATATATCTATAAATGTGTATATCTGTATGTATGTATATTATATAAATATATTTTTATATGTTTTTATAATTAAGTCCATCCTCAACCGATTTTTTCTTCCTCTACCTTTGGTTCGGCCGAGGGCTTTTTATAAATATAATATACATGTGCAGATACAGTTCTATGTGCTGTATAAAGTCAAGTGACATTATAGTGATATTATACTTATTCTCAACCCACATAACAGTGTGTGTGTGTGTGTGTGTGTGTGTGTGTGTGTGTGATGCATGTTTTGCAATAAGGTTATGTATAGCAGCGGTTGTGAGCGTGGAGGTCCGGGTACGACGGCACGGCAACACTCCCTCCCATTAGACCCGCGACGGTTAACGCCGTCTTTACGAGGCTTTCGGTCGAAGCGGCGCGATGAGACGGCGGCGAGGTGCGAGCGGAGGCGTGACGGGCGGAAGCGCGCCGGAGAAGATGAGACCAGAAGTAAAAAAAAAACCCAAAGCGTCCACGCTCGGTGGAGCTCCATAATGCCTGCTCAACAGTGTGAGCCTGCGGAGGCCCGGCGTCCATAGATCATTGTGAAGCGGCGTGTGACCTGTAGGGACGGCGTCAGCAGAAAAACAACAAAACCGCCGGCTTCACAATAAATCCAATCTCCGCTTTTTCTTCCCGACGCATCGCTCATCGGCCGTTCTCCGCCCGCCCGCCCGCCCTCGCCACGTAAAAATAGTTCCCGCCCTCCCTCCTCGTCGTCCCCCGGTGGCTTCCGGAGCGGCGCGAAGCGCTCCCTTCACACACACCCTTAACTTTGATGGGGGAAATTACAAGGTCACGTGTAAGTCCCGAGCAGGCCGCGGCCGTCCCCCTCATCCTCCCCGCTAATGATCATTAATTACACGTCATTAACGAACACGCCGCGGGCTATTCTTCCACATTTGTCATGTGCTATCGACTCCACGTTCTGAATTCACTCCAATTAATTAGATTATTCTACTCGGCTGTTTCTTTGAGTCTTTCTCCCGATCCGTCTCCCTCCCTCTCGCCCCTCCCGTCCTCGGCTTGAAAGAAACTCTTCCCCTCCTTCTTTTCTTCACATTCGTTTCCCTCCCGTCCGAATCAACCCTTAAATGCCATCGTCTGGTCGGCACGCCGTCTCCTCTGCCTCTGATTGGGAGGCTTAATCACGGGCCGGCTGCTGGTGATGACTCAGTCGAGGCCACATCCTCAGGAAGGGAAGGCCTTGTAGATTCATTAAGAATATCCAGACTGCACACACACACACACACGCACACACACACACTTCACCCCACTCTATCATATCCGCTATCTTGCTTGCTTGCTGGCCCACTAATTAAATCTCCGTACATGATACCACTCGGTAAAGGTCAGAATCCATCACAATATCATTATTCTCCGATTAAGCGCGTGTGTGTATGTGTGTGTGTGTGTGTGTGTGTGTGTGTGTGTGTGTGTGTGTGTGTGCGTGTGTGTGTATCCTCACTCTCTCTAGCTCCAAATGCTAACAAAGTTGGGCCGCTCCATTTATCCTCCCGCCTTGTTTTTGAGTGGTTATTGGGAAAGTACTTCCTCTCACAGGGGCTCCTCGAGTTACGTCGCCGATCCGTTCCCACCGGAGGACGTTTTTAGACGCGAGTCCGACCCGAGCGTGGCCCGACCGGCTCCCCCGACCCGACCTGAAGTCACGTGTGACGCAACAGAACCAGGCAATTATAGTACATGGAAATGATTGGATTGGAAACTGGAATTAAAATGAGCATAAAAGTGAGAGTGGATGTAAACAAAGCACGCCGTACCCAAAGAGCACCGAACAAACGGCGCCTATCGGCGTGTTCCTCCGCCGCGCTCGCAAACAAAATGTTCTGCGATGTTTGAATTTGAAATTTGCATGCGGGAATTGTATTTTTTACATTATTTATTGGATTACTTTGTCAAAGTCAAACAACGGGAGCTGCTGGAAAAAAATCACCAAAAGAACAGCGCTTACAACAGCTAGCGCTTCCGCCTATTCTCGTAATGGATGGACCTTTCCGAACGGAGATACGTTGCGGTCGCTCCCCAAGACGGCGTTCGGATAAAACCGTTTCCTCGTGTTTCAAATCAACTCTGACCGATCTTGATCAGGACCGGCAATCACTGTCGGGTCCAGGACCAGAGCGTTCGCTGCGTTCATGAGCGCGTTGTTGTGCCGCAACTGCTTTGAATGGGGCTTTTGTGCTAATGTGGCTAAAGAAGGCTGTTAGCCTGAGCCAGGCCCAGGTGAACTCTGGACCTCTACAGGTGGCTGCAGGGTGCACACGGATCTAAAGGTGTGTGTGTGTGTGTGTGTGTTGCTTGTAGGTGAAAGGTCATATCTGAGAACCCCGCCTTCGTTCCATTTTAAAAGATGGCTTCCTTCGCTTCCCCGTCTTTTCCAATTGTTCAATTATAAGTGCAATTTTCCAAAAGATATAAGATTATTGCCAAATACACGAAATTCATATAGATCGTTGCGTGATTGAAGAAGCCCAATAATCTAAAATCTACAGCCATTCATCAAGAATCAGTTGGATTCTGTCACATATTTGTAGTGGGTATGAAAATATTTTCTTTTTTTGTCAAACCAAGTTTCCGGATGATACCTTCGAGGCACTCGCAATGAGAAGTGAATTTCCGATCTCTCTCCATCGCTTGCATTTGAATGTGGTTTCCAAACAATCACGCCGCCTCCCCTGGTCTCCCGTTGTTACCTCAAGCTAATATTCATGATCAATGGCAGCCGCTCTGCAAAGGGTCCTGCTATTTTGCAAAATAAATGCACAAAGTATCAGGAGCCTTTATTGCTCCGTGACGTTGAAACCTGCCGAGGAGACGGCGTGATAAATCACCTTTATTCCTGGAGCGCCCGCGAAGCCCAATATACCCAAACGCTCGATGCAATATATGCAAATGTCCCGCGTTTCTCCCGCTTTGTCTCATACGGACGCGCACGACGTCGTGCACGTCCGCTCACAACGGCGCTGTCGTTGGCGCTTCATAACTATGCAGATCCGCTCAGACTGATGGCGCGTCTCACCTGAGATGTCAAGCCTCAGAAAGGCGTTTATTGCTTCCTCCAGCCTGTTGAAATGGTCTCCACTGTGCAGTTGGAGAGCGCTCACACTCCACCTGAAGCACCGGGTCGGTAGTTTCGAGCGAAGTCGGAGCGGCGCAGCGTCCGATCTCGTGGTGGTGGCTGGACATGTATGCTCTGAGCCGAGAGCCGACATGTACCGCGATCTTCTCTCGGTCTGACCAGACCCGAGGAGAGTCCAGGCGCCACCATAGGCCAGGAGGAGGAGCACAGGAGCGTGGTGGACAGGTTTGTGGAGTGGTGTGGACTGAACCACCTGCAGCTCAATGTGTCTAAGACAAAGGAGCTGGTGGTGGATTTAAGGAAACAAAGGACCCACATGAACCCGGTCACCATCAGGGGTACAGAAGTGGACACTGTGGACACCCACAAGTACCTGGGTGTCCACTTGGACACTAAACTGGACTGGACTTTGAACACCAACGCCATCTTCAAGAAGGGTCAGAGACGCCTGTTCTTCCTCAGGAGGCTCAGATCTTTCAACATCTGCAGGACCATGCTGCAGATGTTTTACCACTCGCTGGTGTCCGGCGTCATCTTCTAGCTGTTGTGTGCTGGGCGGCAGGATCAAGACAGCTGACGCCAACAGACTCAACAAGCTCATCAGGAGAGCTGGGTCTTTCCTGGGAGTGGAGCTGGAGTCTGTGGTGCAGGTGTCAGAGAAGCTCCTCAGCATCATGGAGAACGTCCATCACCCCCTGCATGGACACTGACATCCTGTCAGAGCTCTTTCAGTCGTAGACTGATACCACCGAGGAGCTCCACTGAACGCCACAGGAGGTCTTTCCTACCTGAGGCTATCAGACTTTTTAACTCCTCTTCCTTCAGCCGAAGGGAATCTTCAAATCTTTGTACTTGAGACCTTCTTAAGACGTTCTTATTCTCCGTCCGTCCTACTATTATCTATTACTGTTATGTTTTTGCTTGAAACTCCGGCACAACAATTTCCTTCGGGATAAATTAAGTTGTTCTCATCTCATCTCTTCTCATCTGACTTGACGAGGCCGAGAGATATTTGTCATCATGTTCTACAACAATGGATGCCGACCATGAAGGCCTCGGGCACCTTTTAACCAATAGCATCACCTTCTTGAGATAATTGTCTTGCTCATCATTTCATTCAACACATGTTGCTCAATGTGTGGGTTTTCTGGAAAAAAAGGACTCGGCCAGTGAAATTAAAACCCTGGAAAATAGGTCTAAATCCAGGACGAGTTCCAAGCACCAACTGAGAGAGTTAGCTCGCGGAAACGTCCCCGTTCAGATGCTAGCATGTCGAGCTTTACAGAACATCACGTTTCATTTAGCTAACGGCAATACATGCATCCATTAACACATCAAGTGTTCGGGTTAAGTCCTCTGCTCTCCGGTTGGAAGCTACCACCGATCATGTGACCTGTTTGTTCGGTCAGCTGAGCGAAACACCTCCAGTAAGATGGCGGAGGACACCGTCGGGTCCCGAACGTTGTGCTTCTTGTCACGGAGCTTCTCATCACGGGATATTACAGACCTCGCGGACCTCATCGGCTCTACCTTCGAGTAATGACTGTTTATAGAATCATGCAGCCGGTGTTTTCTCGCGGAGAAATTGAATGTTCGCCTCTCATCTTACGAGGAGCTGCGGAAACCCACTTAACCGTGGCGTAATTCTCCGGTGCCGCCAATCATCCTGGCGAGGCAGCCGTTTAGCGCAGCTGGGCGGGCGTGCGACACCGGATACCCGAGAGCGGAAGGATACAAAGAGCGGCGTTTTCCATTTGATTCCTCCATTGTCTGCGACAAGAAGGAACCTAACCCGGTTAGGAGCTAGCCGGAAAACACGTTCTCGCGCGGGGTCGGCGTACGGAAATGAATCCGGGAGGGTCGACGAGCGTGTCGTTAACGTTCTGAATCCGAGCCAACGCGGGAGAAGAGCCGTGCGACGGCGCGAGTCCAGATTAGGCCGCGCATCAGAGCGCGTTGGAGAGCGGATCCTTTTCAGTCGCCGCTAATCGCATTGAACGTGGCTCTCTTACGGCGCGGCGGACCCCGGCCGCCCCCTCTCCTTCCTCGCCACTCCGTATCTGCTGATCCCTCCTCACGGTCCAGAAGACCGCTTCCTTTGTGCCGCCGCTGCCGCCGCTGGCAGCCGGACAGGAACCCGGAGATGGATACGGCTGAGAGTGACCTGAATCTGCCTCGGCGCCTGGCCGCCGTCCAAACGCCCAGACTTTTGTTCTCTCGCCCCTCTGTCTTTTCTCTCGGTCTCTCGGTACGCTCCGGGACGCCGGCCGATATCCTTGGCAGACCCGGGCCGGGACGCTTACGTACCACTTAAAAACACACACGCTGGAAATATGTCGGAAAACCCATGAGAACCAGCTGAAAATAGCGCGATAAGGAAAACGTCCAAATTGTTGGTTTAGTCTGAAGATCTGGATTCCCAGGATGCTGGCAGAACATCACTGCACGCTGGTGCGCCGCTCCTTCAGATGGACCCAGATAGCAGCAGTGTTCTGCACAGAGGTTTAGGAGTTTGATGAGTTTTAAAAATATTCACACAAATATTGACACAATCTCAAAAGCAGCTTCGCTTCAGACGTCTGAAGGAACGGCCCAGGAACTGGTTCCTGTCTGGTGCCATCAGAATGCACCGTTCTCCTGCCCTGGTTCAGTCCAAGACAGAACAGCATCGAGGCACCTCAAACATCTCTGACTGAGGCACCTCCTGCATCTGGACACACTAAATCACCCCCATCATCTCTAAGTGAGGCCCTTCAAACATCTCAGAGGCACCTCCTGCATCTAAATACACTAAATAACAATCAACATCTAACTGAGGCACCGTCATCATCTCCAACCGAGGCACCTCCTGCATCTGGACACACTAAATCACCTCCATCATCTCTAAGTGAGGCCCCTCAAACATCTTGGAGGCATCTCCTGCATCTCACTAGACCTCTAACTGAGGCACCTCCTGCATCTCTGAGGCACCACCATCATCTGTAAGTGCACAGCTGCACCTACGACCCATCCGACTGCAGTCATGCAGGTCCAGCGTCTCCTTTTGCATGGAGGCTCCTCCAACATCTCCAGCTGCCCCGATGCTCCTCCCTCATGTCTCTGGGCTGCAGGTGCCTCGGACGTCTCCAGCCCTCCATCCCGTCATATTCAAACATCTCTGTCACACACACACACACACACATACTGTATACACGTATATTTAAAATCCAGGAGTGTATTTTTAGTCATCTCATTGTGTGCACGTCAAGTCAAGATCTTTATTGCCGTACGTGCACGTACACACCGGGAGATAGTTGTTTTTTTTCCTGTGCGAGCCTCCCAGTTGGAAATATAAAGACAGGTGGAAGTGCAGAATATATCCCATAATAAATACTAATGTACGGCTAAAGTCGAGTAATAAAGTCCTGGATTTTACATATTTTTTTCCCAGCTGGTAATTTAAGTGTCTGAATCCATATATATAACTTATGTGCATCCCATTCTATAAATATATATTTTATATCCATCTCATTCTGTGCATATATGTATCCTCAGTTTATAAGTCAAGTTAATCACCCATCACATTAAGTGTGTATATTTAACCTTCTCCAGGCAGATGTTGCAGATTTGCGACAGCCAAATATCAGATTTTTCCTGCAACTACAACTTAATTTGAGCCTGAGAGGGTTAATGACGTCACATTTTAATGTATTTTTCATGGCCATCTCATTCTACATGTTTACATATATCTTTCATATTTATTCCTAGTGTGTAAATTAAGTCAATTACCCATCTTGATCGGTGTATACATATATTACATCCATCTCATCCTGTATATGTGTTTATTCCCTCCCGGTGTGTTAAGTTAATTACGCATCTCATTCTGCATACATGTTTTATAACCATCACATTATGTGTATATATATTTAAAATACATCTCATTCTCTGCATATATTAATGTCCCGGTGGATCCCAAGTTAATTCAATTGTGCGTCGTGAAATATCCACCGGAGGAAATATACTATCTATCTATCTATCTATCTATCTATCTATCTATCTATCTATCTATCTATCTATCTATCTATCTATCTATCTATCTATCTATCTATCTATCTATCTATCTATCTATCTATCTATCTATCTATCTATCTATCTATCTATCTATCTATCTATCTATCTATCTATCTATCTATCTATCTATCTATCTATCTATCTATCTATCTATCTATCTATCTATCTATCTATCTATCTATCTATCTATCTATCTATCTATCTATCTAAATAAGCTGGCTTTGAGATAAGTGTGTATAACAAGCTCAAGCTGTCAGGTTCTGTTTAAAAAAGTAATTATTTCCCATTAGAAGTCGCTGCTTTCCTGATAAAGTGCAGGGAAATGTTTTATTTTTAGGGTTTAGCGCCGCGCCGGTCGTCCGTCCGTCCCCAGGATCGCTGCCAGGAACGGCGACCTCATCCAGTTGCCGCTAATTTGCCAATGAAGGGTTTTTTTTCCTGAGAGGACGAGAGTCTCCGTCGCCGTCCCGCCACCTTGATTAGCAATTAATATGAAGCGATGAGACATTTATCGGAGCCTCGAGCTGAGAAGGCGGGCGGGTCGAGGGTGAAGAATTCAACCTCGCTGCTACAAGCTGGCCGCCGTACCCGGCTACGGAGCTCCAAAAGACGCCGCCGTGCGTTTCCTGAAGGTGGGACGACTCGGAGGGATTTCCAATTACAGGAGCCACTTCTTGCTCTTTGAAAAGTAATTGCTCTTGAGGGAAGTGTCACTTTTTACATCTTTTGAGGAAGCATTCAACAATCCTCTGCCGGAGCCTCTGGAGGATGTGATCTTTGCAAAGACGGCGTTGCGTTTGAACCGGCGGCGGCGGCGGCGGCGGCTCGTGGCGCGGAAAGACGGCTCGCTAATGAAGACAATGGCTCGCTCTTGGTTTTTGGATTTTAGCCGAGCAGCTTTTTCCCAAAACAACAATCTGTAGACCAGGTCGTCTGTGGAGGTTCTCGGTCCTCCAGGTCACGGTGGATTCTTGTGGAAATCTTGTCGTCGGAACTGGACTTGAATTTGTTCACGTGAAGACGTTTCATCCCGGAGGCTTCTTCTCAGTTGACTGACCTGTGGGGAGTTTCCAAATAGAACCGCCTATACAACTTCCTTTTCATGGAAAGATCCGGCATCAGAACCAGCTCCAGGTGCCTTCCACCCGAGCTGCAGTCCATGACATCCGACAGGTTTCACTTCTTTCAGCTTCACCTTTTCACATTCCAGTCCAGCTCATCCCAAAAGGTTGCTCTTCCAATGAACAACAACCCCGTTAGCATGATAGCTTAGCTTCTGCACAGCAACTATACCGCTTACACAACAAGACACCATAACTTAGACCCGCCCAAAAACCTGGCAGTTATATCGGGAAACTCCCTAGAAGTGAAGAAGCCTTCAGGACGAGGGCCGAACCCTGTTTCCAGTTGCCACGACGAGAAGATCTCCATCCGAACGTAGACCAGGTTCTCCGCTCATCTCAAGCTCCTGGGAAACATCGGTCAGCTCAGCAAATAGAAACGGATGAGAAATGTCGTCTTTAGTTACACGAGCGTGAACGGCATCTACATAATGTCCTTGCCGCGACCCTCTGGGCGCAGGATGTGGTCCTCATCCAGATCCACCTCGCCATCGGTCATCAGCGGCCGCTCTGGAGCCTCCGGCCGCCTCGCTCCCATTTGTCAAATTTACATCTGTCCACCTCTTGGCTCGAGTCTTTGACTTTCAGCGATACCCGGCAAGGCGAGAGGCCTCGCGGGGCAGAAGCTCAACACCTCGGAAGGTTGAGGGCAGCAGAAAGAACGCGTGGATGTTCTCTGAACGGTGAAGCTCGGCACAAATCGGCCGTGAAATTGTGGAATGCCGTGACGGTAAGACATGAAACCCAACATTTTATGGCAGGAGCTTGAGTTTAAAGTCGGCGTGGAGTGAAAGAATAATTCTACGTCTCCCGGTTTCCCGTCTGGCAGCCGCTTCGTGAAGAAGCGTCACGTTATTTTGAATCATTTTGCATCTTATTTTTGAGTCGCGTCGCCGGCGTTCTCTGCTCGTCACTTTGGGAGGCGTTCGGGAATCGTCTCTACTCGATGTTCCTCATGCCGTATGACGGCTGGCATGTGAAGGTTCTTTCACTCTTATCTCACAGTGCTTCTCTAAAATGCTAAACTGACAACGCCGACATTCATTCGTGATCATCGTGTAGGGGCGGAGCCTATCGGGCGAGGGGCGGGGCCTCCCTGCAGCGGCCCGTCACACACCCGTCACCCTCTCGTTCGTAAACACACCGTATTGTCCAAAGTACAAGTCGCACCAGCCAGGCATCATGAAGAAGAAAAAAAAAACACATATATACGTCTCACGGGACTACGAGTCGTGTTTTATTCATTTATTTTAGAAAATCAGAGACTAAGATCAGACGTTTCACCTTGAAAGTTATGGTAATAACAACAGAAAGGAGAACGACGGGCCCGATAGGTGTCTGCTATCTTATTCTGATAACTAGTTCACCAAACTCTCCATCTCACTCCAAATCCATCGAAATCCTCATTCTGAGTAACTACGCCGACTCTGGTTCGCTTTTTTTGTTTTCTTTATTGCAGTTAGAGTATTGCTTTTCGCCGGTCCCTCACCAGTTTCTCGCTAAGTCAAAAAGTTGTTTCTACTGCGGCAGATACTGGCATGCAAACAAACATGAAAATATATGTTGATTTTTATAAATGACACATTATTGTTGGATATTATTGTTTATAAATATGCATTTCCTGCAAGGGATTAATAAAATGCAATAAAGATAAAAAAAAGAAAATGTTAAAAAAGAATTATTTAATATAGGAGTCGCATGATCAGCCAAACCATGAAAAAAAATGCGGTGCAAGTGTTCACCGTCTCACTGACACTTCATATGGAACACAACAAAATTAGAAAATTTAAATATAGACACACGCCTGGACATCGCAGGGCCTCCGATGAACCTCCTGCATGTGTTTGGAACCCGGAGAACCCGGAGGAACCCCAGGCGGTGAAGGACATAGACGCTGTGAACATGAAGGCCACCGACGGGGAACCGACCGCGGACCTTCTCGCTGTGACGTGGAAGCACCACAATAGAGACATGTTTTCTTTCCATTAAAAAATAAAAAAGGAAGGAATTAATAAGAACGTTGATGAAGAGTCTGCGCTCCCCTCTTTCCGGTAACTCTGCGGCCGAATCATAATGTGACACTAACCCGTCTTTCTTCTCCCCCGCCGCCGCCGCCGCAGCTCCTGACCATCGACGACGACTTCTGCGGCCTGGACATGAACGCGCCGCTGGGCGTGTCGGAGATGGTTTGGGGGAAGCCTCTCTTCTCGGACAACGTGGACAAAATGACCTCCGTGGTCGCCTACGTCTACAAGAACCACTCGCTGGTCTTCGTGGGCACCAAGAGCGGGCGAGTCAAGAAGGTAAGACAGCTGAGGATTTGGTTTCCGGCCTTCTGGATGTGGAGTAGCTGCGGGGGGGGATGGAGGCGGATTGACTTTCAGTCAAACAAGCTGAGTCGGCCGTATTCGCAGGAGGAAGAGGTGTGTGTGTGTGTGTGTGTGCATGAAAGAGATAGATGGAGAAAGGCAAGGATGGAATTGGAGAGTGTTTGGAGTGAAGGCGGGTGCAGGAGAGCCCCTGCGGAGGGTTTGATTCCTCCAGCCAAGCCTATCTGGTATCTCTCGGCACCCTGATATGTGGAGTATCCGCTGTGCTTCCCCTTCGCCGTCGACTCCTCCGAGGGAAAGGATGCGATGCGAGTCAGCAGGTTGCGGGACTCGTCGGGCGGCGCCGATCGGCACGTCCACAAAATCGATCGTTTTCTCATCCGTTTCCTCCGGCGCGGGATCGGACGACGAACGCTTTCAGACATTTTTACCAGACGTTTCAGAAAAAAGACCTTTTTTTTTTTTTTTTTGTTTTCCCTGCTCCGTCTGGCGGGGCTTCCTTTTCAAGCGTCTTCGGCCAAAAGTCGTTCCTCCCTTGAGAAACACGTCACGCTCTTCGTAACGTCCAACCTTCTTGGCTAAGCTAGATTTTTCCCCTCCCGGCTGAACAGCCCTGGATAAGCCTGGTTTTTGGTATGTTTCGGCCTCCACCTTAGGCGCCCCCGTGCTCCCCCCGCTGCGTGGAAGGCTTTTCAGGGCTAATGGGATGATGCAGTGCTGCTAGGTGCGATAGACGCTCCGTGGCCCGAGTGCTTTTACCTCCCCGTAAACACACACACACACACACACACACAGACACACACAGATTGCAAGGCCGTGGCTGAGACTAATTGTGGGGGCGGCGAGGCCGACGGGTTCGGGGAGGCTGGGGAAGGTCGAGCCGCGGGAGGGAAAATCAGACCGAGATAGAATGCAGGATGTAGGGTTTGTGTTTCCACCTCACAGCCAGAAGGTCCATGTTCTCCCCGTGTCTGCTGGGGTTCCTTCACGTTCCTCCCGCAAGCCAAGAAACATGCACGTCTCCATGTGATTTCATTGGGCTGAGAAAGACCACGTCACTGGAAGTGGCATCTTGGGCGGCAGCGTTTGTGTTTCCACCTCACAGCCAGAAGGTTTCTGTTTGGTGGCCTTTGTTTGGGGGTCTCCATGTTCTCCCCGTATCTGCGTGGGGTTCCTCCAGGTTCCTCCCGTATGCAGGAGCTTCACCGGAGACCTTCAGCGGCCCAGACACGTGAATGGCCACGTGTCTCGTATGTCATGTGACCGAGCGAATGAATGGCTGAACGTGACAGAGAGGACGGTCGTGGGCCCTACGATGGTCCGGGGCGTATCTCCAAAGCGAGCGGAGATACGTGACCCCCCCGTGACCCCGAGTGCAGGACGGGCCATCCAGATAATGAATGAGTGAATGACGGAAGGGGTGGCGTCAAGAGCGGCAAAGGTGAGCAAAAGTCCACGGCGAACTGAAGACCGACTCCTTCTCTTTCCGTTCTCTGACGCTTCTTTGTCGGCGGAGTGGTTTCGGGCTGCTTCCGCAACGTCGGAGCAGAGAGTGCTCACACACACACACACACACACACACATATACACACACGCTCACTCAGCAGGGATCCATCATTATTGTTTATCTCCAGGGTAACCGTGGAAAAACCCACATTTTCGCTACTCGGACGGATTCTGTGTGCATTACTTCGGCGTTGCTTTCACTCAAAGTTGACGTTAATTGGAACACGTGGCGATTCATGCCGCGGGCACGAGCGTCAAAACGCACACACACACACACAAACACACACACACACGCTCGATTACGGGCCGATCTCCCCTCCTATGTACATAGTAGCCCTCCCCTGTCATTAAGCGTATACCATTAGATGACATCACTGGCAATAAAAGACAACAGCACAACAATAAAAGGCCCGAGCATCAGTCCACCTCCTCTATCAGTGACTTTATAACCCCTCCGCTAATGGATTTTGATTTATACGCACTCCTCCACCTTCCCCCGCTTCATCTCCAACTCCCCGTCCTCCATCGCATTCTTACTCTTTTATTTACGGCGCAGTGACTAACACATCAATCTGTGTAAATAAGCATTACAGTAAAAAAAAAAAAAAAAAAAAGGAAAGCGGACGGGATTTAACGCGCCGATGTGAGCGAACCGTCGAGTGTTTACAGGCAAACATTTATGACATCATGAATTCGGGTCGGCCGGGAATCCGGCTGACTTACATTGGGCTCGCTTGTTAAAATTGTTTTATGTAAAGGGGAGTTCATATACAAGTCTGCCGGAGAGACTTATAAATACCGACCAGGACTCGGTCGTGTTTCCAAACCGTACCGACGACCGGAAATATACCTCGACCCCGAGGAGCGATCAATAAATCACGCTCCCTAATGAGGAGCGTCTCGTGAGGTGGAGGTGAGCCCTGCAAAGATAGAGTACAAGAGTGCCAGCGGAGATGAAGAAGGTGGAGCAGTTCAAGTACTGAGGGTCATCAGTGATGGAGAAGGTGGAGAAGAGGTGGAGAGATGTGTGAAAGCAGGTTGGAGCGGCTGGAGAAAAGTGTTAGAGGTGATAAAAGAGTGTTAACTAGAACCATGTCTGTTTTGGAGACTCTGAGAAGAAGACATGAGGCAGAGGTGAAGATGTGGAGGCTCCTCTTTGGGCGCGAGGAGGACGGAGAGGATCGGCAAGGAGGCCATCCCAGGGACAGCGGATGGTAGATGCTCTGGAGATCAGGTCACACCCAGATGGTTTGGACATGGATGTTGGAGCTGCTGGGCAGGCGGTCCAGATGAAGGCCAGAGAGGAGGTTTAGGAAGCAAGAAGTCTGGTTGGTGTGCGAGGAGAAGGTTGGATGGAGACCAGGTGACTGGCCGTGGCTAAAGGAAAAGAGAAAGAGCTAATAAGGACTTTGGTCAACTCTTTCAGGGCGCAGCTTCTGTGATGGCAGATACTGCTTTTGGCATCTCCAGGTATGAGCTGAAGGTCACCCGTGGTGACTGGATGCGACAGCTTTGGCGGTCAGGATAAACTCAGAGATGGACAAATCAACGTTCTACTCCAAAATTAATAGGTCCAAATGGTTGTCAAACATTTCCCCGAGCATACAAGTTTCCCCAAGCATACAAGTTGTCCCAAGCATACAAGTAGTCTCAAGAATTTGTCAGAAAACCTTCCTGTTAGCCGTGACCTCCTGCCCCAGGCCTCGCTCTGATACCTCCTCACTTGTTTCGTCGTATTCTTTTAGGTCGCTCACAGAGGAATAAACTCCCTGGTAAGAAGAACCGGACTAAATCGATGATTCACTTCCACGTCCTGAAAATCGTCCCCTCCTATCTAATCAGGACAGATTCAGTAATTTCCTCATGCTACGCGGGCTAGCTTCTCTTTAAGCACCTGTTATAGGTCGTTTCAAATTGTCCACCGGAAATGATAACTAAGGACCTGGAAGCGGCGCACAATGGGAATACTTAGGAGGTAAGTGCGATGGCATTAAGATGAAAGGGTTTTCTCTAAAACATCCCGAGGAAATTCTCTCGGTGACTTTTAACGGCTTAATACTCGGGAAAATTTGGCGATGCGGTGGAAGCGGACCTCGGCGCACACACTTCCTTGGCCTTCTGACGTATCTCAGAAGAAGCGAACCCGCACACACCTTTCATTTCCAGCGGTTCATCTGAATCAAAGAGCCTCCTCGCTCTCCGACACAATTTCCCCTCCTCGCCTCTCCGTCCTTTGCCCCCCTCCTCCACGTCCACCTCTGTTTGCCCTCTACTCATAATTTCCCTTCCCTTCATCTGGCTCCCTCCCTCCCTCCGTCTGTCTCTGGCTGAGTGGAGTCGCAGCGAGAGGCGCTCTTTGATGGCCGCCTCCCGCCATTGGAAGTGAATGAAGCATATGGCCTCCGACGGCCCGTCCGCCGTCCAGCTCCGGTGCGCGTCGGTCTGTAGCTTAAGACGGAGATGGAGATGCGGTGGGGATAAAAGGCTGCGACTGGGCAAGGTTTAAACCCATTTACTCCGGGTCAGTGCACCGCAGCAGGTCAAGGGGAAAGCCTTGACCCCCTGTGGGCTTTGGTTTCGTTCATGGTCATCTGGTCACGCCAAACATTAGCATGCGCCGCGCGCGCCTGCGCGGACACGTATGCGTGATATCGGGCGCGCCGGGAAGCACCGGTGCCCATTTAATTTGGCTCACGAGCCTTTGTTCCTGGAAGGAAGCTGACCGGTTGGCTCCGACTGAAGACGGGGGCCATGGATTGAAACCGTGGAGAGAAAAAAAAAGCAGGAAGTGAAGAGATTGAGGGCCGCCTGCAGAGGTGCTAATGCACCTCCCCAATGTTCCTCCCGGTGGGGGAGTATTAACACTCAATACAATGAGCAGCTAACCTTGAAGTTGACAGAGGCTCAAAAATGAGCAGATCTTGGTCGGTGAGGTCGAAGAGCCGGAGGTGGACGTGTGTGTCCATGATGCAGAGCGGGGTGTGTGTGTGATGTGCCGCTAAAGGAGGCCTCTGCTAAAGCAGACCCGTGTGTTACTTGGTGTGCCAGAATACAGCAAAAGAGTGAAGCCCCATTTGTTCTGAGCCTTCGGCGGTATTTAGCCGACTGGAAAGAGCGAGGCGCTTCGGTCACCCCTTAAACAACGGCCAACGCTGCCGGATCTGTTGGAAAAGGAGGAGGGCGGAGAATTTGGGAGGCTGTAATTTTGCAGAGCTCCGGTACGATACCTTGTGGAGGTGAGGAGCGTGAAAAGACGCTGTTCTCAGAGCTGTCAAGCTCCAGTTTGGTTCCAGGAACCGCCCGTCCTCCAGGGGCACCTTTCAGCTTTGTGCTCCCTCAGGCTGAGAAGACACCGCGGTGTGATGCTAGCGCCGCGCTCAGAAACAAACCTGCCAAGAAGAGGAGGAGGCCGACATGAACACCATGGAAGTGAAGCTGCCACAGCGTTCGTGGAGTCATAACCGTGCACCATCAGATGGTGTGAAGAACCCCGTTAGCCGTTAGCGAACTTATTGTGGACAAACTGTAGATGCTCCTCTGCGAGCCCTGGAAACCCTGCAGAGGCGTGGCAGGTCAGAAGACCATGGACCTCTTTGACACTCTATTTCTGACTGCTTCCCTCCATTTTGTCCAAAGAAAACATCTGAGCAGTGACCCAGGTTGGTTTTAAAAATAGCGCTTAGCGGTAAACAAGAAGTATCCGGTCATGGGTGAGTTCCACCAATCACCTATGAGTTCAGAGGAGGGGCTAAGATTCTTCTAGAAGCTGAAGGTCCATGGTTCCTCCACTGCAAAAAGTTCCTCCAGAGAGAAGAGGGCTGATGCTCGAGATGCAACCGTGGTTTGTTATCTGTCTGCTGCTGGAATGAGTGAATGTCGGCTCACTCCTGCCGTGAAGGGGTTTATGGTTGTTGTTGAAAAGGTGGAATTCTTTTGACTCCACCGCCATCAGTTTCTCAACTCTGCAGCAGAAGCAATCTCTGCTTCCTCTCCTCAAGACACGCCATTTGTCTTCCGCAGCCTCCTCGGACAAAACGCAACGTGAGCCTGTGAGATAAAGCGTCCCGTTACAAGTTTTCAAACAAGTATCCTCGGGTGGAAGTACTCCATTACTTGGATGAAACGTAACCAGTAAATGTGAGACACCTTCCAATTTTCCCCGACATCTTTCTCGGATTGAGTTTCACAACCGGCGCTTTCCTTTATTTACAGCTGAACTCCTTCAGTTATTTACGAGTATTTCCCTTTGAATGCATTACATTATCGCCGTCCGATAAACAAACGGGGCTAATTCCGCAACTAGCCTGCCGCGTTAGCGACACTTGCTAATGGACGGATAGATCTGCGCACGTAGACGTGCGTGGGGACGCCTATGTGAGAAATGTGTTGCTCCGGACCAGTCCTGTAGGTTTTGAAGGGTTGATCGTGTCCTACGTGTGTGTGTGTGTGTGTGTGAGAGTGTATGACGGGTTGGTTAGCCCCAGATGCAGATTATTGAAATGGGCTGAGCTGAGCCGTGGTCAGTGGAGCAGAGGATTAACTGCTTAGAGCTAATGATGAAATATGCTGTAGGATGTGTAGGCATTGTGTGTGTGTGTGTGTGTGTGTGTGTGTGTCATTGTGGAATGATTTAAAATAATACACTCACCTTGTAATGCAATAAACACAACACTCTGGGAGGCAGGTGCGGTTGTGTGGCGGTCCAGACTGCTGCTGGATCCAGTTAGTATTCCCAGAATGTCAGTGTAGCCATACATTAAGTATTCCTCAGCAGCCCTGCTAAGTTGCTTCGGCGCTTTGTGTGTGTGTGTGTGTGTGTGTGTGTGTGTGTGTGTGTGTGTGTGTGTGTGTGTTGCTGCTTCCACGCCAGCTAATGCAGTAGCACACACTAAAGCATGCAACCTCGGTAGCGGGTTGCCATGGTAGCACAGGATGTTCCTCACACATAGGGCTGGATGTATACAGGGGGATCAATTCAGCCGGATATCTGAGAGCAGACTGTGAGACATATCGCGTGGATTCCTGGAGGCTGGGGGGGGTTTTGGCGGCGAAAATGTGAAAACATTAGGTTTTGAGACAAACAGATCGAGCGTGCTGTCGACGTGGCGCCGGTGACGGCGGGCAGGTGTCGCGTGTCGGGCTCAATTCACGCCGTTTAAACGGCCGGTCGGACACACAACAGGACGGCCTTCCTGTCGAGCGGCGGCGTTTAACGCTGTCCGTCGCTGAGAAGGAAAGGTTCGGGTGGCGAGAACACCCGCGACTCTCGTTTCATGCCAAAACTATTTCGTCCGACTTCTGTCGTGCCGTTTAATGGCGTCCCTGCTCAAGTTTGCGTACGTTGGTTTACATCTTTGGAATCGACTCCGCTGTGTTTGAACAGCTCCACGGGACGCCATCTGTACGTGTTAGCACAGTCATTCGTTCATTATTCATGCCGCTCATCCTGGAGCCCGTCCCGGCTGCCATTGGACGAGAGGCAGCGTTCACGCCGAACCCGCTGGATCGCGGCGACGCATGGAGACACATGCAAGCGTTCGCCCTCTCATTCGCCGATTCAAGGTCTCCAATGAACATCTTGTCAAGAAGCAAAAAGATACAGGAGGTTCTGTTATGGTAAAGGATAGCAAACATACAAACGCACGCCGCTTTACCGCCAAGCGTGCACGCTCGTGCACACCGTCCCCCGACGTCCGCGGGGATCTCGTGACTTTGGTGTCTAAGATGATGGATTTTTACCGTTTCCAATGTTTCTGCGCGTGAAACGGCGGATGAAGCGCCGCAGAACGAGAGGGGCGACGGTGGAAATCATGGGAGGAGAAGAAACGGCGGACGCTGCGGAGTCGCAGAGGACCGAGGAAGGGGAAGTCTGACGGGAGCAGAGGGCGAGGGCGGCGAAATGGAGTTTGATGTTCATTTTACTCTTGTGAGTCTGCAGCTGTTAAGAAAAGTACCAGTGTATGGCAGCCTATTGAGCTGTGAAAGATTGGAGTGGCCACTGTGAGTGTGTTTGTGTGTGTGTGTGTGTGTGTGTGTGTGTGTGTGTGTGTGTGTGAGAGCCATGCTGAAAGCTTGTAGAGGAGCCGCAAAGGGAAAAGATGACTAACTTTAGTCCCATCTTTCTTGTTCACCGGCGGTTTGAACTGCAGTTGACTCGGATGCGTTTTTCAGGCGGGGCCGGGCGCTCGGAGAGGATTAGTCAAGGTCTGGGGACGCGCGAGACGACGGGAGGCTGCGCTTTGATCAGAATTATAATTGTAAATACGTACTCCAGTCGTCGCTTCATCTTGTCTTTCGGCCCAGAAGCAGAATTTCTTTTGCGCTGATGTTTTTGTCATGTGTTCGTATTTGTACTTTGACAGCGTGTCGTGCGGTGAGGTCCGGGGCTGGCGAGGCAGCGGCTTCATCGGGAGCGCCCCCTAACATGAGGCGGGGGAACTGCGCGCCTCACTTTGTGGCTCTTGGCGGCCGTTTTCTGATCGGAACTACTAACACACATACGGTTGTTGACAAATTGGAAATGTAGATCATCCAGGAAAAGTGTTTAATCTTTTTAATAGTGACATACAGAGAGACGGCAACCCGGTGTCAGAGCAGAGCATGCTAGCAGTCAGCCGTCATTGAGGCTCGGCCTCGACGCGCATATTTGAACAGTAAATGTGAAAATCCAGCCATTTAAAGAAATGAAAAATAACTTTACAGTACAACTCACTGATAAGTTGAACCATTTCTGTCTGATTTTCAAAAGGCCTTTTTTTTCTCTCCAAGATTGGCAAGTGAGGCACGGCCTCTGCTGCCTCACCTCACCTGACGGCACCTCATTGTAGCCTCGGGCTAATATGAAGCAGCTGATGCGGGGGTGATGGTTATTTTGACCTCACCATATGAGATTTCAACCATCCACATCATGAGCTACCAGGTGCTGGTTCTAGAAAGCTCAACAGTATTTTGTTTGAACTGTTGCCGCCTCTGGAGCTCCTAGAATCACACAGGGAGGAAGTGAACTTATGAAAACCAATGGTATCTGAAATCCAGACGGATGATAGCGATCGCCACAGACCGACCACCATGTTTATTGTGGACCGGCTGAGGAGGGGGGTTGGGGGCAGAAGGACGTCACCAGCGTGGCACAAATAGTCAGGATCTTCTTGTGTAAACTAGGTCAGGCGTCAAAGGTGACCCAGGAGACGCGCCGCGGTGACACAGGGAAGCAGGTAGATGAAATACAACAGGACTGCTGAACACAGACAGGAAGCAGCAGCACACCTGAGACAAACGGCAAACCTGCAAGGGCAGGAGAAACACCGGCAGCAGAGGAAAAACAGCAGACTTTGGGGATGAAGGTTCACGTAGATGAGATGCAACCGTCTCACGCAGATAAAAACAACCATCCTTTGCGATTCGTGCGAAGAAAAACCGTCTCGCTCGGTTGTATTTACGTTCCCTCCTTGACTCGTCCGTCGAGTGCACCGCATTAGCACTTGGCTACAAGATTAGCATCATAATCGCGATTACCGTTGAGCCGACGTGCAGAAGCACGCCGACGCGAACGTCCGGCGTCACGCGTTTTCAGCAGCGCGTCCGCGAACACGTTTACGGGCTTTTAGTCGTGTCGGAGGCGGGTGGACGTTTTAAGATTCCCCCTCCCTCGAGGTGCCGTGTGTTTTCCGTGCATCGAATTATCAGTCCTGTGCTCCGGAGCGTGGAGGCGCTATGGAAAATATTCATGGTCGCCGTGCCCCCCTTGCACAATTAATTTAATATTATTTGATAATACTCTCATATTGGCATTTGCCTGGGTGGGGAGTGTCGGGCCGCCGCATGGATATTGCTAATTCGCGCTCCGGAGGAGGAGGATCGATAGCGTGTCTGGCTGCTAATCACGCAGGGTTTCCTCAGCAGCTCCACGGGATGAACTCCCAGCGTCGTTTTCCCCGTCGTCGCCTCCCACCGGCTTATATACCGGCGTAGAAAACGAATGCTCTTTCTAGTCTGTTAGCAGAGTGATTTAATAAAGCCGTGCTTTTTTTTTTTTTTTTTTTATACAATAATCTCTCATTTACATAAATTGACCAGATTAAAGCTAATATAAATAATCAGCCGTGCAAAAGATGGGTTGCAGCTTGATGACGAGTTACCTCGCTGCTGTTTATGGCACCGCGCTGCACGCATACATAAAAAAAAGATATGCATATACTGATATATATCTTTACATCAGACAAAAAGTCATTAATAATGCAAGGTTTCCTCTCTGGCCTCCACCACTATTCATTACAGTCAACTTTGCATTTTCCTGCTCGACCCAGTAGCCATGAAAACACAACTTCTCAGGAGTGTATTCATGGGCGTTCTCTCTCCGGCCTCTCAGGATCTCTTTCATCAATATCACCTTGCACTTGTAGTAAGTAGCGCGACTCCTTTTTAGCTATTTATCAGTTCTGCAGTTTGTGTTTGTCTTCCATGTGTGTGTGTGTGTGTGTGGAGCTATTCAGGACACACAACCGCAGGTGAGCCCCCCCCCCCCCCCCCACGTATGTTGGGAGCCAATCACTGCACAACGTTGGTCTCTCGGGGCATTTTTTTCTTTCCCTTCTCTTCCTCCCTATGCAGTGAACAGTTTGCCTCACAACTGGGTCACCCCCCCCCCCCCCCCCGCCCCAGTGAACACTACCAGGCAGACAGGAAGTAATAGCTCAGCTGCTCCGTGGGCTGATCCAGAGCTCGCTGTGGATCCTCTCAGACGTTTGGAGTTTGAAGAAGAAACTGCACATGCATGACGCGCTTCCACGTCTTTGTTTTTTCAGCGTCCGATCTGGTGAAGAATCTCGCAGCGTGGGTTTCTCGTGTTTTGTTTGATTGTTTGTTTTATCTTATTTGGACGGGTGGTGTCACCGGGCTGCGCTTCAGATCGCTCCGACTCGCCCCTTGCACAGAAACCGGCGTAAACACCCGTAATCTGCATCTACCTGCTTGCAGGACTCCAGAGTGCACGTGAGCACCGAGGCTGCCGTCTAGATACAGTGACGGACCGTCTGGAAAAGGGAAGAACGCGGAAGGAACGGATGGTTGTAAAAAGCCGCGCGCCAAAAATAAAGATACTTTATAGTACGTATAGTTCGCAAAAGTTATTTCCCCATGAGTCTCTTCTTCAAATGCTGACCAGAGAAATGTGTTAACCTCTTCCCATTTCCCATTCACATCATCCAACGTTAACGTTTGCTCGGAACATCATGCGGAAATCCAATGTGTGTGTGTGTGTGTGTGTGTGCTTTTTCAATAACGCAGCTCAAACTTGCAGATTTCTCTTCTCCACAACATCTCGCTTTGAGTCCTCCTGGGTGGTTTGCACGATTTCCATGATTGCGTCTGGAGCAGGGTGCTATCTCCACTCCTGCTTCATTAGCAAGAAAGCTCCTCCCTGCACGATTTTGTGAGAAAGCACCTGCGGCTTGTTTAACATGGGCTGATATGAAAGCCGTGCGTGTGTGTGTGTGTGTGTGTGTGTGTGTGTGTACAATTTTATTGGGGACTAAATCCCAACTCTGAATCTGCCCCCCCTCCTGGCTCGGAGTTGGTCGGCCCAGCTTTTGCTCCCGACGAGTAATCAACTTGGGCGCTCTCATTAAATCTAAGCTCTTTGCACAGAGAGCAGGAAGCTTAGTCACCAAATGCTCTGAAAGTCAATCTGGGGGAAAAAAAAAAAGATTTTTAGCTGGTGAGAGAGAAGCGGGTGCAGGAATAGAGACCGGGGTACTGTTGCGGTGGATGTGTAGGTTTTTGTGCATATGCCGGTTTTTGGTCAGCGCAGGTATTCGCCGCCGCCGTTCCGTCTGGTTTGGCACTCGTCGTTTAGTCGGTTTAGTCCGAGCCGCCCGCTCCTGCAACCGGAAAGCAGCCAAACCGCTGGCTTCCTCTCCTTCTGCCTCCGCCGTCAAGGCCTGGCCTCGCCCGCCGTCAACAACTCCAAGCCCCGCCTGAGCTTTATCGCCTCATTAAAACTGCTCCGAGTCTCAAATCAGGGCCGGAATATCGTCTTGTCGAGAAAAAGACGACACGTCGCGACCTGAAACGCCTGATGTTGTTGCACAACCGGCACTTTTGAGGGGCGGCCGAGGGTTTTGGTCTCTATTTACGGGCGCCGTGTTGCGAAAACAATGCCCTACAGTTTAGGGCCGGATTCCCCGGTGGCTCGGCGCGCTACAGATGTAACTGTCTGCGTTGGAACGTGTTGGCAGGCGCCCCGTTTCGCACGGTGTGGGCTACGGAGTTGGCTGGCGAACACACACCGAGGGGAGACACGTTCCACGAAAAAAAACAAAAAAAAAAAACACATCGGCGCCCGTTTGCCTCTCTCCAGACGGATGGCAAAGCAGCGAAAGCGCCGATCCGTATGGAGGATGTACGGCGAGCGTTTTTGAAGGACTCCCTACATCGACCGATTTGCCGCAAGACGCTCATCCGCCTCTTCGTTTCTTCGGTACGCTTCACATCATCGGGCCAGCCGGCAGCTGCTGCGGGAGGATGCTATTTTTCCCATTTGCACGACATCGCGTACCGCGACTCAAATAACGAGCTCGCGACGCATTTTGCAGCCGGGGAGGGCAGGTGGCGGCGCTACATGTTGGGCGATATGCAAAATGAGCAAAATGAGCAAAATGAGCAGCAGTGATAGAGGGTGTGTTGTAATCTCTTTGGAAATTATTATTTAGGCTTCGTTTGTCTCAGAAGAACGCCGGCAGAAGCGCGTTAGCCCCCCTGAGCTCCGGCTTAATATAAAAAGCGCCTCATGGATGTGCTAAATGAGTTTCCGTGCACCGCTTTCTTTAGCCTGTTGCGATCACATGCTACGCTACCGCCTTTTAGGCTCTTGCCCAAAGTCATTAGCTTAGTCTGTTAAAACGTGTTGTTTCTGAAGCTAAAGTCAGACGCCAAAAGAGTACTCTGTGAACCTTCTCGGCTCTGCTGATGATCCATACACTCCTTCCTCACACACACCGCTTAATGCAGAAGATGGTTCGGCACGAAGGCCCTAAAACACTGAAGGATTGTTAACGGAACAAACCCCGGTTGAAATAAACAGTTTGAAAACCTTTTCCGCCGTGATCAAACCAACACTTTAGCCGCTCCCTGGTAAACACAGATGGGTGCGTTCATTTGCTCACACACACACACACACACACACACACACACACACACACAGCAAAACATTTCCCTTTCTCACACTGAGTGGCCACTAATCGTCTGTATCGCGGGGATTCCGCGTGATTGATTCTCGGAGGAGTGCTTTGTGATTTTAGGGAGAGAAAAAGGCCATTTGGGCTTCTGAGAGACGGACCAAATTTCTGCAGTGAATGTCGAATGTCGGTTAGAAGAAGATCTTGTATTTAGTCGCATACATCACAACATCATCAGCCAAAAAGTGCAGTGAACTGGTCCCGGATGAACCGCGGGGAGCAGTTCGACCTGCAGCACTGCTCCACCAGCCTTCCACCGGCGAGGAGGAGCGCTGGAGATGAACATCTCTAGTATGATGCAAGAGTCTGGACCCTCAGGCATGTGCAGACAACTTAGATAATGTAAAGATTTAAAGCTGTGTGGATGTTACGGAGGACATTCCTTGTAGATCACGGGTGTCAAACGTTTGCACCGCAGAATGGAGTCACATGGAAAGGTAACAGTATCAATGGAACTCAGTGGAACCAAATGTAATGTCAATTAATTGTTAATGTTAAATAACTCGGAATCCAAAATGTTAGATGCTGAAAACATTGTTTACTTGTTTCTCTGTTGCTTTCATTGCCGCAGTCGCTTTCGTGAACACGTTCTGCTGCCGTCGTAGTTTGGCTTTTAATTCTTGGACAATGTGCTGTTTTTCTGGAAGGCTAACTTTAGCATACTTAGCTCTGTGTTTAACATGGGCTGTTTAACACAAAAGACACACCGCTTTTTCTCCCTGAAACACAAACATGTATTGGCCTTCACATCTTTCTATGACCAGCCTTCCATCTGCAGCTGCTGTTCTCCTCCTGGACATTTAGGGATAGATCGTATTTCCTAATTCCACTTGTTGGAAATCTCATGGATGTGGATTCACTTCGATCTAATGGTGGGACGCCGTCACTTCACGGGTGACGGTGGCATGAATTGTGGGAAATGTAGTTTCTGGTCAATGCACGCATTGGACTTATTTATTTGAAGGCAATCAGACTTTTTGGGAAGTTCTTGCGGGCCACACAAAGTGACGTGGCCGGCCATGAGTTTGACACATGTGGCGCAGATGTTTGGACTTTGCTAACAGCAAGCTACGAATTGAATGAATTGAGGCTAAAGAGATGAGATGAGATGAGAACAACTTTATTAATCCCAAAGGAAATTGTGGTGCCAGAGTTTCAAGTAAAAAACATAACAGTAATAGATAACAGTAGAAAGGAGGAAGAATAAGAAATATAATGAAATATGAATTGTCTTAACTGTTAGCAGTAACTACAAAGATTGAAGATTCCCTGCAGCTGAGGGAAGAGGAATTAAAAAGTCTGATAGCCTCAGGTAGGAAAGACCTCCTGTGGCGTTCAGTGGAGCTCCTTGGTGGTATCAGTCTACGACTGAAAGAGCTCCGACAGGACATCAGGACATCAACAGGACATCAAATCTAAAGCTAGATTTGTTGATGCCACCAAGCTAGCATGGTGGCTCTGCAGGAGAAGATCGATGTTCAGGTGGACTTCATGTTTTCATTGTAATGACGTAGTGAACGGTTGTATGTGGACGCCATCTCTTGCCCAATGACAGCTGGAATGAATGAATGAATGAATGAATGCGCCGGACATTTTGTGGCATCGTGGAAGCGAGTCCAGCGTGGCTCCTCCATCAGGGAAGGGTCAGATGGTTGGACTGTATCTGCGGAGCTGAAATGATGCTAGATCATGACGACAACATAACCCCGGGTAAAAAGGGCTCTGGTTCATTTGACGTATTTCTCCCATGATGTTGCTGCACAGTTTGTAAAGAATAGGAGGTAAATAAATAATCCATCAAACCCGTCCCGCCCACACCCGTCTTCCACACACACTTATCAGTGTCTTGATTTTCATAGCTGCGTGTGTGTGTCGGATTGCATGTGTGTGCGTGTGTGTGTGTGTGTGTGTGAGGAGAAACCCGACTCCTCATGGAACGCCGGCCCATTGATGTTGTTTCCAGCGAGTGTGTTCACACACTCGTCGTCGGCGTTAAAAGGCTGCGGTTCTACATTTCACTTAATAGCAGATCCTCTCCAGTATTTTCTCAGGGCTCTCGGTTAATAAAAAGCCTCCATTTCCGAAAGTGGCAGCGTTTCTCCCCCACCGGTTTCCTCCACGGCGATAGCGTATCTTGGCTGCTCGCGTTGCTAGGCTGTGTTGCCATGCAACTACTATCTACTATTATGGGATTTTGCAGGGCTCAATGGGGTGTCTGTTTTTGGTAGTATGCAGCGTCATGCTATGCATGTATAAGTTGCGTTTTGACGAGCGGCTCCGAGCTAGCCGCTGCTTAGAACATGTTCCGGGATAAAAAAAAAAAAATCACGGGAGAATAAATCCTTAATCCTCCATATTTAAAGAATAAACCTTCCGTCACCACAGAGGTGGATTGTTTGGGGCTGCTGCTAAAAACACCAGTAAGATTCATGGGTATGTGATAATTGAAAACTCAGCTATTTATACAGTGACTATGCCACCCTGCTTGAACTGCACACACACACACACACACACACACACACACACACACACATAGACAAACATCCCTCCACCTGTCACTGTTATCGATCGCTTCCCTCGTTCTCGGCCCCTTTCAAAGGTGAGACTCTGACCTTCCCACCCCATCCATTAAAAGTATTACTGTTCAATCTAATCGGACACACTCGATGACTATCTGCGCGCACACACACACACACTCTCACACACACGTCACCATTATATCACGGAGGTGGGCGCACTCAGCGTCGAGCGATGCGGTGTGTGGAAGTGTGAGGAGGTGATTGATGCCCATCACAGGATCGTTTTCATGCAGATGGGACGGTAAAGGGTGGAGATGACTTCCTTGTAGGATGAAGGAAAGCTCCTCGCCGCCCTGGAGATTCTCCTCAGATTCCCAAAGGATAACTTCCCGTGTGGAGCCTCCATGTTCCCCTGGAGTCTGCGAGGGGTTCCTCAAGGCTGGTCCTGCGGTCCAAACACCCGCAGGAAACCCCGAATTGTCTGTCGGTGTGAACGAGAAGGTGAACGAGAAGGTGAACGGTCGCAAACGGCGGCGCGTCCTTCCTCCTCAACAAAATAAAGTGAATGACAGCCTCACAGAAAATGTAAGTGTGTGAGGAAAGCGCGAGGCGGTCGCAGCGCCGCACGATTTCTAATTCTCCGGGACCTTTTAGTCGCGGCGGAGAGCCGACCGTAAATTCCGAAATCGCTACGGGTGAACTTGACCTCCTGCGTATGATGTGCATGTTTACGGGTGTTTGCAGTGGATGGACTGAATCACACACAGGGAGCCAAGTGCTTTTACGTTACAAGAGTAGCCATAAAGACAACAGCGATGTGTGTGTGTGTGTGTGTGTGTGTGTGTGTGTGTGTGTGCTGTTAGGGCCTCCGTCCAGGTGATGAATGGTCTGAGTGGGTCGACAGGAGGAGTGCGTCTATAAAACACCGCCGCCATTCTGAGCACTTTCTGCCTCCCTCCATCCTTTCATCTTTTCTCTTTTCCTTCAGTCGCCTCCCTCCCTCCCTCCCTCCTTCCCTCCTTCCCTCCTTCCCTCTCGCTGTTTGTCTGTATTTGGCCAAGTGATCTATCATCTCTTGCCTCTCAAACTTCACTCCGCGTTGCTGCGGGCGAAAAACACTACTGGCATACAAATGAGTGCAATATTATTTTACAGGGTAACGACTTCAAAGTTTCCCAGTGTTTGGAACAATTAACAAGGCAAAGACCTGAGGGGACCGTGTGAGGAGAGATGGGCACGGGAGGGAGGGAGACGGAAAGCAAGACCGAGCAAGACTACGCATGAAAAATAGGCGAGACAGAAGAGCGGGGGGGAAGAGGGGAGGCGGACCGTTTGGGTTTTGCCATCTACTTTTTTTTTTTTCACCCGCGGTTCCAGGAAAGAGGCGCCGTCAAGCCAACACACTCCAGATTATACACAGGACTCTGCTGTTAATGTCAGTTTACGTTACACACACACACACACACACACACACACACTCACACACACACTCATATATATATTTATGTTGTCCTGTTTTATTACGTATACACACACGCACGTGCTAATTGAGCGGTGTGTTTTTGGATATGAAGCTAAAACACCAGCGTATAAATGTGTGTGTGAGTGTGTGTAGGTGTGTGTTTGCAGTCATATGCAAATACACATAAATCTACAAAGAGCTATAATTATCAACACACACACATAAAGTTGCATGCATAAATAAATGCATACAGTCATGCAGATAATCATACATACACACATACATGCACACACATACATGTGGGTGTTATGAAAGTAAGTTATAACATGATAACAGACATATGTTTACATACACGTGTGTGTGTGTGTGTGTGTGTGTGTATACATACACAGTCATACATACATGAAATCATTTGTCCACCTATGCATTTAAATAAATGCATGCATACATACATGCATTCTTATACATATAGACACGTATGTATGTATGTATGTATGTATGTATGCATGTATGTATATGTCTTTAAACTTCTGTTTACATATATACATATGTCAGTAATTTTTGTCTGTAAACATGTGTGTATGTGTGTATGTGCACATAAATATATATGTTTACATATATGAATACATATAAACACATACACACACACACACACACATATATATATATATGTATATACACACACCCACCTATATACACCTGCTTTTAGACATACATATTCTGAGAAAACTGCAGAAGAAATAGAGAAAATGAGTCCCTGATGAGGGCCGTCATGTGTTGAAGCGTTGGATCCTCCGGCGAGGCGTGAGCTCGCCGCTCCTCTTCGCTCTGACGCAGCACTAAATATAAACTTTCTTCCCGCCATGATTGTGCACCCGCGGGTTTCCGGCGACCTGCCTTATTCTCTCAAGGTCGCCTCCGGAAAACTCACCGGCTCGGCGTTTTCCTCCCGGCCGGAGGAAAGAAATATGTGCAATTTGCCACTCCTGATTTGTGCCTTTCAGTGGCGCCCTCGCCATAGCAACCGCTGATGAGGCGCCATCCGCCGCAGATAAGTCACGTCGGCGGAGATGACCCCCGGCCGAAGACGCAACGCCGGGAAAGGGGTTCTATTCGCGGTGCGGATTTTAACACCGAGCGTCGGAGGTGACCCGGCGCCGGTTTCATCTGCGACCCCCAGATCTCCAGCGGCGGCCTTTCGCTCAGACGCCCCGCATTCTGTCAACGCCGTAACCCCCTCCCTACGCCGCCGCCATGGCATGGCATCTTGCCCTTGTTTGTGCCAGCGACCACACACTGTGCCAACTAACAACCCCCCTGCACACACACACACACACACACACACACACACACACACACACACACACACTGCGAAGCGCTCCCCCTCACAAACCAGCTGAGATGAAACGGCAGCAGATCACACAACCACTAAACTTTGATCAAGCTGGCAACAAGTGTAAATAGGATCATTAATAGGGATTTAGCGGGGGCCTGCCATCGGAGATTAGACCCGCACCAACACGGGCTCTTTTTCAGCGGAGAGTATTTAAATTGCTTTTTTTTTTTTTTTTTTAACCGCAGACGCATACATACACGCTCACAGATACGCAAATATACCATACACGCTGGATTTTGCTTTTTTAATGAGAAGCAAAACAACCGACGAGACCGTTTGCCTTATTGCTTCCCGGGACGGGTCGCCGTCATTTCCCAAATATAAGCCGTTACTTTTTCCGCGCGGCTTAAAAACCCATGCGGCTAATTCATGGATTTTGTTGTTTTGGGCTAACGAGCTTCACGCCGCCAAAACATTTATCCTCGTCACATCGGACCGTTCACCTGCCCCCCCCCCCCCCCCCCCCCCCCCCCCGCCCCTCGGGCACGGATAAAATTGAATTATTATTCCGATTCTCAATAGTCCGGAAATGAAGGTACTTTGCAGGAAGTGGCGATAACAACGGGAAGCTCTGCCGCCATCCCTGTTTGCGAAGCGGCGAATTCGATCCGGAGCTCCAAGTGGAGAAGAAGAAATAATAATCTATTTCCTTTGGATTAATTATCTGAGTCTGAACAATCTTTATTTTGAAAAATGACCGGATTCTCTTGGTTACATCTCGGTCACTAGAGCGCCAAAATGGCGCCCGCAAGCTAGCAAGATGAGTAGAACGCAGACGTCTTTGGAAAGTTCCTTTTCGAAGGGGAAAAGGCCGAAGGAAGAGACGGAAGTAGAGCCGACGACTTCCAAGAAAAAGAAAGCTTTTAGCGGTCAATACCAGGAGTTCTACATGAAATATGGATTTATGGCAGCGGGTGATTCCCACAGACCGAGCTCGCTCTGCTTAATATGTGGCGACCGGCTGTCTAACGAGCCAATGAAGCCTTCGATACACTCGCTGTATGTTTCAAGGACGCCGCTGATAAAGTAGGATTCACGTTATTATTATGTTCCCGATATAAACAATCCCAGTGTCCCCCTCACGATAAAATCGTCAAGCGAGGACCGATCCTGTGTGATAAGAAGGTCGGGGACCTCCGTCCCAGAGGACAACCAGAAGGTTGAATAAGATGAGCCTTAAAGAAAACTCTGCTTTATTTCAACGTCCCAAAGAGAAGCGACGGACGGGCCTCCCACCAGATCCTCCTTTCTAAACTCCTGAACCTGACTACATGGAGGGGGTGTCGGGGTGTCGGGGTGTCGGGGTGTCGGGGTGACCGACCCGATCCATCACCCGCCTGAATGGGGTTGACTTCATTACCCTTTGAACCTCAATTTCTTGGGGAATTCCGCTTTTCTTTTCTGGTCTTAATTCAGTTTCCAAAAGCCGTCGGTTTTGTGCGCTGGGTTCGGTTTTAATGGGATCATTCAATTATCAATTATATGTGATCGGTAATTGGCGGCGGGGCCGAGGCTTCCCGCCGTAACTGCGTTAGGATTCATCGCTTTCTGCTTCGCTTCTCCGTGGAGATCAATTACGCCGAGCATGTGTTCACCCCGCCAAGGTCGCGTATTGTTGAGCTTTTTTTCTTTTTTTTAAATGAAAAAAAAAAAAAAAGCGACCTTTGACCCCGGCGCCCCCCCTCCCGAACCCCGGCTCCTGCCCGGCCCGTGACCTCGCCGCCGCCGTCCGCGGTTTTATTGTCTGGCAAATGAGCGTCGGGGGGAGGAAGGGGGAGCAGCTGTTGCTACTTGTTTAACCAGCGGCGTGTTTTCACAGGTCCTCCACTCCACTCTTTGGTATCTTCTTTTATTTTCCTTTTTTTTTTTTAACCAATCTAATGCCTTCCCCCTTCTTTCTTCAAAAAGAAAACCAGTAGCGGTTGGCATCTTGCTTTTTGGACTGCAACCCCCCCCTCCATGTTCAATTATTCATGCTGAACTCCTCACTCCCCACTGCTACGGCAGCAAGAGTGCTCTCACACACACACACACACACACACACACACACACACGCATGGACGCGAACACGATTCTTTAAAAGCATGTGCCATGTGTTGGCATTGATATTTAGCCGAGCTTTGTTTCGAGAAGCGGCGACTGCCAACCTCGCTGGGGGTCTGCAGGGGATTCTGATTGGACGCCACAAACACGCAGATTCAACGTGTTTTTTTGTTTTTTAGATGTAAAAATGTGAAAATGAGTTTATCCCTCCGAGCCGCCGCGGTCAGATTCCCGCCGATTCTGTTTTTTTCGTTCCCACGCCGGCGATCTTTTTCATTTCTACGTCACTCTTCCGTCCGCCGCGGTGGCTTCTCGCTCCCCCTCGCTGTGACGGCGTCCCCCGGCCGGGTTAGGTAACTCTGCAGGATGCGCTGAATAATTTAGTCGGCGGAACATGAGGCAACCGTTATGTCATCCAGAAGATGCCGGTTACTGGAGGGGAGACGTGGAGCCTGTTGATGCGGAAAAACAAATAATTCAACCCACAGAAATCATGGAAATAATAGAAACAGAGAAGCTTCATGCCTTTATGACGTGTCAGACAATGAAATCAAGTGGTGGATCTCCTCCCGTCCTCCTCCACTCCGTCCATGAACCTCGTCTCGGGTCTTCTTCCGGACCTCCTCCGACCCCGACATCCTTCCAACCAGACCTTCACCGTCCCTCTGATGGACTCCTTCCTGATCCTCTCCGTCCTTCTCCCTCCCAAAGAAGAACCTCCACATCTCCACCTCTGCCTCCTGTCTTCTCCTCAGCAGACACCATGGCTGCTCCTCACCTCCATCTTCTCCACCTTACCGTATTTTGCGGATCATTATGAGGCACGATATCAATGAACGGGTGTATTTAGTCCAAAAGTCAGTTTATTCATCTCCTTTTGTTCTCTGGGAAACTCTGGTTTTCTTTACTTGGTGCAGTTCAACATGATTCATTCATGTTGAATTGTTTGGCGGCTGCTGTGTTTCCATCATCTGCTGGTGACTGATAGCCTTCAGTTGGACTTCGTAGCAGGTCCTCGGTGATATTCTGTTGAGGCCCAGTATTTAGCGATACTGACGTTGCGACCCGTATTCAACCGAGGGCCGGCTGGAATCCGACTTCCACTTGTCAGGTGGGAACGGTGGGACGATCAGTCGAGCGGAGCGGCCCGGTCGCTTACCGGAGTCGCACTAAAACATTTTGACCGATGTTTGGGCGCAACGTGCCACATCAAATTGGTTGGAGGTCAGGAAGCGCAAGAAGAATTTCTACATAAGGCACTGGATTTTAAGCCTCACGGCCGTTTTTTGGGGGCGTTTGAGGATTTTAAATGCGCCTTATAGTGCAAAAAAAAACCTCCACCGCCTCGGTTTCCTCACATTCATCCACATCTCCTCTGTCCTGCTGCAGCAAACCTTCCCAGGTCCAACCTCCGCCTCTGGAGATGTTCCTCCTGCTGGCTGCTCCCACCGCACACCACGGTGTCGTCTGCAAACATCAGCCCTCGGCCAGAACATGAACATTTCAGACTTTTCATTGCGGGCGCGAGCGTCACCTGAGATGATGTGGCGACAAGCGAGTGACCTTGTCGCCTCCTGAGCGCGGCAGGGAGGAACCGGCTTCTTCAGAAGCTCCGGGACTCGTATGCCCGTCGCTGATGAGCTCCCCGGTGCGGCGGCGACGTCACGCTGGTTTGATGCGTGCAAACATTGCGGAACATCTAGATCAGAGGATTAAAATACATCATGACCTATTTATGATATCTGCTTCCTGTTCCAGTTCAGTCCGGTCGGACCATATTCCATAATGTAATGATCGGGCCGCCCTCCATTATCCATTAATGCTCAGAGCGGCGGCTGTGGCTCAGGTGGTGGAGCCGGCGTCCGTCCGATCGCACTCCACGTCCTTTCTGATAACTCACCAACTCTGAACAGTTCATCCTTTACAACAAAACCCGCTGAGAAACAGGGTTTAAAAACCACACCTTCGCTGATCTCGATGAACGTCCGCCTCCCCGTTGGTCCTCATCGTCGGGTGATTTCCTCCACGGCGCCTCTTCGCCATGCTTTTGGGGGCGGGAGTTGTTTGTCTCCTTGAACTTCATTTACAAAAAAAGTGTCGGTCGGGCCGAGCAAACCGAGGCAGGAAGGAGGAAATGAGGATTTGAGATAGAGGGCCAGGCGATGTGACTCATCCAGCCGCTGAGTGATGGGTCGCCATGGACACGGCCGATGACCCCGCACTGATGCCCCGTCTATTGATCCCATTAAGGCTACACCTCTTTGTTTCTGTTCCTGCCTCTCTGTGGTTACACTGCTGTCTGACCAGATTCATCTTAATCAAATCAACAACTCTGCATCTCCTCTGTTTCTCTCTTTGCTTTCCATCTCGCTGGGTTTTACGCAGAAAGCGCATCTTTGCGTCACGTTGTGTCACTGTGGAAGCAGCGTCTGAAGCAGTCGGTTCGGGGAGCGTCATCGACGACGTTGCTTGGTTTGCGTGTGTGTGTGTGCGGATAGATGCCCGTATCCACACGCCAGCAGTGTCCACGCACTCAGCACTCACATCATTCCATTTAGCCTCTTTGTGCGACTGTAAAATACCATCAGCCATATGGCCACCGGCGTGCACGCCGCCTTGCAAGAGACCTGAAAATCTCATCTTTCAAGGCAAAATGACCTCGGCGGAGAAGCTTTTAGCGTTTACGGGATGTTGATTGGATGCACTGCAAACAATGGGATTGTGTTTATTAGCAGTTAGCATGATGGATGCTGTCGGTAGCAGAGGTCGCCCTCCAGTACCTTCCACCTCCACATCCTCCCCGCTTGTTTTTCATCGTCTCTCTCCACCGAGCCTCGCGTGGCGACGCTTCGCTTCCACACGAGCGTTGCCATGGAGGGGCATATTAACAGGCGCTGCGGCGCTAGCCCCCCGCATTACCTATTAATTGGATGTTCAGCGTCCGTAACCGCTCTTTGAGGTCTCGGCTCGGCGGGATCCGGCCAGGTTTATTTTTGAATTCCCCGTGTCCGGGGTAACGCTTCGTACGGGGCCGAGCCATCCCCAACCCCCGGCGAAGATACACAATAACACCTCCGTTAATGCGTATTAAAGACGAGGAGGGGGAGGAGGAGGAGGAGGAGAAGAAACGCCGCCCCGTCATTAAATTAGCTTAGCTTAGCTCTGCTCGCACCAGAGAATATGATAGGTTTCTGATGTGAAACTTGGACAAGCCTTCCCTCCCTCCCTCCCTCCCTCCCTTCTTGCCACGGCGCCTCTCAATAAATCCAGATGATTTCCCGTGTCATTAAATGCTGAATTTGACTTGCAAATGGCCTCCCTTTGCACGCGCCTTTCCCGCCGAGATGAGAGCGACGCGCTCATAAATCCGTCCGGACGTGGAGGAGACAGACAGCACTTGTGCGGCTCATGTTTAATTAAGCAGTTTGTCTGCGAGGCCGCGGCCGGTTCACGCCTCTTCTTCCGTAAACTCCCCCGGCCGCTGCAGATCCCTCCGCCCTGTAGGGGGCGCCACCAAACGGCGGCGCGGCTTTGTCCTCCACCGGCGCGGCCAAGGTAAACATCCACTCGGATTATCTCCTCTGTTCTTTATCTGGACGCCTCCTTTCACACTCGCTCCGTCTCCACTCTGCCTTTTCTTTTTTTCATGTGGGAGATGAAAGCCTCCCCGCTGCTCCTTTCACTCCTCCTGCAGCCGCCAAAATGAGCTAGCTTATCTGATGAAGCAACCCCTCCACCCTCCATCCTCTGGACCGCTGCAGATCAAGAGGACGGCATCGTGGAAATAAATGCAAGAGCGTGAATTTAGCGGCGTCCGGCCGGCGTGCCCCCTGGCATCGGTCCTGGAGGGTAGCGGGTACCGCCGTGCCTTTTGGTCTTCTCCGTGGAGAAGGGTAGGGGTTGGACATGTATGACGGGTTTTTATTGAACATTAATCCTAACAGCTGCTGCCCCCCCCCCCCCCGCCAATTCCCTTTTCCCTTCCTTTTCTTTCGCTCCACTCGTCTTCCTCTCCAACGTCTGTCCGTTTTTGGTCGTCAAAGCGCGAGCCAAGAGAATCCACCGGAGACTCCTTATTACCACATCACGGATCCGCCCCCGTCTGCAAACTGTCACCTCCACGTACGGCGGATTAGCATCTGCAGATTTCCACGGTGTGGAAACGGAGCGCCGTCGGAAATGGTATACGTTTTTGATCGTACGGTAACTTGGCGTCATGATCCGCCATTTTATCTTTTTAAATCACGAATCGACGCGTGTTAGCGTAAAGCCGGTGTCTCTGCAGCATAAAGTTAGCTTTAAGATTAGCTTTTAAATCCTACTTCACAAGGCCGAATGTATAATCCATGTAAATTAAGAAAAAAAAAGAAACATTTTTCACTGGAGGGCAACATACGCTCCGGCTTCAAAAAAAAACCCGTGGCCAATTAGCGGCGCGGGATCCGGGAGGTTTGGCGTCGCATTTTCTGACGTTTGACGAAACTGTGCGCGCCTCCTGTTAGCATTAATGTAGCACAGAAATGAATGATTTAGGGTGCGAGGGGTTAAAGTGCAGCTGTGCACCGGCACCTGCCATCCACACAAACACACACACACACACACACACACACACTACCTGCAGCTGGGCATTGATTGAGCTGTCCCCCCCCCATGCAGACCCTCCAGGGGCCCCTCACGATGTGGGACATGTGCGTCTCTTTCGCTAATTACACCCCTCGCAGCAGCTTGCCAGCACTGCGCCCCGTCTTCTTCGTCGCCGGATCCGACGAAGATGAAAGCTGCCGTTGTTTCATCTCCACGTTCATGCATTCATACGGCAGGGACGCCCCAAACCCCCGCTGACTGTCCCGCCACGTCCTTCCCCCCGGGCGCCATGTGGAGGAAAGACCCAGGCTTTGTCTTACTGTCCACCGGCCACAAGGGGAGGGAACTTAATGACGAGCAAATGTGCTTTCTGGCTGCATCCCACATGCTTGTGCGCAACCACACACACACACACACACACACACACACACTTTTTCCTCTCTCTGCCTTTATTTCGTCCTCTCCCTTCCCGTCCAGAGTGACGGGGGATGACAATGGCGCCTTCTGTTCGCCGTATCATTACCCCGTCCTCCGCTCGGCTCACCCTTCCCCGCCGTGCAATTAAAGATTATTTAAATCTAATCATCTGGCAAAGCAAGCCCGTCGCTAAAACCTAATAAACTGTGAGAATCACGCAATCCTTGGACGTTCGGAAAACTGCCGCAGCGACGTGGAGTGTGTGTCCACGGCATGAGACGCTCAAAAGACCCTCTGTAATGTCATATTCACAAAAAAAACAGGGGCGATTAAAATAAGAACATGCATAATTGTGTTTAAGCGGTGATTAGAGTTCCTGAGTGCTGGGAGGCCTCTTATGTAATCCTTCCCCCGCGATCGGGATGTTCTAAGACATCGAATATTTCTATGCAGCATCTGAATGAGAGGGTGAATGAGGGGGCGAAAGTTGTATGCTCAGTATGACATTGGAATAAGGGAGTGAACAGTCATAAGCCTACATGTGGCATGTGAACGAGGGGGCCAAAGTTGTATGCTCAGTATAACATTGGAATAAGGGAATGAACAGTCATACACCTCCATGTGGCGTGTGAATGAGGGGGCGAAAGTTGTATGCTCAGTATGACATTGGAATAAGGGAGTGAACAGTCATAAGCCTACATGTGGCGTGTGAACGAGGGGGCCAAAGTTGTATGCTCAGTATGACATTGGAATAAGGGAGTGAGCAGTCATACGCCTCCATGTGGCGTGTGAATGAGGGGGCCAGAGTTGTATGCCTCTGTTTGAGGTGTGAACGGGTGAACGGTTGTATGTCTCCATACATGTCCCTGTGACGTGAAGCCCTCCTCTCGCCCAATGGCAGCAGGGATAGCCCTGAGTACAGGTTAAGCAGTGAAGACAATAGAATGGATGGGTGATTGAACGTAACGCAACCGATGAATCTGCACACTGGCAGTCTTTCATTCACGCCTCCCTTTATCCCAGAAACACAATATTTCTTCATTGCTTGCCACGTAGAGTCCTTGTGCGTTGATGAAACCTCAGCAGAGCCGCTGCCTGCTTCACCTCGCCGTGACCTCAGTGCTGTTGCGTAACTCTGTTGCAAAACTTTTCCCCGGCTTAGTATTTGGCACCGTATACACTTTGTCAGGCATTTTCTGTGCTTCTGGCTCTCTGTGCGATACAACATCAAGCGCTTACGAAATCATCTAAATCATCAACACTGTGTCCCAACATCCATAAGACCTCACACGGCGGTCGGGTTCTCGGCCGGGACGATCGACGGGATGAACGTCTGGATGAGAACCCGTCATGCGAGTGCGTGTTAGCACAAGTTAGCTTGTGCTGGCGCGTCAGCCCGTTAGCGACGTCGTCTTCAGCCCGACGTCTCCTCCTCTGTAGCTCATTTCCATGTGAGGGGAATTGGACTTACGTAACAAGTCACAGGAGACAAACAGACCAGCCTGGAGGAGAAAAGCTCTGAAGGTACTTTCTCCCAGCCTATCGCACAGCAGCCGCTCTGCGCGACTGCAAAAGTTGGACCGCGACGTGGCGCAGCAGACAATTGGACCTGGCGTACCATCTCAAAGATTGTGTCTCTGGAGGTTCTCAGGTCCTGGTCCCCGATTCCTCCTTGCAGATGTTCCTCCCTCCATCCCGCAGGCTTCTTCATCGTTCGGAAGTTGTTGCGTATCCACTCTGGAACGGGACGTCCAAAGTTCACTCCACCTTCTGCTTGTGATCAGAGGATTCAAAGTCCTGATTGCTTCCAACTTCCCAGAACGAAAAGCCAATCCTTGGACTTCCTCCTTTGCATTTTTTGGATCAGCGCCTACGTTTAGTACCGAGCGGCGCCGCCGGAATTGGAAGGTCGCCGGTTCGATCCCGGGCGGTGTGTGACGGTCTGGTTAGCGCCTTGCGTGGCCGCTGGAGTGTGTGAAAGGGTGAGCAGCGTCCGACGTAAGGCGCCTTGGAAGCACGGGGTGTGAAAGCGGAGACCTTTTCCTTATTTTAACAATCAGATCTGATCGCACCGCCGTGCAGACGCGCCACATTCTGGGCAAAATTGGGCCCGATGCGTTTGAGATAGTTTTCGGTCTCCGTCGTCAGACGTCCGTTTGCGGTTTTATTTTGGCGGCGCCGGAAACACGGCTTTAAGCGCAAGAGCTGGATGGCTTCTCTACCTGATGCTTTTCTGCTTTCATTTCTTAATATTAAATGGTTGAGTTTGAACATGTAAGTTGTCTTGAGGTTCGGTCCAATTGAAGCCCGTTTTTACATTTTTTATTTCAGTATTTAAATGTGTGTGTGTGTGTGTGTGTGTGTGTGTGTGTGTGTGTGTGTGTGTGTGTGCGCATTAGCAATCATTGGTATGTGTTCCACAGAAGTCTGCATGTGCTCATTAAATTGCTTGCAGAGAGAACAGGAGCCAGTGGCCAGAATTATACACACATCCACACACATACACACACACACACACACACACACACACACACACACACACGCTTGATTGGACCCTGCCAGTATATCTGTGCAGCCTAATGAGCAGTGCTGGACAACCAATATAACAATCATATCTGTGTTCCTGTGTTTGTCTGTTTGTTATGGAGACTGCGAGCCAGTGCTAATTCCACAGTCGACTCTCCACGGTTTGATGGCCGCTGTTTTACTTCGCCACTCCTCGGCGGCCCGAAGAGGGATGAGTGTGCAGAGCTTTGCGGGGATATTTTGCCTAATTGGCTTAGATTTGAGTAAAGCATAATGAGTGTGACGACACGACACGCCGCAGACGCGGGAGGCGTTTTCTGGTGCCGGCGTGAAGCGTTCCATGAACGTGACCCACGCTGAGTTTTAGCGAACCGCTTTGTGCACTCGTCATTCATTCTCAGCGCCGCTTATATCGCACAAAGTGTTGTGGAGGAGCCTCTGGCGACTGAAAGGCAGGGTTCGGTTGCCAGCCAATCAGAGGGCTGCATCTTGAGACGCACCGCCATTCACCTTCTCATTCAGCCAACTGTACAATCACTCATTCACGCGTCCAACACAGACATAAGAATAAGAACAACTTTATTTATCCCGAAGGAAATTGTTGTGCCAGAGTTACAAGAAAAAGATAACAATAATAAATAATAGTAGAAAATTGTATAAAAAAAAACAACAAAATAATGACATTCAGCCATTCGTTGCATCATTCATGGTATCGGATGGAGGTTAAATGTCTTCCTTAAAAATCAGAATGATGAAACAAGACATTCATTCATTCATTCATTCATACATTCGTTTGTTCGTTCATCCATTCATTCATTCATTCATTCATTCATCCTTTCACCCATTCATTCATTCATTCATCCATACATATTTTCGTCCATCCATCCACTCATTCATTCCTTCATTGGTTCATCCATTCATCCATCTATCATCCATTCATCCATTCATCCATTCATTCATTCATCCATCCATTCATCCATTCATTCATTCATACATTCATTAATTCATTTGTTCATTCATTCATTCATTCATCCATACATCCATTAATCCATTAATCCATTAATCCATTCATTCATTCAGTCATTCATCCACCCATCCATCCATTCATTCATTCACTCATTCATTAATTCATCGTTCATTCATTCATTCATTCATCCACCCATCCATCCATTCATTCATTCACTCATTCATTAATTCATCGTTCATTCATTCATTCATTCATCCATACATCCATTCATCCAACCATCCATTCATTCATTCATTTATTCATTCATTCAGTGATATGGAAACATGCAACCATGCAAACATGCATTCATGCATCATATCAGACGTGCGACCATTCATTCTCTCATTGATATGTCCACTACAAACACCCACCCATTCACACGTCAGGGTCTCCACTGAAGCTCCTGCATGTGTTTGGCTTGCGGGAGGAGGCCGGAGAACCCTGAGGAACCTCACGCAGACACGGGGAGAACATGGAGACTCCTCACATGAAGAATCCAACATGGACCTCGCTGCTTTGGTGCTGTGAGGCAGCAGGTCTGTCCTTGTTGAGCCGCATTTTGTAATAACAGTGCATTTTGTAATAAACGCCCAAAATGTAATAACTTTTTCATTTCATTTTGTAATAAAGCCGCATTTTGTAATAAATTTTGCAGCATTATGTAATAAGCTACATATTTAGGAGATTATTACAAAATGCACTTGCAACTTTTTTATTTTCTAGGAAATGTAATAACATGATGCATTATGTAATAACAATGCTAAAGCATAAGTTTGCTAATTGTATTTTATTTCACTTTAAAGTATTTGTAAAAGCTAGGCCTATTATTAGTATCCCTGTATTAGCCTAGTAGCAGTACTTAGCAATTACTATCAGTACACTATTCAAAGGTTGCATTAACAGAGAATGTTCTAGAAATTCCATTTTATTCCATTTCCTAGAGAATAAAAAAGTTGCAAGTACATTTTGTAATAATCTTCTCAAAATGTAATAACTTATTACATAATACGGCAAAATTTATTACAAAATGCGTTGGGGCGGTTTATAACAAAATGCGGCAGTTTATTACAAAATGCAGCTTTATTACAAAATGAAATGAAAAAGTTATTACATTTTGGACGTTTATTACAAAATGCACCGTTATTACAAAATGTGGCTCAACAGTCCTGCAGAAGCTCCGCCCCGTCGGAGGCGGTGCCGTTGGACCCGCCGGCTTCCTCCCTCTGCGCTCCTGATCCCGTTGTGCCGCCAGGTGGATTTCCTGGTGAAAGCGTGAGGCCTCCGTCCAGGAACACCTTCACCTTTAGCCCAGGAGAGAGGGTTTCACTTTTTTGCAGAGGCTTCCGGCGGGTCTGGAGAGTTTATCTTGGTTTCCCGCTCGGAGCGCGGCGCTTTTCAACAGGCCGCCCGTCCTGCAGGCGGACCCGTATCTGGACTGTGTAACCGCACATCGCTCACGGATAAAGGAAGATAGTATTTGTGTTGGTAGTAACTCTCCCTTATCAGGTTTCACGCCGTTCAATCCTGGTAGCTCCGGTGTCAGCGGCATCACAGCGGCCTGGAGCAGCAGGGCCGGGCCTTTCTGCACGCCTTTATCGCAGGTTCCAGATTATTTGGATATACTTGAAGTCCACCTCCACCTCCGGCGTCCAGCCAGAAGGTCCCTGCTTGGATCCCTGCAGGAGGCCTTCCTGTGTGGAGTCTCCATGTTCTGCTAACCCACAGACCAAACACATGCAGGACGTTCACAGGAAACCCCACATTGTCCTGATGTGTGAATGAAAGGGTGAATGGTTGCTGGTCTCCAAATGCAGCCCTGTGATTGGTCTGTGACGCCCAATCACAGCTGGGATACGCTCATGGGGATCCCCCATGATAAATGATTCGCAGCGTGAATGAATAAAAGCACGAATGAATGAATGAATGAATGCAAACATCAGCTTCACTTTGCAAATTCATCCTTTCCTTCTTCCCCTTTCACCGAACATCTGCGTTGTATCACACACACACACACCGTAAATCAGTGAACACACACACTCTCAACCCTGTTGACGTGACTGATGGCCTGTTTATGGTGTGTACACACAGTATAACCTCATTACATGTATGCATATGCATATAGGTGTGTGTCTAATAGAAGTACAGCACACTAACAGTACTGACCGCTTTAATCAGTTTGTCGCAAACACACACACACACACACACACACACACGAGCCGTATACCTGCACACACTCTCCCATCCACGCTTCAGGGAGCATGTCACTTGCTTTGACCTGTGGAGTTTTGGCACCAGATGTCTCCAGCTGGCACTACTGGAGGCATATGCTACGTCTCCATCCCGGTGTGTGTGTGTGTGTGTATGTGTGTGTGTGTGTGCGTGAGCGTGCACACGCGTGTTTGGGTGTGATTCCCGGTGTGTGTGCCTTGGCACTCTCAATAAGCCCCGGTGTTTGCTCTCGCCTTATTGCCTTTGTCTTTTCATTTCCAATCATGTGGCGGTTGCTTCCCCCTCTTTTTCAATTCCACCGTTGTGCCCCTCATTGATTCTGTCATAACTCTCCGCCCTCTCTCTGCCGCTATTTTACAAATAAGCGGTACGTCTCGACGTTCAACCGGCTGTTTTTTTTTTTTGTATTAAATAAAATTGTTTGGCCCAACTCCCAGCTGCAAGCGGCGAGGAAAGAAATGTTTATAATATAGAATCCCTTTCTGTTTGTCGTCCTCTCGTCCATCATTTATGAGGCCCTTTCTTCCCCTCGTGCTCGGGGATGTTCCTTTATTTTGTCGCCTTGAATTATTCAGCCGCTTGTTGTGATGGATGCCCGTGATGATAAGGGATAGTAACACGTGTGTGTGAGTTTCCACATGCGCAAACACGCGCGGGGGTGAGATCCTCCCCACCTCCTCCTCCTCGTGATCTATGGAGGATTCTCTTTCCATTGTTTACGGTCGGGTCCTGCGTCTCCCAGGGAGGACGGTGATGAATCACGGACTTGCCCGATCATGTACTGTTTAGCGGCGGCCTCTTTCGGTAAAGACAAACGCGACGGGTTCCGCCGAGATATCTCACGACACGCTTGTGTTTGTTCGCCTGTGTCAGATTTTCCGCTCATAAATAGCCAATTAATAATCCTCGTATTAATGTGAAAACTGTTACATCATGGCATGAGTATATCTGCTAAACATCTGGAAAAACAGTCTGCTGGATTTGTGACACCAGTGGGACAATTACTGCTACCACGGCTACTACAACCCAAATGACTGATGCTTTTAGAACAGGAAAGAAAAGAAAGAAAAGAAAAGAGGCCTTATTTTTGGTGCACAGCCACGCTGATGCATAATAATAATTAGCATGAAAATCCCAGTAATAATTAGCAAAAAATCCTAAAAATGCTAAAAAGAATGTAAATAATAATAATAATAATTCTATTATAATAATTATTAAACATTATACCAATAATATTAATAATGACAATGATAATAATAATAATAATAATATATAATGATATAATAATCAATACTAATATGTAAAATGATGATAATCATTGTCATAATCATAATTATAATCATAATTAAGATAAGAATCATACAATAATAATAATTTTGAACATTATTTTTATTATTGTTGTTATTGTTATAATTATTGTTGTTGTTATTGTCAATAATAATAATAATAATAATGATGATTAATATTATTGCTGGTATTATTATTTTGTTTGTTGATGTTAGCATTATTATTATAATTATTACTAATAATTACTATGACTGCTAGTATTATTAATATTGCTTTTGCTGTAATTACTATTCTTATACCGCTACTACTCACAGTAATAATAATAAAAAGTGATGAATCAACGCCTCCCCAAGTTGGCAGATCTTCCATTACATGGAGTTTTGATGCATCTGCAGCTCTCTGCACTGTAACCTCATAAATATTGTAAAGCACACGGGTGGACATGCGGCGGGACCGGCATTACTACCCGGTCCTACTTTATCATTCATAAGCGCAGAGGCGTCTGAATCCTAAACAGCCGAGACCTTCTGCTGGCTTGTAAACAGGTGAGTGAGGAAGATCTCCTCCTGAAGAGCCGGAGAAGGAGCCGGAATCCGACCCATCGGAGCCATAACGGCTTCGCTAAGCGGCGCCGGGGCAAAGTCGGGGTTTGCAACAGATTCCCCGCCGCCAGCCAGAGGTTGCAGTGAAGTTTCCCCCATATCTCATTGAACAGTTTAACCAGATAGACTCCCAGATGATCAATTAATAGTTAACAGGGTGAGGAGAGTCTTTGTGGATGCTGCTCTGATGTGCTTCTGCCAGCATCAGCCTAATTAGGGCAAAGATATTTTAAAACTTCCCTTCCAACAACATCCCTGTTTATGTTTTCGGTGACTGAAACGGGCTTTCTAATGCTTGTTGGGCGTCGTGAAAGACTCAAATGTGTGTGTGTGAAATCCGGTGTGTAACGTCTGCTGAAGAGGAAATGCTTTTCATAGATAATGCGACGTTTATACACTGGTATTACCCTCAGAGGACGCGCTGCAGAGCACTCAGTCCAAAAACATCCTTCGCACGTCTCTTTCTGGTATTGAACGAGGGAGTGAACGGCCGCTGGATGACAGGGTGAATTCCTTAATGACAGAATTCGTGCCTCCGTAAGCCGTGTGAATGAGAGGGTGGATGGTTGCGTGTCTCCATGTGCTGTGTGATGGTACAGAACCACTGCAGATGGTACAGAACGCTGCAGCACGGTTGGTATTCACTCAACCCGAAAGGGCTCATGTTACACCTCTGTTCATCCAGTAGCTGCCAGGATCGAGCACAAGGTCCTGACCCTGGCCTTCAAAACCACCTCAGGAACACGTCCAGCATATCTGAACCAAATGATAAGACCTTATGTTCCCGGCAGAGAGCTGCGTTCCTCTAATACAAACCTACTAGCAGTACCTTCTGCTCGCTCTAAGCGATCTCAGGCAAAACTGTTCTCAGTTCTACTACCTCAGTGGTGGAACAAACTTCCGGAAGCAACAAGACTAGCATCATCTCTCTCAACCTTCAAGAAACAGGTAAAAACTGTTCTCTTTCAGGACTTTTTACTGCGCTGACGCCCCAGATCAGGTTAGGCAGCAAGTTAGGCTATGCAGTGTGTGTGTGTGTGTGTGTGTGTGTGTGTGTGTGTGTGTGTGTATGTCTTGTCAAAAGAAAAAAAACAAAACAAAACTCACTAACCCAAGCTTACTGTTCTGTATATTTCCTGTGCATCTTGTATTTGCAAGTGTTATTTGTGGTCCCTATGTCCTCCATTGTAAGTCGCTTTGGATAAAAGCGTCTGCCAAATAAGATAAGATAAGATAAGATAAGAACAACTTTATTAATCCCAAAGGAAATTGTTGTGCCAGAGTTACAGAAAATATAACAGTGATAATTAATAAAAAGAAAAAGGCAGAATTAGAAATAAAAATAAACTATAAACTATAAAGTGTCTCAGTGAAACTATAAAGTGTCTTAGTAAACAAGTGATAAAACTATAAGTGTCTTAGTAACAAGTGAGGTAAGGAGTGCAAAATAGTATGATAAAAGGAAAAATTGTAGTGTAGCTGTTATGAAATGAAATATTGCACAGTTCTGAATATTGCACAGTGAAATTAAATATTGCAGTTTTTTTTTTTTTTTTTTAGGTTAAAGATAGTTTTTTATGGTTGCCGGCGGCTGAATGGAGAGGAATTAAAAAGTCTGATCGTAATGTAATGTAATGTAATGTGTGAATGATTGCGTGTCTTTATATGAGCTGGGAATGAGAGGGTGAATGGCGTCTTTCTCTACGTTTCGTGTGACGCTGAATGTTTGCGTGTCACTATTTGAGGTGTGTGAGTGTGTGAATGAACGTGTGAATGAGAGGCCGGAAGGCTGTTTGTCTTAAAGTGATATTTGAATGAGAGGATGAACGTTTGTATGTCACTATATGACGTGTACTTGCCTCCTGCTCCGATGGCGGCGTCGGCTGATGTGATGCGAATGTGTCCCGTCACCTCCGACACACACACACACACACACACACCTGCTCAGGACGTGAGGAACACACCCTTCCAACATGCAGCGCCGCCATTGGCTCTGCTTGTGATTTTTTAAATGTAAATAGGCGGCGCCGGATTCCGTATTCCCGTGTCATTGTGTGGAAAGCGGGCCTCTCCAGCTGGAGTGTGTGTGACTGACACTGGGATTCATGTAGTTCATTTCCTCGTCCTCCTCGAAGCCTCGGGTCCTCCATGTTCTCCGGGTCGCAGATCTGATATGTATTTTCATCATTCGCACACGCTGCCGGAGCAATATTCCTTTCATAAAGGAGTGGTGTTATTAAAACATGAATGGATTAAGTAACCTTGAGACTGACTTCCACGCTGCGTGCCGTCTTGCCGGTTGCCATGGCGACTCAGCCGGCATTCATTCTAGTGGATTTCTGGTCTCGTCGCCAGGCTTCCACCTGTGAGGAGATGACCTGACTGTCCTGCAGCCTTGCAGCGATACAGGAAGCTCATCATACAATGGACTGTGTGTGTGTGTGTGTGTGTGTGTGTGTGTGTGCAAATGTGTGTTTCCTAGTTTTTTGGATTGCATTGAATGCAAAAACACACTATATAAAGTAACACCAGGTATTTATTACTACCTGTGTATTTTGTGTCCGTCTCCAAGGAGATGGCCATGATTGGGTGTGTGACTGCGAGAGTCTCAAAAGCCTGAGTGTGGTGATAACACACACACACACACACACACACACACACACACACACGAAAACAGAATTTAAAGTTTGCTCAGCAGATGTTTGCCTCGGTCGGCAGGTTGCATCAGTGTTCACCTTCTCATCCACAATCTTCTGGTGAAGCTCCTGCATGTGTCCGTGCAGTTCTTGGAAAGCTTTCCGTGTATTCTGTGTATTTCCGTGTATTACAGCTTTCCGTGTATTAATTATTACCAACGTTACTTTGAGATTTATTTGCGTTCTCTCTCCTGAACCCTCCTCATCTCAGCTTCAGAAACGTGACGTTCTGCTCGAATGAATACAGACGATGTAGCCCTGCATCCTGTAGTGGTGCCGTCTTGTAGCCGCCGGCCGACCTTCCTTCTCCGCGGGACGGGAGCTTCGTCCCGTTTGCGAAAACACCCCCGATATCGGAGATCCAGGGGACCCCCCTGCGACCCCCCTGCGACCCCCCGCCGCCCTCTGTGCGCCGGCCAAACCCCCGCTCCCCACTACGTATCTTTACCCGGCCGGCGCTGCCAACAATTAGAACACATTACTGCCAATTGTGCCACCTGCGGCCCCCTGAAAGGCAGAAAAAGAGGAGAGGAGGGTACGGCATCGTGCCAATGTGTGTGTGTGTGTGTGTGTGTGTGTGTGTGTGTGTGTGTGAGGCAGCGGAGTGCTTTACAGCATTCTGGATGCCGCCACAAAGCACATTGTTTAATTACCAATAAGCGCTGGTTTAATCAGGGGCCTGAATGCATTGAATAGACACACTGCAACTGTCATCACTCAGGAGGAGGGGATGGAAACTGTTCCTGTTTTAGCTGGTGTTTGGTTGTGGAGGAGTTGGAGGAGATGGAGGAGATGGAGGAGATGGTGGAGATGCGACGTGGCCGGCGAGGAGCTGAGGGAAAAACCATCAGCGGCTCTCGACCCCCCGCCTGCTCTGACACTTCCTGTGCACAAACACAGGGAAACACTGCGCCGCCGCCGCCGCCGCCGCTGCTGCTGCTGCTGCTAGCATAAACACACACCTACAACCCTCAGACACACACTATGTGCTTGCATTCAATGAAACCCTTCAATTTTATTTTTATTCTTTATCTTATTTCACATCAATTTAATTGAACTTTATTTAATTTGATTCGGTTGTGCTCACTTAATGTTTGTTCAATTACATTTAATTTTGTTTAATTTCATGCAATTTTTTGTTTATTTCATACATTTTCATTAAATTTTATTTGACATGATTTCATTTAATTCAATTTTGTTCAACGAATGATATTCCAATTGAATTAACCTACGTTTTATTTCATTTTGTTTAATTTAATTGTATTAACGTTATTCAATTAGTTTCATTCATTTATTCAACAATTTCATGATAAATTTTTTAACGTAGCTTGATTGAATTCAACCAATTTTTTCAGTCAACATTATACGATTTACATTTATTTTATTTTTTATTTTTTAATGCAGAGTAGGCTATAGCAGTTGCCCAGATGAGAACGTAATCCTCCATTGTGTTTCTTTAAATGGATCAACCTGAGGGCTTAGTGAAGGCTGGGGACAAACACACACACACACACACACACACACACACACACACACACACACACACACACCTCAGTCACCTGTTTTCCTGTACTTGTGTGTTTCCCCCATGCTACACGTCCAACATGTGCCTTCAGGCAAGAAACGATGAATGAAGGTTTTTAATTCCAGCTTCATTGACGCCAAAGACGGCTCACACATCATCATTGATCGCGTCTCTCAGATTTAACACCCATTTGTGTCGCGAGCCTCCGCCGGCCGCTGTCGTCCCGTCTCGGCCCTCCGTCCTCACGTTGGACATCCAGAGCTTCGGCGCTTCGTCTCCAAAAATGGGATAAGACGAGTTTGAGGGTTTGCTGCTCCGTTTAAGACAGGACGTACTCAATAAAGCTCGGCTGGCCTTACCAACCTGACAAGTGTGTATATGTGTGTGTGTGTGTGTGTGTGTGTGTTGTGTGTGCGTGACCCCGTTTTTTATGAAAGCTGTCACACACACACACGCAGCACCATGAGACGTTTGCACTCGACAGCTCGCCTCATGTCGCGGAGGACAAATGCGCTAAGGTGCTCTTGTTCCAGCGGGAGTCTGTTGCCGTTCACCCTCGCTCTAAATCTGCCTCTCCGTCGCCCTCGTCTCTCTCCTCTCCCCTTTTTTCTCCCTCCTTTTCTTTCCCCCTCTTCTCCAGGGTCTGGATGACTAATTGCTCGGGGCTTGGGAGAAAACGGGAAAGATGGAAAGAAAAATAGAAGGGCACTTGTAAAAGAGCATGTATGTGCGAGGGGGGGGGGGGGTCAAGAGAGGAAACCAACGGGGGTGCACGTGTCCACGTGCGTGTCAGTTCATAGCATGCACTGTGTATATGTGTGTGTGTGTGTGTGTGTGTGTGTGTGAGTGTGAGGCACAGGGGGATCATTGATTTGCTGAAAGTGCAGTGTGTGTGCTGAATTAGAGGAGCCGGCGCAGAGCTTTGAGCTTGTAAAACACTCCCACAGTTCTAGCTGTTAGTGCTGCCTGTCTGTCTGTCTGTCTGTCTCACACACACACACACACACACACACACACACACACACACACACACACACAGAAATCTATATTTGGGTGTTACTTACTGTCAGAGTGCTTTTATTTATGTGCTATGCCAGGGAGGTGCAGATGTATTGGCAGCCCAATTTGGATAAGATAAGATAAGATAAGATAAGATAAGATAAGATAAGATAAGATAAGATAAGATAAGATAAGATAAGATAAGATAAGATAGGATAAGATAAGATAAGAACAACTTTATTAATCCCGAAGGAAATTGTTGTGCCAGAGTTACAGAAAATATAACAGTAATAAATAATAAAAAGAAAAAGGCAGAATTAGAAATAAAAATAAACTATAAACTATAAAGTGTCTCAGTGAAACTACAAAGTGTCTTAGTAAACAAGTGATAAAACTATAAGTGTCTTAGTAACAAGTGAGGTAAGGAGTGCACAATAGTATGATAAAAAGAAAAATTGTAGTGTAGCTGTTATGAAATGAAACATTGCACAGTTCTGAATATTGCACAGTGAAATGAAATATTGCACAGTTTTTGTTTGATGGCTCAATGACAGGGTGAATGAATGAAAAAAAAATGACTTGAAACGGCTTCGACCGCACGGATAAGATAAATAAAAGTGCTTTGAAAGCTGAGGGATTTCCGCTCCGGTTTGGGCTCCTTCTCCTTCCGGCCCTCCGACCGAGGCGGCGCTCCGGTCTGAGCGGAGCGATGCCACTCCTAATGGACACGATCTGTCCGACACGCATGTGCAATCAATATTAATTCTCTTATCGGAGGCCCGAGCCGGCGTCCATTGTTCAGCCATTCAGTCACACGTCACCTGCCTCGGCCCGATTGCGAGTCTGACATGCCAGATTAGCTCGGCGGCCGGCGCGCAGATAGGGGAGGAATCGGAGCTTATCTGTCGGGAGGCTCGGCGCAAGTGCTCGACGGCGAGAGGCGCAAACAGACATAATGAGGACGAAGGCTTTGAATTCGGGGGGTTTATTAAAAACATTATAATCTACTTCCGACGCGAAATGAACAGCTATCGCACAACAGGTAGCGTCAACAAAGCAACGGGATCGGGCGGCGACACGTGAAGAGCAACGCGTCGGAACATCGGGGCGTCTGACCCCGTCCAGATGGAAAAGATGGATATTATTCATTTGTTTATTATCAACACCGCCAATCCTGAGAGGCTATCTCCGCCGTCATTGGACGGAAGACGAGTTTCGCTCGCTAACAGGGCTACATTCCGAGATGTACGTATTTGGGGTCTCCGATGAACCTCCTTGGAACCCCGATGAGAGAACATGGGGACTCCACACGGAAAGGCCGCCCTTGTCCGATTGATAATAACAATAATACATGGGATTTTTATAGCGCTTTTCATGACACTCAAAGACGCTTCAAGAGTAAAAAACAGAAGGATCAGAACATACACAGAGTTATTGGGAAGAAGTCCATGATTGCAGAGTGTGGCGATGAGCGCCAGTCCAGGGACGAGCTGGAGGAGCTTCGCCGGTGTGCAGCTGAGTGTCGCGCTGCTGTGAGGAGGCAAGTGGTGGAGCTGGATGTCGGAGATGGATTTTTGGTGGAGGGAGAGATGGTGGAGCAGGAGGAGCAAGAAGATTTCGGCCGATGGAAATGCCGTCTTGCTCGGCGCCATCGGGATCCGGAGTTTTGAGAGGCTGGCCGGCTAGCTAGCCAGCTAGCCAGCCAGCCTGTCCAGGTGAGCCTTTGTCTTTGGTTTGGTTGATTGGTTGGAGAGCGGGAAGCGGCAGCCAAACGCGCCAGCGTCCTCCCGCCCGCCATCTTGCCAAAAAAAAAAAAAAAAAAAAAATTCGATTCCAAGCAATTTTTGAAAACCCTTGAACGGAGTTTTAATTCACTTTCACCGGACGCCGTTTGCCAGTCGTATGCTTTCTAGGACATCAGGAAGCCTCGTAAAGTTGGGCATACAAGGTAGCTTTAGTTGGTGTGCTTGAGTCATTCTTTGTAAACCACATCATGGGGTGGAAGGGCTAGCCGACGTTCCCAAATTGTAAATTAGCATTTGTCATACATTCACTCAGCAGAAGGGATGATGAAGGCACATGATGTACAACAGGATCCAGATGGAAGCCGAACGTCAGTCCGGCTAACACTGACCTCTTTGTTGTCGGTGTCGAGGGTCGACCTCGTGAAGCCGTCAAGCGGTCCGACCCCCGGTCGACCCCGAAGACGGTCGCATCACGCTGCCGGCGCCGGAAAGGAGAGAATGGCGGCGAACACGCTAGGAAGAGAGGAAGAGAATGGTAAAGTGCCGGAAGAAGCCAGAAGGCGCTGAGATCCCACCCGAGCCCACCTGCTGTTGCCCATTAACATAATGAACTCGCACCCATCTCCACAAATTATGGCTTCAAGCTTAAAGAGCGTCTGGAAGCTCTAATGTAGCATCTCCAAACTTTCCCAAGATGACGTATTGATTGTGCCAATCAATGGGCCTAAAAAGCTATAAGTGCATCTGGTAACCATAATGGCGGCACTTAAAAGAAGGATGGATGAGCGTAATATTCTCTAAGTATCATTGTCTGCGTTGGGGGAGCGGGGAGGTTGATCGGAATGGAGGAATGCCGCAGCTAGAAGCAATCTGATGTCAGGATGAGTTAAAGTGTGTGATGGGAACAAAATTTGGGAGCAACATTAGCTAAAAGAAACAAGTATCCCTGGAAGCAAACGTTTGGTTTCCTGATCAGGAATGACTCTCTGAGACGTCCCGAGGCTCCTCGCCATCAACATCTCCGCTTTTCCCATCGAAGGTTGCTTTTTCTGGCAAACGGGAGGTCCTCTCCGCCACTCGGCTTGTCTTACTAGCTCCCTGCGCCCTTCAGACCGGCTCCCTCTGTTTCTTTTCATATGTATTTCCAAAGACTGACCCAAAAGAACCCGGCAGGAGCGCCCGAGCCTTTTCTCCACTGCCCTTATTATCCAGCGGCTCCTTATTGTCCCCGTGTTCTTCTTCTGCGGTTCCCTCGCCGCTAAAAGCCTGCCTGGTCTCAGCTGCCGGGTCACACCACAGGCCATTCAGGCTCATCAAACATTCATCGACCCAAATTTACCTGCTTCCCTCTTCCATCTGCCCGCCTCCCTCGTCATCTGTCCTCAAGCGGCCTTCCCGGATTACGCAACATCTCGGAGTCCCAAAAAAAAAAAGGGCCTCTTTCGGGAAACGATCAGGATGCAGGTTGCTGGTCCAGGTATGAGTTCCGTGGCCAGAAGGAAGAGTCGTTAATGGAGCTTCAACTATTTGCGATGGGAATAAAAGGAATCTCCGGTTTGACTGGGTTGCGTCCATCTGGAGGAGTACAACACCTGCCCCCCGAGGCGGTGAGGCTTTAGGATCGATTTGTATGCAAAGAAGCAACTGTATGTCTGTCTGGCAGGGAGCGATGTCCAAGAGGTGAAGGATGGAGAAGATGAGAGAAGTTACAGTAAAAGGGCATTAGAGGGGAGATGGAAAGCCCTCAGACATAATCCCGGGAAGATGGTCCCACTTAGCTTTTAGATATTCCACCACCTCAAAAAGCCCTAAAGGCCTCTAGTGGCGCCTTCCCAGCTCGTAAACTCATGCATGTTTTAGAAGGACTCACCTCTGGTGAGATGGGTGAGGGTATCGACTGTTCTAGGATACACAACATCCCACAGCGGAGCGGGGGATGAAACGAGATCTGTCGGGAGCCTCCCTAAGGCAAACCTTCTAACCGGCCCGGCCAATATTTCCCGCTCCTTCCCCTAAGACCCCGGCGCTTGAGAGGAAATGGCTTCACGAGGCAAAGACCCTTTCCTGATAGGAGCTGCTGGGGCTTTTAAAGATCTCAGACCTTGTCGTGCGCCTCATCCGCTGAAGCAGGAATGACAAGAGGGACCGAAACATCACATCGCAACGCCGTCCTCGTGGACTCCAACTGTTTTGATTGATCATGTGGGTCGATAGCTAGCTTAGCATACGTCCGAGCATTCATTGATTGCGAAACTCCTCATCCTTCCCCGTGGACCCTACACTTGAGATGAAGTCAAAACGATAGAGATGACTTCAACAGTGTCGGTACCCCGGTGATCATGGAGTCATCGCCCCCTCAAACATGAAGGTGGCGCCACAGGAGAGGCCTTTATCGCTCCGACTCCAATAGAGGCCCATCTTTTACTTGGGGGCGCCATTTTAAATGGCCTCCATGACGGCAGCGCTTTGCGTTGGATCCCCCGTTGGACCGAACCAGGAGCAACAAGACGGCGTCTCGTCTCGTCTGGAGAAGCTGAACCGCCAACCTTCTGCCCACTCAAAACTCCTTTTCCACACATTTTGTATTTGCTAAGTGCCGTGTTGTTTCCTAATGAACTCCTGGGGAGGAAAGCTGTTTTAAACGCCGCCGTATTGATTTGACCTCCAGTTCAGAGCGCTAAGTCGGTCGCGTTCCGGGACCGAGGCCTTTCTTCCGCGCCCGGCGAGCGCTGAGTGGTCTAGACCTATTCAGACACCGCATCACTCTGTGGGGTCAAGGGTCAAACACAATGCAGAGCGGCCGATGATTGTCTGGAAGCCGAGCCAGACGCGCTCACGCCGAGGAGCGGCGCTCAGCCAGAAGGTCCTCGCTCGGGGAGGCTTTCTGCATGGAGCCTCCACATGGGGTTCCTCACACAGTCCAAACACATGCAGGAGGTTCCTTGGAGACCCGACGTTGTCCAGAAGCGTGAATAAGAGGCTGGATGGTTGAAGGAGCGGCACGATGGGAAGTTACATAAAAATCACTGGTGCGTTGTGTGCAATGGTGGAGGAGTGACACACTGCTGAAGCTATTTGAGACTACAGTTAAGTGTGTGCGTGTGTGTGTGTGTGTGTGTGTGTGTGTGTGTGTGTGAGACACTTGATGAAAGCGACAACAGTAAATATTGAGCGGTCTTTTCCCCCTCGGGCTGAAACCAGCGTTGGGTGTTTGTGCACGCCCGTCCTTCTCATGTGGTTTTGCGCATGCATGCATTGGACCTCGTGACCCCGAGCATTTTGGATGTTGATCCTTGTGCGCGCACACACACACACACACACACACACACACACACACAAAGAAGCATTGGTGACATCTGACCTCAATTTGGAGGCTGCGGTGGCCCGAGGGAAGGTGATGAGTGTAATGGCGGAGGCAGACAGAGCGATACGGTTACAGGCTGGACATTGGCCGCTATTGACGACACACAAAGTGCTCTGTCTCCTCAGCCTTTCATCCTCATCGTCGTGGCAACAGAAGCGTCTGCGTTTCCTGGAGCGTCCCGTCCGGTTTCCTGTTGTCGGGTTCCAAACGCCGCCACTGTTCCTCCTGCCGTCGTCTTTTCACTCTCACCCGTCCTTGTTTTTCATCCGTGCATCCTCAGTCGACCTTCTGCAGGAGGTCACGCCCTTCCAGGTGCACGTTGGTCGAATTGCTATGTTGAGGTTTCACCGTTCCTACAACTTGTTGTGAAGAGCAGCAGAGGAACCCGGTCTTCTCGATCTCATGAGCAGCTACCAGTTACACCGTCAGATGTTTTCTGCGGATCTCCGAGATCCAAGAAGATCTCCAAGCTCTTCCAGCCCGCCTCCCCCTCACATGGGTTTCCAGGGCTCACAGAGGAACATCTACATTCTAGCCAGAATAAGTTAGCTTAGGCTGGGGAAGATAAAATCTGGTGGTCTACGGCTCTTATTCCATGAACGCTGTGGCAGCTTCCACCTCCACGGCGTCCGTGTCGCCTTCTTCTCCTTTGATGGGTTTTGGAGTGCCGAGCTGAAGGTGCACGTCACGCCGTCACGCCGTCACGCCGTCACGCCGCCCCCTCCCGTGGCCCTTCACTGCCTGCAGGGATGCAGAGCGAGAAGCTTCCCCAGGAGGAAGCTACTTGAGATCAGATAAACTTTATTGATCCCCAAAGGGGAAATTCCTTTATCACAACAGCGCAACAGTTCTAGCATCAAAATGAGAAGATAGTAAAAGACAGTTATACGTGTCAAATGAATATGAATAGAAATATAAATAGAGACTATTCGTCAATAGACAGCAGAGAACAACAACATCATCGAGGATAAGAACGGACGACTGAATGGGAGAAAAATGTACAATAAGGGTGAAAGTAGACGGTCGAAACTAAACGACAACATAAACAGAGTGACAACAGCAATGACAAAGATAAGATCAGATAAACTTTATTGATCCCATAAGGGAAATTCCTTTGTCACAGCAGTGTAACTGTTATAATGTCATAAAGTGAAATAAATATGAATAGAGAGACAGAGGACAGACGATAGCGAGACATCCACGGATAAATAGACAGCAGGGAGGACGACAACAACAACAACAACAACATCGGGGATTATGATGGACAACATGATGGAACAGTGAGGGTGAAAAATACACAATCAGAACTGAACGACAAAATAAACACAGTGACAACAGCAATGACAAGAATAAAATAGATAAACCAAAATTGGCAGGGAGTGAGTGGGCTGGGACCAAAAAGGATTAAAAAGACAACAGACACGGCTTTCGAAAATAAGTATTCCATTAAAATACATTTTATTTTGGTTCATTTTTATGATTTCTTTTTAAATTTGAAGATGATGTAAGATCTAAATAAAATATATTAAAGGTGCATCATTTAAGGACTCAAATAGACTTTGAGTATTTTGCTTTAACGTAGCCTTCAACCCAACGTTTTTCTTTTTGGAGTTCAAAATGTTTCGTTAGATGCAGAAATGTTGTTTTCTCTGCAGTCGTTCATTGCAACACATTTTGTTTATGCATTCAAAGTGTTTCTTGTCACATGCGCAGTGCAGAAACATGTTTTAACTGTACAGGGAAATTCCCACTTTGACGTCCGCAGTGGATACAGGGCAAGAAGGCAAAAAAATACACTAAATTAACAAGTTCTGAATGAATGAAATAATGTTACGAATTAATGTGCTGACGATTAAATCACACAGAAACGATCGCTGGAAATCAAATGTATGAATCCATGGAGGTCTGGATTTGGGGTCACACTCCAAATAAAAGTGTAAAAACACACTCCGGCTGATCTAACATGGATGTAACGTCCTTAAAACAAGTCCAAATGGATCCGTGTTGCTTCCAAAATGGACACTTTGATTTCAAACAAGTGTGAGGAACATTTTTGTTGTTTAAGTGGACCCTTTATTTGTTTTGTTTGTTTGTTTGTTTAGAAGTTTATTAGCACAGTGTACAATTACATGAAGCACAGAGGCAGAGATGTTAGCACCAGATTGTAGCTCTAAGCTAATTTCCAAGCTAATCTAAGCTAATCTGTCGTTTGAACAGTGTTTATTACGTTACATTCATTTATAAATTTCAAAAGAGTTTCCCGGCTGCCGGTGTTGTATTTACTGCGGAGAAACGGCTTCACATGCCTCTTGGAGCGCCAGAGGTCGTGACCCCTGGGCTAAAACCTTCCGCTCTGCATCCAGACGGGATGAACGTTTGCAAACTGAAAGAGCCGCCCGTCAGACGCCGCTCGCCGTGCAGCTCCCGGGAACTTTTCTGCCGAGAAAAGTTTGGGATGCGAGTCGGTGACACATGCAGGCTTGAGGATATACAATGTTGCCCACGCACGGCGCTCGCTCGCTCGCTCGCTCGCTGGCTCGGCGGGCTGCGCAGGACGGCGAGCGGATCCAGCAGCAGATGCACAGGTAGCTAATTAGGACTGACGGCAGCTGTTACTGTTTATTGTGGAAATAAACTCCAGAAATACAGACGCACATATAGGTCAAGCGTTTGTTTGTGGCGTCTTCCCGGAGGGGCGTTTGTTCGAGCAGTGTGTATTCATGTGTGGGTTTCTGACACACACACACACACACACACACACACACACACACCCTCCTCCACTGCGGCCATGTCCGCCGTCTGCTGTATGTTAATAGTGTCCTCCGCGTCCCAGTGAGTGGGAAACCGTAAACGCTCGCATCCACATACATCTGACCCACTCGGAGCCCACTCACTTAGCACACACACACACACACACACACACACACACACACACACACACACACACACACACACACAGCAGATGGCCTGCAGATCCCCCTTTTTTTGCTTTTGTTTTCATCTCCATATTTACAAGATAGCCTGAAGTTTTCTCTTTCACTCTATCTATCGCTCACTCCATCCTTCTTCTTCTTCTTCGGGTTTTTCCTTCCACCTTCTCCATCCAACCCTGGTCTCTGGATCCTCACACAGGAGAGGAGAGGGCTAGATGGAGGCAGATGATTGGCTGAAGGAGATGGAGAAGCATCAGTGTTTGCTCAGCCAGCAGGAGACAGTGGAGGGTCTCCAGCACCATGGATGAAGAAAGAGTGAATGATTGATTAGAGAAGCCTCTTTCTCCTCCTCCTATATCCTCACACACACACACACACACACACACACACACACACACACACAGATGCGTAGGCCCCTCCGTCTCCCTTGTGTTTGAACTTTGCACCGAGGATCAGGAGGACCAGGAGGACCAGGAGGACCAGACACGTGTGATTAATGTTCCTGCGATGATCCGCGGCTGCTCTGCGTTCCTGCCGGTTCCTCGGGGAGCGGCGCCGCTCATAGCGCCGTCCGCGCCCGACGCCTGATGAATGATTCACACGCGGCCGTGCTAAATGACGGCCAATAGATCATTTAAACCCTGACTAGGAGGAGAACCGCGGAGGAACCCGTCCAGGTCGGGGGGGAGGAGAGCGTCGCTGCTACGGCTTCATCCATCTCCTCCTTCTCCAGCCAGAGGGTGAACCTCAGGAACATCTCCCAGCGTTTTGCGCTCGCCGTCGGAGCTTCTCGCGGTGTCGGTGCACGTCGCCGTGGCGACGCTCCCCACGGTTCTGGGACGGTTCTCGAAGGTCTTCGGTGCGGACCGTTTGTACTTCTTCTAAAGGACCACAGCAAGAAGGTCCCTGCCTCTGGGCAGAGTCTCCATCTGCTCCACTCGGCAAAATAAGATAAACTTTAAGAATAAGAATTAGAATAGGAACAACTTTATTCATTCCGAAGGAAATTGTAGTGCCAGAGTTTCAAGTAAAACATAACAATAATAAATAATAGTAGGAAAATTGATCCCCGTTATCGGGGAAATTCTTTTGTCACAGCAGCGTAACAGTTATCGGATCAATAAATATTACATTACATTTTACATTACATTACACTTGGCAGACGCTTTTATCCAAAGCAACTTACAATAGAGGACATAAGCACTGCTTAAATATGAATATAAATAGAAATGGAGACATCCACTAAGAAATGGAAAACATAAATGGACAACAACAACAACAACAACAACAACAACAACAAAGAATGGACAACAGAATGGGAAAAGACAACCAAAACAACAACATAAACAGCAAACGGTAGCAATAACAAAAATAAATAAAGATAAGCAGGATGTGAATGGGCTGAGACCAACAAGGCTAAAAAATAGGCTAAACATAGAAGACTAATCAGCAGGCTTGGTGCAGCCTGAGCAGCCCATGGATCCTCCAAAGGAAACATCAGCTGAGCGTCCATCACACTCTCCATCAGCGTCTGAGCGAATGAATGAATGAATGAATGAATGAATGAATGAATGAATGTCCTTCACGGAGGTCCAGCCATGGATGCTGCTTGTTGCAGGAGGATGTGAGCGGAGACATTTCCACCTCCACCGTGCAGTTATGGCTTTTTATCTCCAGGGTTCTGCAGGACAGACCTAAAGCTGCGCGTCACAGAAGCTGGGAAACCTGGTTGGCACTGAGGGGCACGTTTTCATCCTCCCTGGGTTTCATTGTTGACAAAAAAAAAAAAAAACAATAAACACAAATGTGTGTCCTCAGAGTGGCTGAGCAGACCTGAGTCAAACACTTGGAGGAATTCAGAAAACCTAAAACCCCAGAAGGTTTCCCTTTGCACCCCAAACCCTGGGTAGCGGCTACATCCGGAGTGTATGTGTGTGTGAGTGTGTGTGTGTGTGTGTGTGAACATAGTTTCCATAAGAAGGTGAGCGGAGGCTGTTAATCCCCTGCAGGAAGGCGTGCATTAATGAATCACATCTCTTCCGCGACCGCGACGCTGTGCTTTTGGGGCGGCTAACAGGGGCACTGTGGCTAACGGGGGCGCCGCGGCTAACAGGGGCGCTGTGGCTAACGGGGGCGCTGCGGCTAACAGGGGCACTGTGGCTAACAGGGGCGCCGCGGCTAACAGGGGCACTGTGGCTAACAGGGGCGCCGCAGCTAACAGGGGCGCCGCGGCTAACGGGGGCGCTGCTAGGAAGGGAAAATTGGATTCCAGGTACGAGTGGAAACGGCCCTGACAAATTCGATCATTTCGGCCAGCGGGTGTTTTGTTTTTTTTTCCCACGGACAAATAAACCCCCCGCGGAGCGTCGGATCCCATCTGAGATGTTGCGGTTACTGTGAAGCATGAATTCACCATTTCACCTTTTCAGCCTCGGTGGTTCTGACTGGACGTTGTTGATGCTAAACAAAGGTTTTTATTTTGTTTTCTCTCTCTTTCCATGTTTCCCTCGCCTCCGTTTCCTGTCCTCCTCCTGAACCTTCAACATCAGGTACGTAAAACATCTGCATGAACTGCTGCGACCTCGGGAACACATTCTGTTTGGTTTGGTGTGTGTGTGTGTGTGTGTGTGTGTGTGTGTGTGTGTGTGTGATGAGATATTGGGAAATTATAATAATATGTACGGTTATATTTCTAATTATATTACATTGTGTGCAAGTTATATACATCTATGCAATCCAAGTATAGCAGAAACACTAACACACCCACACCCACACACACACACACACACACACACACACACACACACACACATACATACACACACACACACTCCCATGCTCTCTCTTGGATAACCCAATTGTAGCGTGAAGCAATGTGCACATTTACAAATGTAATTAAAAAGGACCTCCAAAAAATGTTGACACACACACACACACACACACACACACACACACACACACACACACACACACACACACACAAGCGAATGCTATGTTGTAAATGGCGTTGACCCAACTTGCCTGGGTTGTGTTTTCTGTGTACGTCCGCTAAAAGGGCTGAGGTGTCTGCAGATGTGAGCAGGTCCAGGCGGCGGCGTGCACGTGAGGGCACGTGGTTATTAGCACTCAAAGATCTTGCCATCTTCTCATAGACGGTCTGTCAGATGAAGAACGCTCAGTTAAACGTAAACAGCTTCATAAGTCCAGACAAAAGAGGAACACGTAAATATAGACCGTACGCATGGCGGTTCTTCTCCGTGCCGACAATCACACCTTCTGCGAGGAAAAACCCCGAGGTTTAACTGAAGAGGAAATGTATCTCCAAAGTTATTCATCAACTACTTACTCCACCGGCTTTGTCGGTTTGGCTGCGTGTCAATTCACAGTGGGGGGGAGGAGGTTGTCAGTCGCAGAAAATGATACCCTGGAAGCTGTGATTCCTGCTGTACATGTCAGAAGGCATGAATGTGAGGAGCTCGGAGTGCATCAAAACGCCCCGCTAACCCGCGCTATCTTGACTTTCGCTAAACAACCAGCCTGTCAAAACTGAGAAACTATCATCACGCATCGGATTTTTTTGTCTGTAATTTTCCCGTGTTTTCCTTAACTCATTAAACTCTGAGCCGTGTATCTCTCAGTCTTCTTCTCCTTTGGGTGTTTCCCTCCAAGGGTCTCCACAGTGAATCCACCTTCTCCATCTGATCCTATTCTTTGATTCCTTCAATGTTCATCTCTACCCAGATCTTCACCATAGTTTGGACATGAACAGTGGAGTGTTTGTGCCCAAACCATCTTGGTCATCACTTTGTCTCGGTCATACATGTCCCGCCCCCCTGTGACAAAGTGTTCTTCTCCTTTGGGTGTTTCCCTTCAAGGGTCTCCACAGTGAATCCACCATCTCCATCTGATACTATTCTTTGATTCCTTCAACGTTCATCTCTACCCAGATCTTCACCATACTTTGGACATGAGCAGTGGAGTGTTTGTGCCCAAACCATCTCGGTCATCACTTTGTCTCGATCATACATGTCCTGCCCCCCTGTGACAAAGTCCTGTTTTCCTTTGGGTGTTTCCCTTCAAGGGTCTCCACAGCGAACCCACCTTCTCCATCTAACCCTAATCTCTGGATCCTCCTCTCTCACACCAACTCACTTCGTATCCTCTCAAACTACGCCCATAAATCTTCTCTTTGGTCTTCCTCTAGTCCCCCAATTCCAGCATCCGTCTACCAATATAGCCACAACAAAAAAGGTTTGGGGTCAGCTGTTGTATCTCTCAGTGATACAAAAAAAGCATTGTCCATCACCATGGCAATCATCTCGCCATCTCGTGCCGTCGTTTCCGTCCGTTTGTTAAACGCCGGGCGGAAATGCCCTTCATCCCCCAGGTAACCACAGCACCCGCTCCGATATTCCCATCCACTTCCGCTTTTCCCCCGGGGCGCCATCTTGTTTATTGAAAATAAAACCCTCCCCCGCGGCTTCTCCGAACAAAAATCCTTTCCGACCCCGGCTCCCCCCCTGCAGACACCGACCTCTGCGTGCGCTGTCAATGCGACGGCGTGCGTGACGGCGTAATGCATGCTAATTTAGGCAGATGAGATGTGTGGCGGCGGAGGCGCCATGTGTCCCAGCGTGGCGTCGGCGGCCGGCGCCATCGCCGCTCACCTGCAGGAGGTTCCCCTGAAGCTGCGATGGCACATGGAAGGAGAACGGGTGATTAGAGAAGGTAAAAATAGCAGCTGGAAGGCGTCACAAGGTGTAGCTTTCCCTGGTTGGGATGGAAACAGGAAGGCCAAGCTTCTGACCTCCTTTACTGCGGGAAGAAAAGAGCAACCTCGCTGATGCGTGCGAGAAGACCGTGACCGTGGCCTCCTACCGGCGGCTGATAAGGAGCATGTTTGGATCTCCCGGTTGGGTGGGTTTGGCGGTTGTTATTGTCCGAGGGACAACGGAGCGCAGATGAAGAAGGCGGAGGACTTTAATTAATGGAGCGTGTGGAGGAGAGGTGAAGAAATGCGAGCAGGTTGGAAAGGGTGGAGAACCTTGCGGAGAGGACGGCTCGAGAAGACCCGGGGTGAGGAGCAGCCAGGAGACACCAAGGAGCAAACAGGAGGCCGGTGAAGATGTGCAGGTATGGAGAGGACGGAGAGGAGCGGGAAGGATCACCAGAGAAGATCCAGGTCGAAGGACGCCGAGGTTGGAGGTCTGGAGAAGGTCGATGGACGGAGGGAGAGACGACAGGAAGTTAGTTGGTGTGAGAGGAGAGGCTTAAACGGAGACCCCAGAAGAAAAGGTCATCTCGCATACCTTGGAAGAGATGCTCACCTTCACAAACCCATCTGGAGCGAGCGCTGGAGGTCTTGAAGGTTGATCTCAGCGGCGTTCTGCTGGAGGATCCAGGCTTTCTTCATGACGCAGCCGTCCGGCCTGCTTGGGATTCAGCCGGGATGTTTGCTGACTCCTTGCTTTAGCCCTTCTTTCTATTTTTTCCTTCCACTGTCACACCATCCACGCTGACAAGATATGACACGTGGAGGTCACACACACACACACACACACACACACACACACACACACACACACGGAGTCCATTCACCCATTCACACACCGTTGGCTGCAGAGCTGCTCTGCTGCTTCAGTGAATCAATTCTCCCTCTTGTTTGTGAGAAGATCTGGTTCTTCATTCCTCCTCCAGCCTGGTGGAATAAGTGTGTCTGACTTTGGGAAGATGGTGGAGGGACAGCCGGCGATACCTAAATCATTTAACTCCGCCGGTGAAGAATTGTGAATTCAGTTTCTCGCCGCTGGGTTTCGGTTCCAACGTCGTCCCCTTCCTGTTTCCTCCCGTCTTCACCTGCGCGGCGGCGCCACGTCTCCGGACGAACCCCGAGTTTCCAGCCCGCCGTGTGTTTATGTCGTGTTTATGGCCGTCGTCGCTGCCACCGGATCGGCGGTCGGCGGGACAAAGCTCATTACATGACATGACATTACATTACATTACATTACATTTGGCAGACGCTTTTATCCAAAGCGACTTACAATAGAGGACATAAGGACTGCAAATAACACTTGCAAATACAAGATGCACAGGAAATATACAGAACAGTAAGCTGGGGTTAGTGAGTTTTTTTTTTTTTTTTAGGACAAAGACATACACACACACACACACACTGCGTAGCCTAACTTGGTGCTTAACCTGATCTGGGGCATCAGCGCAGTAAAAAGTCCTGAAAGAGAACAGTTTTTACCTGTTTCTTGAAGGTTGAGAGAGATGATGCGAGTCTTGTTGCTTCCGGAAGTTTGTTCCACCACTGAGGTAGTAGAACTGAGAACAGTTTTGCCTGAGATCGCTTAGAGCGAGCAGAAGGTACTGCTAGTAGGTTTTTATTAGAGGAGGTCTTATCATTTGGTTCAGATATGCTGGACCTGTTCCTGAGGTGGTTTTGAAGGCCAGGGTCAGGACCTTGTGCTCGATCCTGGCAGCTACTGGACGAACAGAGGTGTAACATGAGCCCTTTTGGGTTGAGTGAATACCAACCGTGCCGCAGCATTCTGTACCATCTGCGGCGGTTTTATTGCACGAGCGGGTCGTCCAGCTCGGAGGGAATCGCAGTCGTCCAGGCGGGAGATGAACATGGCCTGAACCAACAGCTGTGCCGACTGTTGGGTCAGGGAGGGTCTGATTTTCTGAATGTTGTGCAGCACAAATCTGCAGGTGCTGGCAGTCGAAGTCATATGGTTGGAGAATGACAGCTGATCGCCAATCATGCTCATCTAGTAAAGCTTAAATGATGTAAGCTGAGATACCAACGTGGTCCTGGCAGGAGAGGCGGTTGGTAAACAGCGTTTCCATGGTGATTCACCGCCATCGGAGAATATGTGCCTTTTCTCCGGTTCCTGTTTTCCCTGCTGTGGCGCCGCTTTGGCGTGACCGTGGGAATGTGTGACTTCCGCCCAGGTTGTCATGAAGCCTCCTATGAAGCTGGAGAAGGCATCATGTAAGCAGGTGTGTGTGTGTGTGTGTGTGTGTGTGTGTGGAAAGAAGATAGTCGTGTTTTTTTAATGTATTTTAGAG